>NW_024373256.1:8577902-8969440 GCF_014805655.1 Passer montanus
TTAGATTTTAGCAGAGATTGAATTTATTCCTCAGCCAGATATACACACACAAAAATGGGGCCTGTTATTTCTTTTTGCAAAAGATTTCACTATCTTTCTATTTCTTTCTGATTCTTTGATCCCCTAGAGCAATGAATAAGCCTTTTACTACAAGTATTTCACCCAGCTCTAATGTTGAATGTCACATGTATATATTTCATACTGAGCCAGCAGCTAGTCTAGTATGTTCCACTTGGAAAACTCAGCAAAAAAAGAAATATATGTGCCTAAGGTTAAGCACATACTTTTTGCAAGCCAATATATTTTCGTATTAACTGATATAAATATGGCATTCATACATAAACACCATACTTTTATGATGATGCCAATATTTCTTTTAGGGGGAAAAGAAAGATAACCTGATTTTGAATGAGCCATAAGATCAGAACAAGCTGTTTGGAAGGTGTATCAACCAGAACAAAACAGGAAATGGAAAATTAAAGCTTAATGGTAAATGAAATGAAACAGCAAAATGTATTAATTTCCTAACCTAAATTTTGATACATTAACTGCATAAGACTGCAGGATCAAAGTTCCCTAGAGATTGAATAAAAGCCTCAAGAGGTTTGTATGATAAACAAAAATGGCCAAATTGGACTCAACAGAAGGAAAGAAACACCATCTGTTTTGAGGGGGAGGGTAACAGCAGTGGCAGCCACCAACAGGAAAGCCAGGCCTTGGTCTGTGTTCTCAGAAACCCCTTAAGGGAAATTAAGGACTTGAACAAGGCATTACTTTTAATCTCATTAATACATCTACAATATGGCTGGAACATTCAAGAACAGGAATTTGCTTTCCAGCCCTTGAACAAATGAGTGTGGCCATCTGGAGAGATTGTTCTTCATCCAAATGGGCTGGAAAGACTCTGAGAATAAACATTCCTGCTTGGAAATTAAGAATAAAATCTCTGTCACTGGCACTGTTCTGACACCTTTCTCAGGTCTAGAAGAAGAACCACAGGGCAGAAGTTTGTTTCTTGTTTAAGGAGAGAAAAACATAGCACTTCCTTATGTTACTTCAGAAGTATTCCAATAAATACTTGTATTTATTGGACTTGTATCCCCTGTACAAGATGTGGGGGCTCTCTAAATCCCCCCCAGCAAGGGTTTAGTTATCAGGTTCTGCAGAACTTCATCATTCTCTTCCTCATTGTGCTGCACAATAGTTTTTCCCTCTGCACATTAACTTTATTTTACTCCTATTAATTATTATCTTGTGTTCTTACTATAGGTCTCTCACCTCTGAAATAAATGCTTTAAAATTTGTCACCTCTAAAGCAATATCCAAGCTTTTCTGTCACACTCATCCTACCTGAGAGAGCTTCCAGCAGGATGTCTGCAGGGGTTAAACTCACTAACAAACCCTTCAGAGCAGTTGACCTCGTGTCTGATCACTCCCAGCAGATTTTCACATCACAATAACAGAATTCAGTTGGTTTATTTCAAAGTACAGCTTCAGACCACTGATCTCTCCTCTGACAGGTTTTTTACTTTGCCCACAGGTTGTTTTCAAGCACTCGCAGGCAGGGAGAGGCTGATCCTGCAGAACCCAGCCCAGCTCCACGAGGCCAAGTCCCACTGGCCATCACTGCAGCATCACAGGGATGCTATTAGAGCAGTTATCACTGGAGTTGTGGATGGCAGGGATGACATATGGATCATCTGCCCCTCTGTCACCAGGGATCAGCAGACACACTGAAGTTACTGATTAGGTCAGCACACTGCACAGCTCCAGACTGGGTAATCTATATCATCCTTTATTCTCTGCGGTTTTGGAGCTTCCCACAGATTAATCTCTTCAGGCTGGGGCTGAAACATCCTCCAAACACATGCTGCAGCTGTACTGACAAGAGTTTTCTTGAATTGTGTTTTTCCTAGTTCCCTTTCCTTTCAATAACAGCCTGGCTGGCACCGGCAGATCAGGGTGTCCATTAACTGAGGAATGACTGGAGCAGAGGCTGTAGAACATCCCTCTCCTGCACAAAACCTGCCTCACTGACAGTGCTCAGCAAAGCCATTTACTGTGTCTGCCTAATCACCATCGCACAGAAAATGCCATCATGTTCTGTTTCCACACTCAGCTCCTGAGGGCAGGAGTCCCACCCTGTGTGTTCCTGGGAGAACACCTACATTTTCAGTTGTGGCTACTGGAACTCAAAGATGTAAGCAACTGTCCAGTATACAAGGACAGAAAAGAGAAAACTGTTTTTTCTTCTCTTATCCATGTTCAATCAGAAGAACTTTGGGTGTTACCTTGTTTAAAAAATATATATATAAGCGTGGTTTTTTTAGAGTTTTGCAGAAAGTATGATCCTCAAATATGTCTCTCTTGTTGCATAAAGCTTAGCAAAATGATGGAACCAGATATCACTCCTGTTCTGACTCTGAAGTACAGTATAATTTATTTGTTTCTAACCTCTCTGAGACTGACATTCCTTAATAAATAAAAAGCAAAACAGAACAAAACAAAACAAAAACACTACCAAATCAGAACAGTAATGGGAAGATAAAAATATCCAAAGTAAACAGTTCAACCAAATCAGATATGAAAGGGAAGAAAAGTGTGAAGACCTCTATTATGGAGACTGATTATCAGCAAATGAATAAGCACTTAGGAAAGTCCTGCCTCTTGATCTGAGTAGGAAACAATGCAGACCTCTGTAGAAATAATGCCAAAAGGGATTTTCCTGCAAGGTTCTGTGGGAACAGCAAGCAGTGACCCTTCACAAACTATTTGTTTGACTTTACACTTAGTGAAAAACAACAGTCCCTGCGACATAATTTCTGATTTCTCTGCTAAACTGTTTGAGACCTCCAGAAGGACACTCAGCAATTTGCTCTGCTGAGCAGTAAACAACCCCTGCACACAGCAGGAACATGTGCAAAGCAAACTCCACCTGCATGTTCTTCTCCAAATTGCCAGAGGCTGTTAGAACAACTGCATCTCATTTTTAAAAAGAAGGGAAAAAAAAAACACAGGAAAATTGCATCATTTTCCAGAACAAGTTGTTAAAGCTCCACATAAAGAGGAAGTACCATCTGATGTACTGTCAATAGCTAAAATTAAACTCACATTTAACATGGCAATAACAAACCTGGCAGCCAAGCTTCAGTTTGTTCTTTGCAAACATTTTTAAGTTACAATCTAATTCAGGTATTCCAGACCCTGCTCCTGGCTATGTTATCCCTATAAGTTCTGATTTGTCACTAATGAATCCCACCAAGGGCAGCCACAGTCATGACTGAAAATGTTTTATCCAGTGTCTGTGGAAGGAGTAAGGAAAATGCATAGTGTATAGCTCACAAAAAAAATTTTAAATTTTTAAAAGACAATTTGCATAGCAAAATGTTCAGATAGAGGAGTTCTGTGATGTTGTAGAATTAAAAGACATATTAATAGATTTCACATTGATGAGTTTTATAGTTCACAGAATTGCCCAAGGCTCATTTGGAGAAGTTTTTGCAGGAGATGGCAAAAGAGTCTGGAATAACCTCTGCAGTCTGTGAGAGTGTGATGTTATGATAGGGAAAACAAGAATCATGATAGATCAGTCACCTACACCCAGGGTAGAGATTCTTGATTTCTGTTACATAACACAAGAAATGCACTCACAGAAGTGCAGAGCCTAGCAAGTACTTTTAAAAGTGTTTTTCAATCATTCATTTTGTTACTTGAAGATATCTAAGGGGACTTTCATTCTACTGTCTCTTTTCAAAAGAATTTTTTAGGCAAAAATCTGCTAACTATTGTATGGTCACAAATTGTATAATATTAACATGAGAAAATGTAGCTAAGGGCAATATTTGTTATCTATATGATTCTGTCAACTATATGGTTTACAAAAGGAGACCCCTTCCTCTGTTATCTGTGAATTTTACTGAATTTCACAGAACCTTGCAAAGATACGTCTTTATGACTAATGACAAAATGATATTTTTGAATTATCTAGGTTGAAAAATATTTTTAAGGTAGTTGAGTCCAACTGTTAACCTATTTGTTTAAAGTTTTGCAGGCCACTTGTTGGCCTGTAGCAACAGCAGAGATAATTATGGTCAAGATAAAGAATTCCATCTAAAACACTTGAATTGTTGTTTTTAGAAGCATAGGACAATTTAGTTTGGAAAAGAGCTCCAAGATCCTCAAATCAATCATTAACTGCCACACCCACCAGCAAACCCTGTGCCCTTAAATCCCTCCAGTGGTGGTGACTCCACCACTGCCCTGGGCTGCCTGGTCCAACCCTTGGCAATTCTTTGGGGAAGAAATGTTCCCCAATGCCCACTCCAATTCTCATATATCTACCCCACTCCACTCCAGCACAACTTGAGGCCGTTTCCTCTCATCCTACTGCTTGCTTCCTGGGAGCAAAGCCTGACCCCACCTGGCTCCAGCCTCCTGTCATGGAATTGGAGAGAGATTTATCCTTTCCTCCAGGATAAACTCCCTCAGCCGCTGCTCATCAGATCGGTGCTTCCATTTAAAATTTTTTTATTACCAATCTTTCTACACATTTGTGTCTACTACAACTAAAGCACATCATGGTACTCCTCAGAAAGAGGCAAAACCTACAAATCTTTGTAACTAAGATGTTCTGTGGGAAACCAAGGATGCTTTGAAAGAAAAATATCTGAAGAGTTTGTGCCAGAATCCTTCCCAGGACCATTCCCCTCCCAGGACATTGTAGCTCAGCTGCATCTAGACTCATCTGTGATTAATTAATTAGAAATGCCTGCAATTTATAGATTTATTGCTCATTTACCACAGTAAATGAGGTTGGTGTTTTGGTCTTTGTTTTTCCAGAAATTGTTTAGCCATAACTTCCACATTAACTGAAATATCAATTTTATGTGAAAAAAATTATAGCAGCACCTCACACAGTAAATTTCTTAGGAGAGTCAGATAGTTATTTGCCCAAACAGAATTAAGAAAAAATACCTATTTTACAGAAGCAGAAAATGTTAAAGAACATGGTTTATAGCCATATTCATTGTGTCTCAGTGCTAACCTCGGGGTATGTTGAATTGAGGGACACTTTATGTGAAATCAATGCCTATTGTGTACACACAGGCTTTTTTCAAATATTAGTGAACAGATTGACATGTGTTTTAATGGAAATGTCATTTACTGCACACAGCCAGCCCTAATACTATTGAAAGATGTGATTATATTTGCACTAATGGTATTATGATGCTGCAGCTACAGGCTTGTAATCTCAAAGCTGTAATGCCCCAAGAGCAGTAAGAAGCCTTGTACAGATGGAATTACCAGGGATGCTCAACTGAAACTCAATTAATACTCCTGTAGGAATTGGGAAAGAGAGCCCTGGCACCTCTGTTGTGCTGCAGCTGCTGCAGTGTAAATCTCCTGCTCTCAGAGGAACACCAAGTGCTTTGCAGAAATAATCAATTGTCATATTTGCTACTACTTACCTGTGTTCAGTAAATTGAGGGCCACACCCAAAGACAGCTTGTCTGGTAACACTTCAGAGAAAAGTGGCTGTTAGCAGACTAAACGCCAGCACCAAAACTGGTAAAAACCTCTTTTTAAACCCAGCCTACACTCTCAGCTCCAAACCTGCTGCCCTTAGCAAGGACTGGGTGCTTAATGGCCTTTAGGAAGGATTTGTTAATCTGTAGGATAAACTAATTAAGCCTAGATAAGTACTGAAGAAAATTTTAAATCAGAAAAAAAAAAAGTTGAATGAGGTTAGGCACAAATTCAAAGGTCAATACTCAGGCTTACAGAACCAGATGTTCAATCAGGACATTAATTAATGCAACTTTTTATACAGCTCTGGAAACAAACACACATTTGCTTATCAAGAGACAGGGGCTGGTCCTGGGGGGTTCTGAATATTCTGATTCCCTGAAAATGATGGTGTTAGAAAGAGATCTGTGATACACTGAGGAAAACCAATTTTGCAAACCCTGAATTGCTCACAATACTCTTTATAATGTGTACAAACCTCCACATGTTTTGTGTTAAATAACACAGAGGATCAGTGCAGAACACAAAGATGTGTTTGTGCTGATATTTCTCTGTCTCATTTGCTTATTTGGGTCATGCTTAGTCATAATTAAACAATATTGAAGGGATGTTTAAACAATTTCTGTATGGATTTGCCCACAGGGCTCCCAGCAAACTATCTCTTCCTGTTCAAATGAGCAAAACAATTCAAGAGTTTTCACCAGACATGCACATTGTAACTGTCTTTTAATGGCAGAATAATGAATATTTTATGGCTGCAGCTTCTGCTTTAAATGAGATAGTTTTATTGATGTTGGGATTGTCCTGGAATTATTCCATTTCAAAGTGGGTAGGATTATAATGAGGTATTTTTATAAGTATATGTTACTTTTTCTGATCATTCTGATAGGTACAAATTTTGTATAGCTGGATATGACAATCATTAAAATGACTCAGTTGTAAAGCAAATAGATCTGTTTGATCAAAAAATGCAGTGTAACAGATTATGAATCCTTTTTAAATTGTGTATTCATGTCTTTGAACATACTTTTGAAATACACATTACAACAGAACCAGCTAACTTATATTTTTAATAGCATGTCCAATTTTTCTTAGTTTTACTCATGAAAACTTAGTTTTATGCCACAGGAAAAAAAAAAACCAAGAGAATTTTATTGTGTCAATATACAGAAAAGATTCTGCATTAAACAACCACAGTGCTGGCTATCTGGAAAGAAATATACAACCTCTATAAATCTCTTCAGTTTGGGAAATGGGTGAGTTCTAGACACTGGGTTTTTTCTCTTAAGAATACCATGATCTAACAATTTTGCAAGTACACACAGACTGTGTATCAGAATTAACAAGAAAGTGGATTGCAAAGCTCTGGGCAGCCCATGCAGAGGTGACCAAACCCTGCACTGGGGCACCAGGAACCCCCAGCAGCCACAGGTTTAGCTTTCTGAAGAATATAAATGCAGCATGTGTTGAGCTTTACTAATTCAGAGAATCAGACTCACTCACTCCAGTGAGTTCAATAGAATAATTTTCACAGAATTCATAGAATGACTAGGTTGGAAGAGGTCTCAAAGATCATTGAGTCCAACCCATGCCCCAACACCTCAACT
The DNA here is from genome assembly GCF_014805655.1 of Passer montanus. Taxonomy (NCBI): domain Eukaryota; kingdom Metazoa; phylum Chordata; class Aves; order Passeriformes; family Passeridae; genus Passer; species Passer montanus. The sequence goes on from NW_024373256.1 coordinate 8,585,036, forward strand.
AAACCATGGCCTCGAGTGCCACATCCAAACTTTTTTTAAAACACATCCACATGTTCATATTCATCTGACAAAGGCATACAGTTTAGTGACTTTATTATTTGCCTTAATTTTACAAAGAAATGTTCACATTTCATTAATTGAATGTATTAGAAAATAGCCTAATTTTGAATAAGGAATTAAGAAAATATGCTTACTCTAGAAAACCAACTTTGAAAAACGAAATGGAACATTCAACATTGTAGTAAAATTACATCAATAAACAAAATTATAGGGAAACAGAGATTACTGTAAAGTGGCAGCAGTAATGGTGGTTATTCAGTGTTACACTTCATCTTGAAATGATGTACTACCTTGTCAGCAAAGAAAATTCTTAGTTCTCGTTTGCTAAGAGTTCTAACAAGCAATAAAAGAGATGGTTTTGGTTCATTTACCCCTAGAAGTTGACTCCAATTCAAAAGTTATTTGAGTTAATGATGTATGACCTGAAGGGTATAATACAGATTGAGCCAACAGGAAGGTCTTGTACCTGATCTATGGCAAAATATGCAAGCCCACCAGTCCTGATGCCTGTATGGTGCCATGTTCTGATGTTTCTTATGTTTCTAAGGAAATGGGGTTCAGCAGAATAGAGTCATCTGGACAATGAGCACTTCAGCAAATACTCTACCATCACTTTCCTCTCATTTTCCTTTGGAATTTTGCTTTGGAGACACATTTCCATTCCATTCTTAACAATGAGTGTGCTCACACATTACTTCCCCTGTTCTCTAGGGTATGCTCCAGGGGCTCTGAGCCTCCTGCCATCACAGCTCTTCTCCATGCACAGTTCTGTTTCAGGGGATGGTAACTGCTAGGAATAGATTGTGCACTGCAGATCTGATTATGCAGCTCAGTCAGTAGGAAGCTGCCCACTGACTTTTAGCAGCTGCATTGGACCCAAGTTGTGCAGTCTCATACTGGGGAGTATGGAAGTGATGTGTTCCTAGCAGAGTGCTGGAGGAGCTGTTTATTGGTTTGGGTTTTTTTTCAGGTTTTGTACAGGAAAAGGGGGAGAAAAAGGCTGCTGGTGAAGCACATTTCCTTGCTGCATTGTGCTCAATTTTCAGGTCATGGATAAACAGGTACTGCAACACCTGTTTTTATAGTTAGGTGTCATCAAAACATGGATTGAAGGAATTAAAGAAACATATTGTGACCTGTTTTGCTTGCTCACAAATCTTGGTGGTCTGGTTGGTTGCAGACATTGTTGGTGGGAAGTTTTTGCAGCATGGTTCTATTCACCTGGATTTCCAGATGAGGTACTTTCAGTGATTGATTATGATCTTGCAAGACATATTTCATTCTCAGACAAATTTCCAAAACATTCCCTGTTCCTGGGGATGATATTTTGCAAAATTTATGCATTCTCAGCTTTCTCTCTCCTCCCGCTGCATGGAGTTTCTAACAACCTAGAATTAAGGTGGGAGAGACGAGTAACACAGAATTGAAAATATCATCATGGCTCTTGCATATGCAACAACAGCTTTGGAAATGCTAGCTGATAAGTTTTCTTCAGATTTGCATGTAAAAGCATTCAACTTTGCCTTCCCACTTCCTAGTGTGGAATTAAATACATTTCTCTGCATGACAATCAGATTCTACCTCTGTAGAAGTGATGAGAAGGAGCCTGTTATTGTGTGATGTATGGTCATTCAAGCAGCTCTGATTCTTCCAGGGGTTCATTTATCTCTCTAAGGTGGTAATGGTGATTATCCCATTTACAGAAATTGTGCCACTTTAACAGGAGGATCAGCACATTCAGGCAGCTGGCCTGGGGGCTTGGTGCATGCTCTGCTCCCACCTTGCTGCTGACTCCCTGTGCGACCTTCAGCAAGGCTCCAGCCTTTCCTGGGTCTGCCAGAAATCTCCCCATTACCAGGGGTAATGATACTGAAATACCTTTGTAATAGGATAGGAGATCCTTGGAAGTAATAGACTTGCTGTACATACCTTGCCATGTATGCTAAATTCTCTTCATTTATTACAGTGTTGCTCCCAAGAGAATATTAAGTGGACAGGGTGACATTTTCTGTAACACAAAGTTCTGGTCTAATTCCACTCTTGTAAAAGTTTATGAGCACTTTGACTTCACTGTCCTGTGAATCATTCATTGTACTAAACTCTGTCTGACAGCCATTCCAGAAGATGGGACAACACTTTTTCCTACAATTTCCTTGTCTACTGATATTGCATAAGTGCTTTTTAATCTGAGTTGGCAGAAACAAGTGGAACCTCAGGGGATGATTTTGTGTTTTCAAGTATACATGGTACAGGTGCTGAGTGTCTCAAAGACCATTTATTTTTTTCAGGTGATGACATAATGTTTGTCTCAAGATGGTGTAAGTTCTAGCACACCTGGTTGGAAAGAAATGAAGCTGTTGACAAGGCCTTATTTAAAATTACTCTGTCAGTCCAGGGTGGTTTTCAAGATCCAATGGTCCAAACTAAAGCCCATTTTTAATCATAAAAAGAGATTGAAGAAGGGAATGTCATTTTTTATGTGCTTTTATGGCATCATTCACAATGGGATGCAGGCTGGCTTGAATTCTGCTCACGACTGCAATAGCAGTGTTTTAAATCAATAGCAATGGTATTGCAGTCACAGTGCTCTAAGGATGTAAAAAATATAATGTTCACACAGTGAAGTTATATCTTTTGTTCAACCAGTGCAACGAGATAAAGCAGGTAAACTTTCAGGCAGCAGTGGTAATTGTAAAATCATAATGTTTATAGTAAACACTAACATTAATAAAAATATTGCACGTTTCTTAGCAATACAGAGTTTAAAAAGCTTTATACCAAATATAAAATAATTGCTAAGCTAAAAATTCCATCGTGTTTGAATCACTGCAAAAGGCCTTAGCATTAGTAATCTGTTAGACTTTCATGAAATACAGTTATTATAATAATAATTGTGGTTATGAGCTTAATTATAATCACTTGCACAAGAACTGCAACTATGCCCATGTCAATATATTGGTCTAATAATTTAATTTTCTGCTTTAGAGAAAGCTAACCAGGAAAAGCATAAAAATATGTGTATAGTAAATTAGTATTAAAGGAAATAAAATAAACTTCAGAATACTATTGCAGTAGTCGGTTAAAAACATTTCTTACAGCAAAGCCTCGTTCCCCAGACACATCTGGGAAGTGTTCTCTGATTTGGGACGAAATGATGCTGTTTTTGTGAATAGCTGCCAGTTCAGTATCTTGTGGCTGAGGCTCTTGTGCCAGAGGAGGGGCTGATCTGGCTCCTGAGCACACCACCCCAGCAGTCCTTTCTTCTGCCCCTGGTGGAAAGCTTGGCAAGAGAAGCATGAGGGACTCCCCAGCAGGAGAGAGAAATACTGGATGTTGGGTGAGCCCCTGCTGTGTTTAGGTCAGAGCAGAAACCCTGACACACTAAACTGGGCTGGGCATGGATTTACAGACAGAAATCCCAGGGCAAACAACTGGTTACTTCAGAGCAGGTTGAGCAGGACAGCTTCCTCAGATTTGTTCTTTTCTGCAAGCCAAAAAAAAGTGCATGCTGTCTAGTTATGGGGGTTATTTTTAGCTGGTGGCATGCTGTTCTGGTCGTGGCTGTGGAATATCAGAACAGGAACTCCACTTTTCCTGTCTATCATCTCTCAGAGACTTTCCACAAGTGAAGGTTTTCTGCATTTGTACCTATTTGAAAAAATCATCTCGGCAGCTGTCAGAGGTTTGTTGCGGGAGAGAAGTGTCTAAACCTCCTCACAGCAGAGAAAGGTGCTGTGCTGGCCTGGGACTGCTCAGTGGTGAATAATGTGGTAGTTCCAGAGGCAGCTATCAACTCTGGAGATTTATTTTTTATAACATCCTTCCACAATTTCATTTTGCTTCATGGTGCAAAACAATGCTACCATGAAATATTAGTGTGCGTGCAATCACTGCATGTCCTTGCAATTATACAGGTGTTATGCTCATTGTAAAGGACTTAGTCAAGCACAGCTGTAAGTGAAGAGGCAAAACACTGGTTAAGAATGAATTAGGGCACTGGGGAAAATTCTGTGTCCCCTCTATGGAGTACAGATTGCTGTGGACCTGCTGCACTGTGAGGAAGTCGTTGACTTTAGCCAAGCAGCCCCAAGGAGCAGCAGAAGGATTGAAAAGCTTCACCACCATGTGTAGAGTTCCAATAATATGCATGAGTGCAATCTGAGCAGCCTGAGGGACGCACAGGACCCCTAAACACCAAGCCACAGCAAACAGGGAAGCAGGAAGTGTGGAAGTCTCTCTTGCTGCAGGGGTGGCAGCATTTTGCAAACTTTGCCCTGTGGTTTGAGCTTTGCAGGGAGGAGAGGTCAGCCTTGTTAGAGCTCTGGTGCCACCAAGCTGATGGGAGCCACTGCCTTGTCTGCATCTCCAGATAACTGAAAGGGATTTTTAATTTGGCCTCCAAGAACAGAGCAAAAAAGGAAAATAAAGGATATATTTCTTGTTTCATGACCATTGTCATGGTCTGACCCTTCACGTTGTCTGTGCCTTTGCCTTAACTGTGTTGTTTTTTCCTAGAGGAGCCACTCACTGCTTCCCTCCTGGAGTAGAAAAGCACACACTTTATTTGTAAATTCATTTTTGCCCTTCTCTTTTTGTAAAAGTTGTATCAAAACAACTTGTAATTTTTCTACCTAACATTTAATCATTATTTTGTATTTGAAATTTTTGTCCAAGTATACTTTGTCTTCCTAATAGCAGTCATTGTCTTCCAGGCAGAACTACCCAGGTGACTGTAGAATATTAGAGAAAATTCCCTGCAATAATAGTTTTTAACATGTTTCTTTCGCCACATTTCAAATTTTTTTTGTGCTGTTGATATCTTGTTTGGGTACAGGCAGTGGACTGTCATACTGATTTCCATATTGCTCTCACTGCACTGAGTTAAACCTTCCTGGTATTTAGGTGACTTTCCCTTTTGTTGTGTGTAGGAGACATTTGATAGGAGGAAACCTAAATGGCAAGGTGATGAATTTGTAACTGTGCATTTTTTTATAGGAAGAAAATTCTTAATCTCTTTTAGTTTTTTTCTTGATTCTGTTCATTCACTTAGAAATAAGCTTGGAAAAGAATTCAGTGTTTGACTTTGCTGATGGTCCACAACTAGATCTGCGCTTCTAAGAGCAGAGCTCCAGCTTAGCCCTAAACAAGGGACACCAGGATTTCCAAAAGCATTTGGCACCCTCAGCTCTATTGGAAATCTGAGCTGGTGCATTTGCAAGTTAAACTTTTTAAATGCTCTGTCACTGTTGTCAGCATTTCATTATTCAGTGATGAATTAGCCAAGTAGAAACATTAACTTTTCTCTGGAATGCAAATTTGCTGATGCTATTTTTTCCTACTTATTTTTGAGACATTTATTTTTATATAAAAAGCCTGAAGTGATGATGATGGAAAAAAACCAGTTTCTTTCATTATTTTCTCTTTTTCCTTCCATGAATTCTGCTCTGTAATGTTAATGTGAATGAAGCCATTCAAATTTTAATTCTCTAGCTTGGTGCAGCCTTTCAGGGGGACAGTTTTAACTTGACAATGTATTAATTCCTGGGGAAACCATCCAAAAAATATGCTTTGGCTATCATTTCACCCACTCCCATCTTCCACTCTCCACTGACAATCAGTTTTCCAATGGTATATTACTAACACTTTGAACAGAAATACCATTATTTGTCTGGCAGGCTTTCGTTGCCTGCTGCTGTCTTGGTTGTATAATTAGACACAACTATTTTTCTTAACTTGCAAGTGCCTCCCCAAAAAGTAGATTGGAGAGAAATGGAGTCTGGGAAAGGGAAGAAATGGAAAGTATTTGACAGTGTTTCTCTTCAGGTTTTTGGGGTTTTTTTCCTAGCAAATATTAAGAGGAGGTGCTGCAGGCTCCCTTCAAAGCAGGGTGACATGCCTCCTGCTGGGATAGGAATTTTGTTCCTCACTGGAAGGGTACAGGTGTCTTTACACGTGTAAAATATGTATAGTTGCAGGAAAAAGACAAACAGCTCAGCACTGTTTAAAGGGGGAAAAAATTATGTGGTTTTTGTCACTTAAAAGAGGAGATAAGATGCATCTCACCCATGGGTAAGCAGCAGTAAGCAGTCACATCTGGTCACTCATCCCTTGGGGTAATCAAATAGAACACTGGTTCTTAGTCTTAATTGAGAAAGTGGCTTCAATTAAAATTAATAATATGTTAATTAATTTTGTTGACAACAAAAATCTTCACATAACTCCAGAGGTACACTCTTAAAAATAATGCTCTCTGCAAACTGAATTAAGTTAGCACTGGCAGTGCAGTTCCCCAGTATTAGATGGCAGCATTAACAACACTGTAAAAAATTCTCATTAGTTTTCTCTGGTTTTGCTTTGCAATCAATATGAATCAGTGAGAAATATGTTGTTGGAATGTAAAAAGCAAAAGTATAATTTCTTATTGATTATTCTAACATAGCCAGACGCAAAAGAAAACAGTGCTCCAAATGCTAAAACAGGGAGGAAAGCAAGTTAAAGAGCACGATCAATTTATTGAGTTCCAAAAGTTTGGGGCTTGTTTTGAAAAAAATTCACCAGGAGTGTCCAGTGATTTGATTAATGAAAGTGTTCCTTGATCTTCTCTGAACAGAGTTACAAAGAAGGCAGAATTTAGAGCAAAGTGTGCATAGAAGAGCCTGTTGCCCATGAGAATGGGAGATCCCAGTCCTAACTCTGTTAGATTGTCTCAGAAAGAGAGGAGTTAAAGGCTGACTGAATTGCTCTGTGTAAGAAACTTTTATACAAACTGTTCCAAAACCTTTTTCCATCAAGATGTACCAGCTAGGTCAATAACTCATTTGATTACTTTGTGTTGCATGCTCTGGGTTACAAAAGACTGTTTAAACTCAAGGAACTGTCTGGTCTCCTCATTCTGTCTCCTGATTTCACCCTTGAAGCATCCCTTTGAGTTCTGGGATTTTTGCAATACCAGGACAAAGTTGATGAGGTCTTTAAAATGTGATATAAATTTAGAGGCATAAAGATAGAAATCTGGGTACATGTGAGGAGTTTCCTCTTCCTATTTAACCAAACATTAAGATCTCTCACTTCCATTTTCTTTACTGAGGATTAAATTCTTCTTTAATTTTGGGGTAGTGCTGTATCAGGAAGGCAGAAGTTTTGCATCCTGGTTCCCCACTGCTCTTGGTGCTGACAGATTGTATTTTTCACCCTCAGCCAGGGCAATGCAGTGAGGACAAGCTTCAGGATCTTGTGTTTTATCTTGATACTTGTGTGTGTTTTTACCTGTAAAAAACATTAGATTTTAGTTGTCTGAGCCAGGTTTGTGTCTGGCTTGTTTTTATTTGAGAGAGCAGTCTGCTTATGTGGGGAGCAAAATGCCAAAGGAGCCTGCATTCCTCTGTAGCAGACCTGAAGTGCAGTCCTACTAAAAGTCCCATAGGTAGGCTAGGATTGCTCAAACTGTTGTCACTGTGATTTTAAGGACATCTGATGGCATTAGAATTGGAAATTCTATTTGGGAAATACATTTCATGTAGTAGTAAAGTGCTTTGATGAGGTAGTGTAAATAACAGAGTCAACACATTTGGGATAGTGCAACTCTGGGGATTTAATTTCATAAGGAATAAATCCTGTCCAAAACATGGGAGTGAATCTGAGGGGCCAGCACTTATTGTAATATATATTATATATATATATATATATATTATATATATATAGCTTGCTGTTGGATTGTGGAATGCATTTGATTTGGATGTTCTTGGAGATATTCAGTGTTAAATTATCTATGTGTTAAGATTGTGATCTGTTCTTTTCTTGTCAGAGTGCAGTATCTAGTTGTTTTCTACATTTTTAGGGGAAATATAAAAGGTGGAAAGAGGTATTTAGAGTTGAAACACATTTGTCAGCATATGTCTATGGAAACTGCTGGGAAGAAATGGTAAAAAATCTTCTCAAACCCAGCACCACTCACCCTCCTCCTCCAGCCCTGCAGAAGTCTCAGAGTTCAAATCTTATCAGTGTGGTACAGCTTATGCTCAGAGCTGCTGCATTTCAGGAGGTGCTTCTGGGAGCACTTGTGAACGAGATGTAGAATCTGTATCTTTCTTCCTTTTTATAGAATAATTTGCTTGGTTCTTCTCCAAGTATTGGCTCTGGTTTATGTGTGGATTAAGGCTGTGCTGGTTGACCTGCCCTATATCTTTGTCTTCTCAGCTGTGACTGCAGAAAGTGGCCCTAAGGCACACGTCCCACAGATGATCAGAGAAGCCTTGTGTTTGAGCTTTCAAATCCTCTCATAATTGGAATTTGTCCTAATACCGAATGACACTGAAAACACCAGAATGTGCGAAAAAAATCTTTGCCATTTTGAAATATCATCATCTGCTCTTTGCTGGAATGTAATTTAATTCATCAAACTGCTTCATTAATCCAACAGACTCATTCAGAGAGACATTTGATCACATGCATTGAGTCATCATGTCATCCTAACTACTTCTGAAATCATCTGAAAATCTATTCCTGTCATAGAAGCAGTAACAAGACTGTAAATTTGAAATGAAATAGAAAGGCAGATAACTGGATCGATGATTTGTTAATGATGATATTGAGCAACTCCCTTGCTCTTGATCCACAACAAAATTTTCAAAAACTAGTGTGGGCAGGGTGTCCAAAACTGACAAGGTGCCAACAGAGAGCTTGTGTGCAGGGATAATGACACTGCTTGTAGGGCTCTAAGCAGCCATGCCAGGGAGCAAAGCGTTTGGCACAGCTGGCTGTGGTGGAAACCCATCTGTATTTCTCTCTGCACAGCTTTGGCTTTTGTTAGATGAGAGGGAGCAATTGTTCCTGGCTGTTGCTTTTCAATATGCCGTGCAGGAATTACGAGTGGCAAACCCAAAGCACTCATTAGTTCAGCCTTTTGGTCCTTCCTCTGGGCCAAGCCAGCTCTGAACTTCAGAGCAGCTGCAGCCCAGTGCTGTGGAGTCATGGCCCAGGCTGCTCTGGGCATTGCTTTTGGTATTAATGACAATGCCAGCCTCCAAGTGGCACATGCTGCTGCTTCATCACTTGTGCCAGGCAGTGGCAGAGGCTGGGCAGAGCCTGCCTGTCCCGTGCCCAGCTGGGGAAGGAGCTGCTGCCACCTCTGGGGTGGGGCTGGGACCCTCTGCAGCCCCATCACATGCTGAGGGCTGGCAGTAAACAAACTTTTAAATCTTAGCTCAGTAGCTACTACACAAATGCCTGGGGAAAATGCCTGATTTTGAGTTTTTTTGGGTACAGTGACTCAGGTATGCAAACCTGGTTGTTGGTCACAGATATGAGTGAGTGGCCACATCTGACCTGGTGTTTGACCCCATCTGCCTTCTGCAGCAAATGTTACTCTTGCAGGATGATATTTCTCTTTAGCTCAGGAGGCTGTTGCCTAGAGCAGTGAGTTCCTGCAGACGGGCAGCCAGGACCCCTCTCTCCTCCTGGAATTCCATTGCTGTACTTGCTGCTGCTGAGCACTAATGGCAAGGTGCTCCCACCCTGCCGTGCCACAAGGGTGGGAGCAATTCCCTGGCACAATAGTCCCAATAAATCCCTTTTTTGGAGAAGTGGAAAGTATCTCCAAAGACTTGCTTATGTTTCTCCAAATTCCTGAGCTGGCTTTAGTAAGTTAGATATGTGGAACTCGTTGCTCCATCTCAAAAATGAGGTTGCAATCCCCTATTACAAAAGATCACTTTCAATTTCAGATGGCCTTAAGCTCCTTATGCCTCTGGGCATGTGCTAACTAATGCCACTGTTTAGCAGTCCTGTTTGCAATATATATTTTGTAAATTATTTCTGCCTAAATTTCCCCAAACAAATTTAGTTTGCTGTTTAAATGAGTCTCAGATACAGTCCCAGGCTTTGCTTTCAACAAGCAGTTGTCTGAACAAAACATAGTGCTCATAAATATTTGCTGAAAGCAAACAGCTGGGGCAAAATTCTGGGCTTTAAGTGGCTGAAATGGCTCTGAATATATTTGTTCTTTGCTCATTGTGATTATTCATCACTCTTCATCTTGAAAGGAGAATGAAGCTGAAATTCTATGCAGTCCTGCTAAATAAGAAAAAAAAAGGCTTTGTTGGAGAAGCTGGGTGTTACATGTCTTTAGGTCAGATTCCTTTACTGCTTGTATTTATTTTTTCACTGAAACAGTAATTTCAGGCAGTACTCTTGCTCATCCTGTGTGCAAGCTTGTGAGTTTTTTTTCCTAGTATCACTGTCATCATGATTTACTGATGAGCTAATATCAGAATCCATGGACTTTTGATCTTTTATGTGAAATCTAAGATAAATTGGTACATCATCACATACCCCTGTCACTGATGTCAGAATCCAGTGGTTACTAATCACTAAAGGCTGGCTGACATTTACACTGGAGTTTCCACAGCCATTCAAGTGCTGTGTCATCAGAAAGGGGACTTTTGCTGAAGTGACAGCTGCTGTCTGCTACCTGCAGCTGATCCCATCTTGATTTCCAGCTTATTCTTACCCTGCCTACAAGACAAGAATTACCTGGATAATGCAATGGGTAAATGTACAGTGAAAGGAACGTATGATATTAAGGATTTGATTTTAGCCAGCTGTTTTATTCTCTGTATGCCAAAGAATAAGATTTGCCTTAATTCATTAATTTATAAATTGGTCTAACAATTTCTTTTTAAAACCTTGTCTGGTTTCTAGAACGGAATAGAATATTAACAAGGAGAAATTACTGTGCCACAAACCATCTAGAGTTTCATCAAAACCTCTGTGAAAACAATAATCTGATGATAAAATTTGGGCACTAAACTGCAGAAGGTAGTTGTACCCCTTGTCAAGAGAAAATTCCCAAATGTCAGACCTTTCTAGTGTGTAGCGGGTGCAGGTATGGATGTGTGTGGATGAGTTTCCCAGTGTGCTGGAGGAGGTGTGGGGATGTCTGGTGTTGAAGAGCCTTGGGTTTTCAAAGCCATTTTACCACATATTGCCATACCAAATATTGCCATACCACACATTTCCATACCACATATTGCCATACCACACACTGCCAGAGCCAGAGCAACGAGCAGCAGACACAGGTGGGGGGCTTGTTCAATATCATCATTAACAAATCATCGATCCAGTTATCTGCCTTTCTATTTCATTTCAAATTTACAGTCTTGTTACTGAAATGCACGTGATGCTCTCTTGTGCTTTTGAAGAGGAAGAAATGGTACCAGTCTTAACTTTTAGGTGTCCTGCATTCCTTGGGAGATATAAGTAATTACAGTAGCCAGTTTTAAATTACTTTTGTATCTGCAAATACTTCCTGAGATGCTCAAATGCAAGCAAAGAGTCTACAACTAAATTAGGTAGTAATTTACTTTCTCTGAATTACACTTTTTCCAAATCTCCTTTCCATTTTTGTTGGCTCCTGTATATGTTTTCCTGTTTAAATGCTTAAGCTAGTTGATCTCCTTTTGGAAATGCTGTTCTTTTGTGCACGGATAATTAAAAGTATGTCATCACCACATTCTTTTTTATTTAGTTGCTGTCTCTTAAAGTCTGTCCCCTGCTTTACATCCCTCCCTCTACCCAGTGGAGTAAATTACAGATCCCCTCTTGGAGGACAAATGTGTATGGGCCAGGTAATAGAAGGAAAGGAGTTTTCTGAAGAATAACACCCAGTTCTAAATTTTTAGGGAATACATCGTAATAACACCAAAGTAACATTAGATATGAAATAATATCCTATTTTTTTTTTATGCAATAAATCTTGCGAGTAACAAGATGAAATTCAAGTTCAGCTCTTGCAGGAGCCCCAAAGCAGATGGGAAGCCTTATGAATATCTGCTGCAGGATGTCCTGGTAAGGTCCATTTGTCCAACTCACCTTTGGAAACAGAGAATCTATTTTTCCAATTAATGAAAAAATACCAGGCTTTGTTCTGCCCTCATTTGGAACTGTTCAAATGCAATTTCAGGGGATTATGCAAGATGCTTTAAGTCTGTTCTGTTTTTTCTAAAAGGTGATGAGAATTAGCATTAAGGCCACTGAACACGTTTTCACAGTACAGATCATGTGGTTTCTATAAATCATTACTCAGTTTCTGTATTCTTTTAGTTTATATGCTTTTCTTTAATGAAGCTGCTGCAATTTAGGCTCTTTCCTGTCATTTAATACCTGTCATTGAGAGAAATTCTTGTGGAATATGTTTCTAGAATATCTATCTATCTATCTATCTATCTATCTATCTATCTATCATAAAGATTTCTGTTTCTAAAGAAAAATGGCTCCTTGCAAGTACCACCAGTCCCAAACATAAATTCTCCTTGGTCATGCTGCTGCATTTCAGTCTTGGCTGTTTGAAAGAAGCCAGTGCAATCAGAAATACTAAATTGCTAGGATTATAACAAAAGTGAATAAATGCTTTGAGTATTTGTCCGACATAAAACTGTTAAGATATATTTTATTATTATTCTATAATATACCTATATTTAAGCTCCCTGAAATGAGTACTTAAACTAGAATTTTTCTTTCCAATATGAAATAGTCTGAGGAGAATGGCCTGGTAAGGTTAGATAAGATATCCTAGTTATAGAACTTAAGCCAAACAGGGTTTATCAAAATACAGTAAATGATAAAGTATAAACTAAAAGAAAACAATTTTGCTTGAGTGATTGGAGCCTATATAAAAGAAGAAAGCAGAAAAGATTAGTTTAATAAGATTGGTTTGAAACAACATAAAGCAAGCTAAAATTTCTGGGTTACAAACACATGGGGAGATCATGGGACCACAGAAAGCTGAAGATGAAACCTTGTGTGTGTAATGCAGTATTTATAATTAATGTGAAAATGGTTTGCATCCCCTTTACCTGCCCTTGTTATACAAGTAAGATAAAAATAAATTGTGCATGGCTTAAACTCTTCATTGTCAGGATAAACATTTCTTGGAGCTGTTTAAAGGTCCAATCTAAAAGTATATCGTCATGGGGCTTGAGCATAAATTGGCAAAATCTGTTCATATGATTAAATTATAAGTCTAAAACCACCTCATAAATAGAATACCTTGTGGAGGAAGCCAGTAAGAATGAAAATAGTTTGTTTTATATTAAAGATATAATAGATAAGAAGCCATAGATCTCTGGGTAGAGAGCTAAATCACAGTGATTATTTTTGTGTTGGAATACACACCACATGGTATGATGCAGTCCTTGTTTAAGAGCACCCTTCTTCTACAAAAAGGTGAAAATTTTAATATAGTTGTGTGCTACCCATGCTCCAAATAGAGCTCAATATTAGCAGCTGCAAATTGGCAAAATGAGTCAGTGTGCAGTAACCCTGGGCATTAAACTGCAAAGACTTGTCCTGTGCATCTCTGGTACCTGCAGTATCCAAGGGCTGGTCCTTTATCAGCTCACAAACTGAAGTTCTGAAGAAGCTCAAATTACTCTTTTGCATCAGAAAAGCTCTTTCATAACGATGCTATGGTCATTTGTAATTCTCAGGGATAAATGTATATCTGATCTTTGGAAATGCTGCTGTGCCTAGTCAGTGATTCCTTGAACTAATTCTGTTGTAATTAATGAAGACACTATCTAATCCCATTTTTCCAGTCTTCAAGCTGGCTCATCTCTTCTCTGCCACCAAGACAAATCACCAGAGAGGTGGAGCCATTCCCATTGTAACTTTCCAGGGAGATAAACACAGCCTGAGTTCAGTGGCAAGGTTCCCCAATTTTAATGTAAAAATTCCCTCCTGTTGGGCAGCCAGGTGGCAGCAGGAGGAGGTACAGCAGTTCCACACGTGGGTGTGCTAAGGGGAAAGGGTGTTCTGAGCCCTTGCTGGGCTCCTCTGTAACCAAGAACAAAAAATGCAGGAAATTACTGATCTGCTGTGATCTAATCTGAGAATAGAAGCTTTACAAGAGCTTCTGTTTTAGAGAAAGATTCCTTTAGTTAATTTTGGGTGCATGCTGGGGTCAGGATTTGGGCTCTTGTCACTTATTTTTTGGAGCATCTGCAGAGAAAAGCAACAGGTGCTCCACTGTGTTATTCTGAACTTGCTGGCTTTGCTGTCAGGCTAATGAGCCTGTCACATGAGGCTGCATCCCAAATGCTAAGAATTATTTGGATGAAATAATACCAGAATGTGTAAGGGGGAAAAAATCGTATTCTATTTTTAATGTAAAAGGGAAAAAAATACCCAGCAAATCCAGCAGCATCTGCTGCTCTCAGGTCACTGCACAGTCACAGGCTTTGTGGCACAGAAATGGGCCTCAGTGCAATTAGAAGATACTTTTGGGGTCTGAAAACCTGGCACTTTCTAGACCCTTTACCTGGTGGACTTTGAAGTTCACACTTTCTAGAACACTTTTTCAAGTCCATGCCAGCTCACTGGACGTGCAGCTTATCCCTGAAATAACATCCATTCTGGTGCTGGGTGCTGCCTGGATGGCAGCAGTGATGCTTCCAGCCCTTGTCACATTTGGCTCACATTTGGGATTTGTAGTACAGTGAAAAACTAGAGATTTCTCAGCAATCACTGGCCTGAGAACTTGCTGAAAATGTGGTTGAACATGTTTTGCTTGTTAGATGGAATGCAGGGAACTGCAAGTAGATTGGGTTTTTTGGTAAAGAATTTTGTGACTTTATTGTCATTTCAACTTTTATTCTGACTAACAGAGTAGTGTGGCTATTTGTCTGTGGCTCCCAAGATCATATACTCACTCTTGCAGACATAGGTAAAAACATTTATTAGTTAGCATGGCAGTAATTTTAAGGATCATTTACTATGTTTTGTTCCTGGTTTTAGAGTATTGCAAGGAATTGACTGAAAAGAAATATCTCTGGCTGGGAGATGAAAAATACTGTGTAATAAATATAAAAGCTCAAATGGTCAGAAGAATAAAGCTTGAAAGCCTCTGAGATTTTTTTGCAAGAGGAATTCCCTCTAAGAATAATAAATGTTGATCTTTTGTCATAGGTAACCTGACCTAGGTGGGCTCAGAGCTGAACAGAATCATTTTTAGAGCATCTCCTTTGGGACAGCTGGAGGCTCTCCCAGCCACACACATGTGCAAAAGGTTGGTGCTGGGAACAAACCAGCATTGCCAGGTTAAGAGAAGTGGATATAAATGGTGAGGGAGCAAATAGAACACATAAAAGGGAGCAAGGCCATTGCTTGGGATGGAAACCACAGCAACCATCTTAGAGGCAGCCTCAGCACTTTCCAGCAGTCCTGATCAGGACCAGGGTAATTGTTCAGACAGTTTCAGAGAGCAGTTGATTTCCAGAGGGAATAACTTTTGCCAAAACATAAAAAGAAGCCTTGAGTTAGTTTTGAAGGCAAAAAGAAAGTGAACGGGCAGCTGAGTCTCCAGCCCAGCAAGTTCTGAGGCTCACTTGCAATAAGCTTCTCTGCTAAGGAGACATTGGAACTCCTTGTCCTCTCTCATAATCAGGAACCTCTGGTTTCTGCAGCTCTGCCTGGTGCAAATTTATGCTTTGAAAGTGCAGAGCAGTCTGTGGGTGTGGGCCATTGCAGGCAGTGGTTAAGTCTCAGCTGGTTTGTTAAACCTTTCTGAGCTTTCAGCTTGCACGCCAAGTTCTCTGTGTAACCTTTCCTCAGCACCCTCGAGGGCTAGAAGGAGCTAAGGAAGGAGCTGAGCTTCTCAACTAATTACATCAGTCTCTGCAAAAAGTTTCAACAGCTGCCTCAAATATTGTAGTACTCCAGATGAAATGTAAATAACTGAGATGACACATTCTGGGTAGGAATTGAAATGGCAGATATGGCAAAATCAGGAGCAGTGGCATGCTTGGAGCTGTATTGGCTTCATCATATGCAAACACATTTCCAAGCACCAAACTGTATTTTAGGTCAGAGAACATTTAAAAGAAAGAAAATTAAGGTCTTTAAACAAATGTGAAGTTTTAATATCAGTTAATTTCTGACAACAGATATGTTTCTCTTGCTCTGCAAATAGGAAGTATTCTTAGTTATCCAATGTGCTGCTCAATAGTGACAAGTATTACTGCCAATGAAATAAGTAAACTGTCATTTTAAATGATAAGGATGTTCTTGCATTTAAAAATTAATTTTTTTATAATGATGTCAACTTTGAAAGCAGTTCTCAAACTCCGCTGCCAAAATTCAAACATTCTTGCAGGCAGCAGTAATAAAAAAGAGTTGCTTCTAAAAAGGATAAGTCTGGGAATTCCTTTTATTTGTAACAATTTCTTCAGCAAGCAGAAAAATCTTCTGTGAATATTAAAAGTGTTCTGTGGGGCTGTGGTGGAGTTTTGGGGGACTTTGGGGACTGCTGGGCTTGCAGGACAGCTGGGGCTCCCTCCTACCTGTTGGGAGACAAAAGCTCTGTGAGTGTCTCCTGCCCACGGGTCTGTGCAGCCTGCAGGAGGGTCCTGTGCCCTGAGTGTCTGGTGGGCTGTGCTGGGGAGATGGGAATGCCTCCTGCCCTGGCAGGGGCTGCTGGCTGTGCCACCTGCCTGCAGAGCACAGCCCCAGACTGCCAGAGCTGTGCAGACCTCTCCTGTGGCCAGGGAAGGCGTTTGGTCACAGCCCTTTGTCTCCTTGCCTTTGGGAGCAGGGGTTGATGGAATGTTCATTCCTGCAGACAGCCCAGCATCCCAGCACCACTGTTCATAGTGCCTCTTGCCATGTTTTATTAAAGCAGCAAGTGGGAAAAGAGCTCTTCTGACAGAAAGGAAAAGTGTTTAATACTGGAGAATACATTTGTTTCCCTTTCATTAAACTGGAATAGAATTCACTCTTTTATTGATGTGAGGCACCACATTTTATTAAGAGAAAGGCATTTTATGCATGGGGAGCAGTTCATGTTTGGGAAGTTTTGTTTTTATGAAATTTTAATTGCTTCTTGTATAAAAACTTTTATACAGGAAATGGAAGGATTTGAAAGAAACGGGTCTCTAGAAGGCTGAGACATTAATGGACAGTCAAGGGAAAGCAAGATTAATTTGGGAACAACACTGAGCAGCAAATTTTGCATTCACTTGCTTTGGGGTGAGTCCTGTCCCAGCTGACCTGAGCTGCAGCCTCTGGGGCTTTGAGGGCTCAGTGCTGGGTCCCTGCTGCCTGGGCTGCCTCACCCTGCCCCTGCATCTTGCTGCTGGAAACTGCATTGCCTGAGAGACCTTTTGCTGTTAAAAATCAGCTCACCTGCACCTTCAATGATGAGTTTCTGGGTGTCAGATCTATCAGCAAAACATTTCATTGACCAGAATGTTTATCCTTACATGATGTTTCTATAGAGAGGTTGCCTGTAGCAACACCAATAGCAAAAAACCTTCCAAGGAGTTTACTCTTTGGACCTAACAGAAATATTCAAGGATTTCAGCAAAAGGGTAGTATTTAACCAGAAGATTTTTTTTGTGCTTTTATGTGACAGAATATACTGAACTTGAAACAAACAGCTTTTGTTTTGAATGAGAATCTTGGCCTCATAACAAAATTGGGAAAAAGAAATTCTTCTCAAACAGAAACCAAGAAGAATTACAGACAGCTTTCAAAGTTTTTCGTGTTTTACAGCGAAAAAAAAATTCTTCCCTTTTAGAGGTTCTGTTAATTTTTGGGATAATAATGGGTTATTAAAAAATTTCTGTACACTTGGGTTTTGTCATGCATTCAGGTCCATTTTTACAAACAGGTACTGGGTACTCATTACTGAGAAAAAGAGACATCTTAAGACTTGAGATGCCAAAATTCTCTGGAGAGCAATGCAAAAATATGAGGAACATCCAAAATATGAGCAGGAGAAACAGGTGCCACTAACACCAGACAGAGGAAAACTGAGTGGCTGAAAGAGTGCCTGTGAAAAACACACATGCTCTGCATGGCCTGATTGAGTGAGTTTGGAATGGAAACACTGCAGAGCTTTATATGGATTGATGCTGCTCTTTGCTGGAATTTCCAACACCTCTTTCATCAAGTTAGTAGCTGGAGCTTTATCCAATATTCTTCTTCAGGAGAAAATCCCCTTGCAGGGGGGCAAGCCCACAGCCACCCTTGTTTTGGCCTTTGCATGCATCTGCTTGGGAAAAGAATGCCCCATGCTGCAAAAGCTATGGGGTAACCAGAGGGAGCAGAGGCAACCTGGAGGGAAATGTAATAATCTCAATTAATCCACAAGTGGCATGAGTCTGTGATTTCACAGGTCTGGTTTCAAGCTCCTAAGGCCACCCCATGGCTTTGTGCATCTGTCAGGTCTGCTCTGCAATTTACACCTAAGCAAGGGGCACTGCAAGGGAGCAGAACTGGACAGGCTGCTCAATGTGTGGGTGGCCTGTGGGGAGCACCTGTGTGTGCAGCTGTGGCTCGTGGAAACAGATTGCTGAGGGGAAGTTCAGATTTTGGTGATGCTTAAATCACTGTTTGCAAAGAGCCAAGTTCAGAGGCTGTGGCTCTGCAGCCATGGAGAATGAGGTGCAGTAACCAGCAATCAGATGTGATTACATGAAAACACAAATAGCTGGTTGTTACTGAGGCTTGGCTCTTCTCTTGCACCATCACACACTGTGCTGGACTTTGTGCAAAAAGCACCTGAGGGGGATCTGATGCTAAAGAATGTTTCTCACAGGTGCTGACCAACTTGGGGTGAAGAATGAAATTTATCAGTGTACAGAGCGACAAACAAGAGGATGCAGTGTCTGATCCACTACAGATGAAACTTTATTAAAAGGTATAAAGCCAATTAGCTCTTCCCCAGGCAGAGCTCAAGCACAGCACAGGCTGATGCTCCAGATTGTGCTCTTGCTACAGCAGCACAGAAGTGAGCAACAACCCAGAGGGGCAGGCTGCTGTGTGCCCCCAGGGCTGGGAGCCCTGCACGACTGGGAACTGTACAGCATGGATAGGGGCTGGGCATGGCGTGTGAGCTCTACAGAAAATGGGATTCTTCTGTATAATTTACAGACAATCTGATATCCTTTGGGATAGATGGGAAGCTTGGACTTCACTGTAGGGTTTGGAAGCCCAGAGAAAGGTCTTGGGGCTGGGCTCTCTGGACCCAGGGCTTCAGACAATGTTGTCTGTATGATGTTGACAAGGCACAGGGCCAACATTTAATCATAATGTGAAAAAGAAAATCAACTTTAGGTGTCATAGTTTTCTTTTCATCTGCAGCAAATGCATTGTACCACAGTAGCAGAGCAGTCAGAAGTTTGATGCTAACCAGGGCATGATGTTGGCTTTATGAAGTGGTAATTTCAGTGCTCAATGAGAAGTAAATAACCTCCCCAGCAGAATTATGCACTCAGAAAAACACATGACTGAAAGTGACAGGGGCCACCAATGCTGGAGAGCTGACTGTCTCATCCCATGGCACTGGATGGGGACTAGGGAAGAGGTTTGGGTCCCAGCTCTGCTCCCAGGACAATGTGAGCAGGTTTCAGGTGATTGGTTTGATTTCAGGAGATTGGTTTGCATTATTTTGTCATAAGGTTTCTGTCTGTGTAAGATGGGTTAATGCAACAGGTAAATAGACAGTTCAGTAGAAAAGCAGAAGGATGTGTTGAGAAGCACAAGCCTCTGGTGTATACACACAGTTTTGTTCTATAAATCAGTTTCCAGGGAGTTTTCTCAAGCATTCTGAAAGAATAATATCTGTGGACTTCTGTTACATACTTGCTTTGTTTTCAACTTTACATCCTTAGCTGGTCTGGAAGGTTTCATTTTTGTGAATATACCAAATATTTAAGGTGTCGTTTCATGTGGCATTTGTTCTCTTGCTGTGTGAGGATTAGTCTCAGTGGATATATTTTGGTGAAGGAAAGTGATGCTTTTCAGTAGAAAAAAATTATTTTGTCAACAGATCTTCTCACTCTTATTTCAAAGAATGTTTCCAACACACTTTGTCAGGCAGACAGAGATAGAGCACCTTATTGCTTTAATATTCAGTGCTACTTTGTCTCTATATTTTATTTCAATAGCTACCCTAATTTATAGCAGATGAGCTTGTGACCTATAATTAATTTCAATTTTAAAACTAATGATGGACAATATAAAATCTGTAAGGGCTTACATGTAAACAGCTTTATGCAAGGAACTATGAATAATAGAAAAGAGCAAATGGAATGAAAGTTTACCCATTCATTGCCTTTTTACTCATATTTCAAGTATGAGTTTCTAAATGAGGAAGTCTCTTTAAATCTATTTGTGGATCATTAAGTATCTGTTGGAGGAAGGTTATTTGGGTTCTAAACATTGATGTTCAGATTTTCAGACATTTTCTCAGTGTTTCTTTATTACATCTGACCTTTAGTATTAATTTTTCTTCATTCAAAATTTCCATGATATTTGTCTGAAAATGCCAGGTTCAAGAACTTAAAAAATCAGTAACTGTTTGCTTAGCTTTTCATCAGTGGTCTGATTGGCAAATCCTATTTCACAGGAGCCCTGCTTATGTAGAAACAATTATACCTGGAGTAGACTCATCGGGAAATAATATTATGTATATTTTAAATATCACTAAAGGGAAAAAATCTGGTCATTGGATGTTTGGGTCTGAGATTTTTTGCTAGTTATTAGAAACCCATACCTGTATATGTAAACTATGTTGTTGTCTCTCTTTTCAGCCTACTTAAAAAAATTATCCCTCCTCTTCTTATGTTTTTATGCTTTGAAGAAACCATTAAAAAAGAAAAAAAAGGAGCTGGTAGTGGTTACTTTGATTTTTCATGGGCCAGGCAAGGTGCCCATGTGCATTTCCTAAGTAATCACATAAATATCTCAGGTGTAGGGATGATGATGATGAAGAGATGATGATGCTTCATCAGTGTCATTCCAGTTGTGCACAAGAGGCACAATACTGCAAAGGCCAGTTTCCACATGGTTCTACTCTATAAACATGTATATAAATATATCACTTTGGGCACTATTAGAAGACCTGGACTTGGCTCCCTCCTGTGCAATGAACGCACTGTGTGACCTTGGATGAGAGGTGGGCCATGCTTTTTCCACAGCAATCCCTTGTTTTTGCATGTCCAAATTATCACAGCAAATTCATTTTGTTCTCCTTAATTAATTTTTTAGGAATGCTGATAACCTTCAGCTCCTGATGGTTCAGTGGGACTTGTGTGTAATTGGTGCTTTTGGTAGATGAGGTCTGTTAGCTCCAGCTGGGCTCTCAAACATGGCAAACACAGGAGCACTGCAAAAATCAGTAGCCACTTTGGAAATGCTGGTCCTCAGTACTCAGTGCACTTCTTCCCAAACAATCAAAGCTGGGATAATAATTCCTTTGGCTGTGCTTTCAGAGCTGTGAGAGGAAAATGCTGCCATGGATGTGCTGTTTGTTCCTGAAGCATTGTGATGGTCCCTGTGCTCAGCCCTGTTGTAGCTGGTTCACCATTCCCAGGTTTGTTACCACATCTCACCTGTGCTCCTTCTCCACACTCTGGAATCAGATCTCAGTGGGCTGAAGGGGGTCATGACAAGCATCTTTAGTTTGATGGAAGAAACAAAATGTTCACTTTTGTTGCAGTATTTAACAAAATGTTGGTGAGAGAAAAATGGGTTCAAACACAAGAATTTCAGCACTTCATGCTCCTTTCTGAAAGGCTGTGCAGCACTTGGGAGTGCAGGCTCTGACACTTCCCTGAAGGTTCAACAGTGCTGCTGTGTGTATCCTTAACTGTGTGCAGAAAATGCTGAACTGTTTTCCTTCTGGCACCCAGGAGCCACTAGCTGGGCATTATCTCCAGAGATCACATTTCAGAAAAGGAAGAGCAGGTTTTTCACAGCACAGAGAGGTTTGGCTTCTTCCTCCCACTGTGATGGGGGAAAAAAATCACTTTTTAATTCCCACCTGTGTCTCATCAAATTTAGGCATTTACTGGGGTAATGCAATCATTCAGAAATTATGCTAAAAGTGTCATGAAGAAGGGCTAAGCTGTAATTGAAGTTTTGCTGTTATCTACAACAAGGGAATAGTGGCATAATTAGCTGGTTTGACACAAGATATTCTGTATATGCACCTGAAGGGGGCAAGGGGAATGTCATCTACTAATATTCCCATCAGAAAGCAATACTGTTTTAACAAAAAAGTGTCACTTCAGCACAGAAGAATTGCTGGTGCAGGTGAAAAAGACAAGGGAATTCCAGGAAGCTTCTGTTGGCTCAGGCAGGAGGTTAGGGGTTGAAGGGAAGCACATCCAAGGCTGGGATGAGTTGAGCCTGTTCTTCCCAGCAAATTCCAGTGTGTGTGAGCAGGAGCCCCTGGACTTGGCTCCCTGGGGTGCCCAGGTTGAGTTAGGCCCAGCTTTACACCCCAGGGATGGAGGTCAGGTCCCACAGTGCTCTGAGCTCCCTGGTGCAGGGGTCAGATCCCAGCTGTGTGCACACCCTGGAGAGCTGCCTGACCCTCCTGGGCACATCAAAGGGAGGAGGATGTGCAGGAGCAGCTCTGCAGAATGATATGGAAGCAAGTGTTTGGAAGGTCTGGAGCAAAGTTTTACTTTTTCCACAGAGAAATGAATTAGCCACTTTGAAATTTGCCCTGTCTTCTAATGGTGTAAAAACTTTTCTTCTGTATGGTTCTGTCTCTCCTGTTTCAAATACACACAAAAATGTAGAAAGTCCTGCAAAATCTCGATAATTAAAATATCTGTTGAAAATGCCAGGGATGCAGTGGAAAGCAATAGCTCAACTGGGGAATGCCTATCTGAATTATAATTTTGAGTTTGGTGTTGAATATATTGTCTGGCTATGGAAGTGATCGATAGAGGAGTATCTGAGACTGACAAGGTGATTTTATATCCTTGATTGCTGCTCTCTCCCCTCAGCTGACATTGTTTTCCTTGAATGTTTCTGGGACACAAGGAAAAATAAAAAATACATTCACTCCTGTGTTGTTTCCAGTTGATATAATTGATTTTTGAGCAGGACTTGCCCTGGGAAGGGAGCCTTACTGTTTCAAATGTGAAGTAGTGCCATGCAGGTGGGCTTTACTCTCTGGTCAAGGTGGTGAGATGGAACACAGAAGGATCTGTATTCAAAAAATCACAGTACCTGGAAAATTAATTATTTTGAGGAACCTCTGAACAAGGCTGCCTTTCTCAGCAACACCTGTGAATGCATATGAGCTAAGGGGTGGATCCCCTAAATCAGTATTTCCTGTGGAGAACTCTTTTGTTGCTGATGACATTGAGATAGTATCATGCTGAGTTATGGTAACAATTAAGAGGTTGTACTACTGGAGCCTGTTTTCATCAGAGTCCCCTTGGATCAAAGCACTTTTATATCTTTCAGCTTCTGCATCCTAGAAGACTTTGATCATAGGGAAGGGATTTACTGTGATAAATTTAGCAAAGAATGAAAAATGCTGTAAGACTTCTGAACAGCAAGTAATGACTTTAGTCAGGATCTTGTGTAATTGGAAGGATTTATCCTGCCTACAGGATACAAAGGCCACAAAATCTTTTATTTTCCTGTTTGTAGCTCCTGTCACTTACTGTCTTAAGTCCTGATGTGGTGATCTGCCCCTTAAAACAGGAATATTTATGAAAGAAAAGCTTTTTCTTTCCTTTACCAGAAGTCATTTCCTGCAGTGTGTTACCAAAGGGGTGGCTGGTCTGATGAAGAGACTGTAGCATGGACACAAAGGGCTGGGATAATGTGGAACATGTGTTTTGTGTTTTGGGTTGGGGTTTTTTTTCCCCATGATGGAGGCAATGGAAGAGAGAAAAAGCAAATGGAGAAGGAAGGATGTCTTGTCCTTTGAAGATCTGAAGAAAAAAATGTTTAAAATCTCTGCCATTCCATATAGTCTAGCAGCAAAAACATTGATCTTCAGAAGCAGCTTGAGGTAGGAATTTTAAAGTCATACCAAAAGGGCTCAGCACTGTCCAGAGAAGGCAGCAAACTTTCCTGGGGTGTGGAAATCTGCATTCTTTCAGCTGCCTCAGAAATGCTTTAGGAAGATACCACCTCAGTTTGGTCCTTTGGGATTGCCTGGAGCCTCTTTGCTTTTATCAGCCAGTTGCTACACTATCACCAGAAGAGCAGCTTTACTCTGGAACACTTTTGCAGACTGAAGTACCTTTACCCTGAAATGTGGCTGTGCCACAGCTGCAGTGCATCTCAGGCTGTGCAGCACTGCAGGAGAAGAAGTGACCATGGTGTGGAGATGCCTGCTCAGTCTTTTGCTTGGTAACTGTCAGAAAACCTCTTAGTTGGACAATTTTCTATCCCACTTGGAGGAGGACACTACAGCACTACTTACGGGCTTCTGCACCACCTGCATGCCTGGTTGTATCTAATTGATGGATTAAATACAGTAAGTGCTGCTGCCTGCTCAGCTTGTAAGCAGACAGCTAAATCAGCCACAGTTTTAAATTGTCATTCTGTGCTCAAAGGGTGAGTTTTTCCACTTCAAAAAACACTCGAAATATAAAATCAGTATTTATTATTTAAATTGGCTTCTATTTTTCAGCTTAAATATTTTAAATAGATCTGGAATTTGAAGGTGTTCCTTTAAACTTACGATATAATAGAATTTTATGCCTGTAGTAATGTTGTATAGTACCAAAAGAAATACACTGACATAGAATCTGTTCTTGTGAAGTGTGTTTTATTCTTGTAAACATGTTCCCCTTTTGTAAACAAACACAATCAAAAGATACCAGACTTTTACAAGAAATACAACAGGTCCTTTGTATTTATGCTATGTCCTGAATAGCTTTTTCATTGTTGAATACTGTAGATTTCCACCCTTCTAGCCTCCTGAAGGATTAGCTCTGAAAAGCACAGACTGGTGTAGGTTACTGAAGAGTTCTCTGCAGCAGACATTGTGTTTCCATTTTGTGTTTTCTCATGGATTATCCCACACAGAAAATCCTCACATCCATGATCAGTGTTGTCAAAGTCTGACAGAGCTTCTGGTGATATTGGGCTGCCCTCAACACCAGTGCAGGCTGATGGATGGATGGGTGGATGGATGGAGAGGAACCCTGCCAAAAATAACTTGGAGGTGGATGAGCTGGTAATGTGTACTTGCAGCCCAGAGAACCAGTCATATCTCGGGCTGCATGAAAAGAAGTGTGGCCAGCAGGTTGAGGGAGATGCCCTTGTGTCCTGGCTTGTAAAATAAGCATGTATTCTCCAAGACACCCTGGATCCCTGCAAGTGTCCACAGCCTGACTGGACAGAGCTTTGAGCAACCTGGTCCAGTGGAAGGTGTCCCTGCCCATGGCAGAGGGGTGGCAATGGGATGATCTGTGAGGTCCCTTCCACTCCATGGCTTGATTAAAGCTAAGATCACCTTCTTTGTTTAAGTTTTGGACCAAATTGTCTTCAAAACATGCAATGGACACAACTGACTGTTTCTAATTCCTGCTGAAGCTGCAGAAAGTGGCATAGTTGAACCTGACAAGTCAGTCACAACGTGAGTGTTGTGTTCTCCTGTGATTTGTGTAAATCTTCTGTGAACAATTTTTGCCTCCAGAAATTCACTGTGTTCTGCTTTCACCTCATTTTTCTTTAAAAAGTCCAAGGCTGACCTCCTGCCAGGTGCTGCTATTTCAGTTATCAGTCTCACTTCCCATCCCTTATCCAAGACATTTCCCAGAGTCCTGCCATTCACAATGAAGGAAGAATCAAAAGACAAGGCATTTTCCTTCCTCACTTACCATCCAGGGGACTGTGTGTCTGTTAAGTGCTAAGTGAAAGTCAGTGACATCTGTGTCTTAATTATAGCAGACTTTTGGAGCTGGATATGCCCACAAGACTTTATTATAATAGAGGCAGCCTGAAGAAATGGTATCAACAGACTCATTAGTAACCATGGAAAGAAGGTGTTAATTAGGGAATGTGTGATCCTACCATAAGACCAATTTGGGGCAAAAAAAACTAGGTGAATGATATGGAGATGAGCTGCCAGTGATATATTATATGAAAATTATTGTGCACATTGGACTGGCATTAATGGTAGTGGCATAGCATAGTGGGATGCTGGTTGATTCACATTAGTGTCAAGTCAGGCAGTTAAAACCCTAAAAATGAAATGAGGAAGTCTAATTGCCTGTTCAGAATCAAATAACATGCACTTTATTACCAAATTCCACCATTAACAGCCCAGAAAACCAATTGTGGCTGTCAGGAAAAGGGACAGCTGAATGACAAATGTAAGGGGGGAACCATCTGGCTGGGGATTGGGTACCAGTGCTGGTCCTGGATCTGCAGCACTGCAGGGCCACAGGGCTCAGGAGAGCAGCTGCTCCTGCTAAACACATCTGATCAAATGCTGGAGCCTCTAGGAACAGAAGTCATGTGCAAGGATAAACTGCAGCTTCATGCAGTCACTACTTGACAGAGATTTCCATGGAGATTTGGAAGAGAAAGGAAGCAGTGAAGCTTGGCCTGAGGAGGGTGGAGATCCTGTGACTAAAATACAGACAGGCAGAGGTTGAATAATCTTGCCCAAGGAGAGATTTTTCCACTAACTTTCAAATATTTAGAGCTTGAATTAAAAAGTGGCTTCACAGCACATGTCCATCCATGCTGATGGAACAAACTTTAGTTTCTGCCCCTGAGAGCTGGGCCCGTGTGTGAGCCCTGCTGATTCAGCCCAGGTAACTGCACCCAGCTCAGAGCTCCAGCCTGCTTGGCCAGACTGTCTGTAGGTTTTGCATAGTCCATGATCCTTTTACCCTTCACTAATCTTCTTTGCACCAGCCTGTTCTGTGGTGGTTTCCCTTTCATGCTGCTCAGTTCCAGTGCTCATACACCGTTGGTCTCTGCCAAATGAAGTGCCTCAATCAAGGCAGTGCTATTTCTAATCAGCACAGGCATCCCAGGATAATTCAGTGATTTCCTTCTGGGCAATGTGAAGCCATTAGCAGGTTCATAGCATTTTGCTCTTATTTAATTACATCCCAAGGAGAGCACGGAGCTGGCAGGACAGCTGAAGGCTGAGGTGACCCAGTAAGGACTCCAGGCATGAAGGTTTCTTTTTTAATAATACATGCAGCATCCTTGCAGCAGCCTATGGCAGAAGGGCCCTTGGTTTCACTCAAAGCACACATGCAATATTTCTGTCCACAGCCACAGAAACACCCACTCCTGCTGGGGAAGGTGTGATTGTAGGAGTCACTGCTGATATCCTGTAGCCTGAGACTTTGGTGGGAGCTCCTTTGATCAGTGCTGAACAGCCACCAGTGGCTTGCAGTCATCTGGTTCCACATTTCACAGGGCTGCAGACACCACTGAAGTGTGTTTAATAGAGCACACACACACAAGGAATTAGGTAAAAAGTGACAAACAATATCAGAAATTAGAGGTCCTTGAGATTTGTCCAGTAAAAGCTAATGAGAGAAAGATAACAAATAGAATTGTAGTCAGTTTTTTTTTAAAAAATGCAGAGATAATTTGGACTTTTTTATTGTACACACAAGCTAAGGTGACTAAGGGCTTTATAAGGTAATTAACATTTTCTACTGATAAGATTCATACTGTTTTTCCTGTCTTATTTTCTTGTGTCTTTCATTTTCTCAGCTTGCTTTTGATCTATCTTTCCAGCAGAGAAAAATAACTACTTGCTGCTAAATTAACACTCATAGATGAGCAATTTTTATAGGAATTCATTCTCCTGGTCTAATTAATGATGCCTAAATTTCCACTGGTGCCTCCAGTAATCCTTTGACAAAGGGTGTCTTCAAAACCTCTGGAAGTTTTAACTTTTCAAGGAGAGAATGAAGTGAAGCTGGAACTATTTAGGATGGGATTAAGGAGGAAGCAGAATTAATAACAAATATGCTTTTGGAGTGCCTTTTTGATAAGGGACTGAATCCTGTGCTAGCTTCTATGGAAAGGAAATTTGAGTAGGAAAATGAAGGGAACAAGAGAGAGTAAACTCACCTGGGGGAGATGTAGCAGAGCATCTTGCCTGCTTCTCCCCTGACATTCCGTGCTGACAAGTGTTTAGTGAGCATTCAAAAGCACACAGGGAGACTCAGGTGCACAGCTCCCACTCATGTTCATTTACTGGAAATTTGGGAGCTGCTGCTGTGGATTTTACAGGGTCTCCCACCATCTGATCAGAAATAACACCTATGACTTGATCCAAAGCCTGCTGAAAGCAAGAGTCTCCCCACAAATTTCAGTGTGTCTCCTTGTGAGCTTTAATAGAATGTCAGTGTGCTGAGGCAAATTACTCAAATGAAGCTGTCAGTCAGGACTCAGAGCATCAGTCTGTATTTCATGAGCTGGGAGAGATACATCACCCAGAAAGTCTGAAAGCACAGTTGGCTGAATTAGCTTCTGCTATATAATTATGGTAAACCTGTTGATCTATATTGTGTGCATTTTTAATACCTTCATATTGAGGCTTCTGATCTCTCTATATTAATGCTGATAATAGTTCTGCTTCTCTCTGCAATCAAAGAGCTTAAGTTGAGGTTTCTTTCTTCTTGCCTCTTGCTCCCACAGTTAATTACTCCTTTAGCTCAGTAAAGCAAATGGGGATTCTATTATTTTACTAACTTTGAAAGAAAAGAAAGTAAAAATGTCCATACCAGGAGAGTGAGCCCATGAGGATTCTATTAGTGCAGTCCATAATAATAAGCCTTCATAAATCCTTGACATATTGAAGGCTAAAAGAGCAGCATTTCACCTATAAGAACTTATTATTTACCTCTCTTAAAAAAGGGAAATAAGCAGTATAATCCTGTGTTCATCCTTCCCCTGAACTTGGTTCCAGTTTTCTGTTTCCTCTGCTTTCCTCTGCATTGTGCTGTTTCATCTCAGCTGTTTCAGCACCATCACAGTTGCTCCAGCTCCAGAGCTCAGGCAGGACACACAGCACTGCTGCTCCTCAGGAAGGACTTCAAGTTTCCTTGAGGAGCTCTGAGTCTACCTGCCTGCCATGGCACCCTTTTAGAGGTTAGAGGATTTTCAAGGTTATAAATCATCTTCATCAGAACTCAGCTTGAAAACTAATGTATTTGACATCCTAATATGTTGAATTCTGTTATGTGCAAGTCAAACTTGGAGATGCCTACAGCCAAGGACTTCAGGAGCCATTTAAGTAGCTTTCATGGTCTATCCAAATATATAAAAAGCAAATTAATAGATAAAGTGAGAGGTGGGACTCTTCTCCTATAGATTCTGATTTATTGAGTCACTGATTTCATTACCTGTAACAGAGTGCAGATCACATCTCCACCTTACAGCCTTGCACTGTGGTGCAACCCATGCACCTCAGTGTGAATTGTATTTTACAGAGGATTTTAGCTGAAGCTCTGATTTGACTCTCAATGAATTTTGTGAAAACCTTTAGTTAACACAGGGGTTATTTTTTACCAAGTACTGCCCTGCACTGAAACCCCATCAGTGTCAAATGGAGCAGAGGGTGGGTGGAGGATCAGAGCTGTGCCTGGCATAACAAACCACCAGCAATGTCAAAGTGTGCAAAATGTGCAAAAACTACAGCTGCTCACCAGAAAAGGCAGCTTATAATTCCTATAGGACTTCCATGAACTGCACAATTTATCACATTCATGCAAATGCCAGTCTAACTTTCCTAATGAATGCAAATCCTAATAATCCAATATATGTCAGGCTATAGCCCCAGACTCATAAGCCTCTCTGTCTGCTGTTTGACTCATTCCATTCAGATCCTAATTTGTACTAAATCTTGTATTTGGAAGCTGCTGTGGCTCATACCATTTGTGTCAAGGCCCAACTGGTAACAGGACTTGTATCTGCTGATGAAATGTTGCAATCAAACCCCTGTATGTAATGAATTCTTCAGTAAAAAGTGGCACAGGTGATTATCTCAGCTACTTTCAGTAGGATTGGAGTCCTAAGTTCCATTTCAAAATATTCACCAGGATGTACAATTTCTTTTCTGTGAAAAATTTCAGCCCAAATAATTTGAAAAGATTGAAAATTAAAGATTGTTTTTTTCCCTAATAGAACAAAAA
The DNA here is from genome assembly GCF_014805655.1 of Passer montanus. NCBI lineage: Eukaryota > Metazoa > Chordata > Aves > Passeriformes > Passeridae > Passer > Passer montanus. The sequence goes on from NW_024373256.1 coordinate 8,615,029, forward strand.
CGTTTAAAAATAGATTAGGAAATGGCACCATTTACCATTCAAGGGAAATTTTATTTTCTATTAAATGCAATTAAAGTTACTCTTAATTTAGTTTAGTACAGAAATTCTGTTGCCTGAAGCAGCACGTTCCCTGGTGCTCATGTAGGGTCATACTTGTTGCCCTTGGTGATCTTGAATTAAGCATATCAGTTCAGTTCAACAGCAGGTCACCACCACATTAACTTCAGGTGAAATAACTCAATTTGATTTCCCAAAGCCAGATTTTCTTTATGTTGAAAATGTTTATTTTCTGAAAAGCTGTTGATTCGGTGGAAATGAAGGGTTTAATCAGAAACCATTCAAATGCCAAGAGATGAACTGGAGCAGTTTTAGTGGTCCATTATTTACTGCTCCACCATGCCAGTACCACAGCAAAGGCAATCTTTGGGCCCAGGGTGGGTACTGCCAAGCTGGCTTTAAATAAAGCCCTCTGGATGCTGGGCACAGTGAAATGGCAGCAGCACAGGTTTGGAGTCCTGCTGAGAGCAAAGCAAGCTGCTCCATGCTGAGAAGTGACTCAGCAGTGTGGGCATAACCCATCCTGGGAGGCTGAGGGTGAAAATGGGAATTTGCCCTGAGCTGGAGCAGGCTCAGTGCCCTGGTGGTGTTGGGCTGCACTGCAGGGCACAATTCCTCCTGTGGAATGCTTGCACCTTCCCCAAACACCTCTTGGAGCCAGGTCCCTGACACAGCTCCCACCAGCAAAAAGGGGAAAAGTAAAACCGGAATGTTCTCCTTCTTCACAGAAGGTTTTAATCACTTAAAGTTAAGGGATAAAGTGATGCTGCATAATTGAAGCAAATAGCCTAAGTACCTAATGCATAATATAGCAGCTTGCTCAAATCTTACACTTTTCAGGGTGAATCATGACTGATGAGAAATGAATCAGGATTTGCATTTCACACCGTGACTCATCCTCTGCTACAATAGCTGACAGCACCTGAAACAAACCAGTAAGGATCATGTCAAGGCACACAATACTAGTTCATTTGAGCAAGTACTTACAATATGTTTGTGCTTTAAACATCAGGAATATAAAAGTTTATTTTTGGAAATTATTCTCTGAAGGTGACTGAGAAGCAAAATATTATTTTGGAGATGTGCAGAAAAGGAAATCACTTTCAAGCTGAAAACAGAATTTATTTTCTTGAACAATGGTTATTGATTTTCTTTTTTTAAACAAAAATCTCCTGTGGGATGAAAAAAATCCACTATTGGTAACACACTTGTGGCATAAAAATACTTCACCTAAAATATATTGACATAAAATACTTTCTTTAAGATGCATTGATATAAAAATTTTATTAAATTCTTTCCACATTTCAGGACTTCCCATTTTCTAAATCTGCTGCCATGTTTTTGGAGTTCAGATATGTTTGGTTCTGACAACAGAGCTTCATGAAAAAGACCTCTAATTTCCTTGCCCTCTGAGATAATTCACTTTTTTAATTCTAGAAAACAAATTGTGCAGCAGTTTCACGTCAGGAATTCCAAAATGTTTATTTTTTTCCCCAAAATCTTTGTCATGGGAGCAGCGCAGTAGATGTTGCTGCTGTTGCAACCCTCCTGCCCCTCTCGAGCTGGGCTCCAGGGCAGTGCAGAGTTTCACCCTGGCCCCTCGGCAGAGCTGGCAGGGCCAGATGTGCCTGTGCAGGAGGGAAGCAATGCTTCAGTTTGACCCCAGGGGCCAAAATGGGCCCTCCCAAGGCGTCTCTCCTACAGGAGAGGTGATCAGTTAGTGTCACTGATCCTCAGTCATCAGTGCTCAATAGCTGTCACCCCGTTCAGCTGTTGGTGGTTGCACATTGCTGGCTTATGCTGATGAGTTCTGATGTGTTTTTTAATGGTAAGTAGGTTAATCCTTCTTCCTGGCTGAAAAACATGAAGTTAGATGCAAAACTCCCCAAAGCAAGAAGACTTACTTGGAAAAAATTACAGAAGTGTAAATCAAGAAAGCAATATTGAACTTTAGAAGACAGCATACAATAATATGACACTTTATTCTGCTGCTGCCTGAGGTTTATATATACTACTGTCACTTTCTTGCTGTTCTCCACCAGTAGTAATTTTCTTTCAATCTAAATTTTATTTCCCAAGGGTTTGCTAAGGTTAAAAGTGCTAGAAAACCAATGACTATTCACTTGCCAAAGGACAATAAATTAAATTAACCAGTGTTGGTAGCCAAGTCAGGTCTGAACTATTTATATGTAAATAGGTGCAAAACCCTGATGGCATAGTGCATGATTATTAGCAGCTCATTGCAGACTCCATACTGAAAATTAAATACACTGGAAAAAGCAATGTGTTTCCTTTAAATTCTGCCTGCAAGAAAAACTTCTGAAATTCTGTTTTCATGGTAGCTTGTTATTACTGGCCTTACTATGCATTAGAAACCTAATTATTCAAGGTCAAAATTAATGGGATCTTTTACTAACTTGTTTTATTTTAATTATCTTAATAATCATAACCACATAACCATAGTAGTGATTTCCAATTGATGGGGTTATTTTAATAAGGGTCACATTGCTCACTGTTGCCCAGGAAATGACTGCTACTCTAAGTGGTATTTAGTGACCACATTGGTGTGCTGAGATCAAACCTCTTAGTGACCCTTTCCCACATCCAGTTTGGTGGCCAGGTAATAACAATTCATCTGTCAGTGCCACGTTTCTGTGGCACTTCTTTTTCTCACAAGATCCTTGGGATTTTAGGTATGGTATGAATTGTTTGTTCTCTCTGGGATCTCTAGGATGGCAGCTGCAGTTGTACCACCCCAAGCTCAGCAGCAGCATCACTGAGAACATTTGATTAATAACAAAGATCCAGCCAAAGTTGTGTTTGATAGCACATTTATATTTAGTTATATTTATTGGTCCTTCATCAGTTTCACTGCCTTCTTCATGAGGTCTAGGAAAATACTTGAAAAGCGTGAATCAGCCCTTGTGGATATCAGGTATAAATGCTGTAAATGATGTGAAGTGCCAGTCACACTGTCATTCAGGCAGTCTGGTGCAACAGCAGGTAAAAGACTGAGCCCAGAGTTCTGCATGTCCAGTGCTGGCTGCACAGGAAGAGCCACACCACCAATACATGCTCAGAAGGGAGCTGGGACACTGGGGGCACAGGGACACACCTTGGTGCTCAGCAAAGAGTTAAATGCATCCATCCATGGGTAATGAACTTGTTTCTGTAATCACCCACACTCCAAGGCAGATGGGAAAAGTTAACTACTTCCATCAATAATTGAGACGTTGGATTTTAAATTCAAGGAAATAGTCCTGAAAGAGCAAACCAGAAACATCTGATCAGAAGCTAATAAGGATTAAACAACCAATTGCTATCAGTAAATGTTCCTGACTGTGCAATTCCTCCATTCTGGAGATGGAGCACTGATCCTGCAAAGATGTCTCCAGTTATTCGTGTGTGTGTTGGCTCTGCCCACGCTCCTCTGAGCTGACACAGACCTCCCTTCTCTGTGCTGGGGTTCACCAAGAGGTAATGCCTTCAGCACTAAGTATCAAACCACTCTGGAAGAGGTTTTGAGACAAAAGCATAAGCTTAACTGCAGGAAGGCTGGTGGAACACAGATCTGACCACAGACCTTCCACCCCTGGAAATGAGTGTAAAGGAAGACTGGCTCAGCAGCTACAGTGTTAATCTGCCGTCAAGTACTCGATTTTTGTTAATAAACACAAGATCCTGTCATCATTTTCTTCTCACGTGTTGGCATTTCAAATGTGTTGCTTACAAAGGTCATCTATGTTTGGGGGAAAACTGTTTAATTGATTTTATTATTGCAGGAAAATAGAATAACTACTTGCACCTTTGTTTGCAGATAAAAAACAAAATTAATGGTTGCATACAGCTGAATTAAGCACTTAAAGTTCAGTCTCTACAAAACGCTGACAGTGTAAGCTTAGATCAATACCAAAACAATTTACACTTTAGGAGCTCTGGCTATTAACTAGTAATTATGCCAAGTTTACTGTTAAATTGCTTTAACTGTTTCCAAGGTGTAAGTGAATTATGGCAAAACTTGTTAACAATGTCAGAGTGGGAACTCTCAGCACAGTCCCAAGCAGATAAACCTTGCACACCTTGACTGGCCTGAGATGTTCACTCCATGGAGCCCTCCACTCCCCTGACCCACTGCTCTGCTGCAAACCTCTTACACCTCAGGTCTGCCACACCTGCAAGTTACTCAGGAGGGTGAAGAAACTTCTCCTGGGTGAGAAATTGCAGCCACCACCAGCCCTGCGTAGCCCCATACTGGCCCTGAGGCAGTACAGGAGCTGCTAAATTTTTTCCAATATTTTCATGAGTTTAGGGAGTTGTAAATGAACTTTCCACTTTGTCTTCAGACTAGAATCACAATCCTTCCCAGAAAACAAAGTCTAGAGCTTTGTTTTCGCCTCCCGCAAGAAAAAAAAATGTTTTACTCAGTTAGTAAATGAAGTTCCTAAACAATAACATAAAGATACAAACACTGCAAATTTACTTATAAGCAAAAGCAAGGTTTAAAACCCCTTCACATTAAGTTCCCCTTGTGTCCTGCATTTATCCCACAACAGCTGCTGAAATTAATCTTCTTTGTCATGGAAGGACCAGTTTCTCCTTCACATGTGATGATGAAAAATGCAAAAAGAACTTATGCCAAAGACAGCAAGCAGAGCAATGTGTGAGGAAATCTGTTGTTAATCAAGTTGGACCAGCAAGACCAGGAAAAGAACTAATTGCTTATCCCAGAGCATGATCTCTGCCCCTGTGCCTGGCTTCAAAAAAATACATTGTCACACTAATCCTGAAAGTACCTGAGGAGTTTGTTTTAATAATGTTGAAATCAATGTGTACCAAAGACTCACCTGGGTGTGCTACAGCATGTTCACACTGTCATCTCCACTAATTAATGACTCCTGCTGTGGGCTTTGCCTCCCTCTGCTTTCCACAACAGTCCAACCCAAAAAGCAGCCAACATTTTATCAGTAAAGTATGCACATTCAAAAGTCAAAGAACATATTAGTCTCATACTTGCTGTTTGTCTCTATAGGTATATATTTGGCTTTCTTGTATGAAAAATAAAAACTGATGTGAAGAAACAGCCCCAGCACTTAATAGACCTCAGGTTCCTCACCCACATGTCCCTCAGTGGATGAGTTAACATTACCCACCACTGCACATGGGATATTAACAGCTTATTAAGACCAGCTTTAAACAGAGAGAGGTAGTAGAAGATAAATTTATTGGGTGAGTATGGCTAAATTAGGCACTACAGAATTTCATCTGCAGAGGTATTTTTAAGCTATATAAAAAGCCTTGGTCATTTACTTGGGAAAAGGGAAAAGAGCTTCAGCCTGTTTGCTGTTTTTAATCAGCCTGGTTTGTTGCCAAATATATTATTTGAAGATGGTGTCAAAAGAAAAGACATCACAAGGTGAGCTCTCACAACACAGCTCGGCTAATAATGTGATGATAATTTTTTAGAGTGGAATGGTTCTTTAGCTGTGGGAAACATGATTTTTGAGGATAAACACATTACCCAGCTGGATACCTCAACTTAGTCAACTTTCCCTATACCATCAACAGCAGGAGGGAGTCACAAACAATGCAACAACAGCTGAAGTATTTATTTGCCAGCCTCTTGTGCCCCCATCTGCACCAAGTACCAGGAAACAAAGCTTTTAGTTTCCTGTGCTGGACAGCATGAGAAAAGTTGAGATTAACAGCACCTAAAATTTAATTACTCCTTTTGGTTTCTCCTTTTCCATCTCTTTTTCTCCTGTCATCAGTTACATTCATCTATTTGCTCCATTTCTGTTTGTTTCAAAGGCTGACCTGCCTTTAACAAGTGCCATTGACCTCAGCTGCCTGTCCCACTTCCACACACCACAAACACCACAAACAGCCTCAGTGAGTGCCTCAGAACCAGCCACTGCTGCTGCCCAAACACATCTCACCTGCCTCCTTCCAGTGCCACTGCAGAAAACCTGCCATTCCCACACGTGGCACTTTCCTGGCTGCACAGATTAGCTCCATCCCTGTCTTTATGAATTGATGTTGTTCCACTAAAACACATCTGAGTGAGGAAGGTGTGACCTTGACCTGCTGGATGGCTGAGCCCTCCAGACTCCAGCAAGTGCTCAGTGCCTGAGAGTGGCACATTTTGCCCATCACATTCAGAATCTCAAGACACAAACATCAGAGATAATTATGAGTAAAAATTTGCTGGCATGTCTTGAAGTGAAACCATCAATTCTGATTAAATCTCTTTTTTTTGCAACTGATTTTTACTTCCCCTGAAACATATGGCATCTCCTGGCTCTTGTGAAATATTTTGACTGACAATACAGAAGACAGAGAAATAAGAAAATTGTGTCTCACCCAGGACACTTGAAGTCATTTAGTCTGAGGAAAATTTTAGTTAGAACCTTCTGATAATTGTAATACACACTTGCCAAGGAGAAATGTCTCAGACATTAAAAAAAAATAAAAGCAAATACACTGTCAAATATGTCAATTTCTTGAGCTGATTTTTTTTTTCCAGAAACGTGATCAGAAAGTGCAAAACCAAGATTGCAAAGTCGATTAAAATCCCAAATCCTATCTACTAAATACTATAAATTGGACACTTACTTGGGCTTCAAAGATAAAAAAAAAGAGGGTTTTAGACAAGACAGATTAGCTTTGCAAACTGGAATTCTTCCTTTACATAAAACAAATTATTTGATAAAAGATCAGGTTGTTTATGAAGCAGTAAGCACTTGCCTGCAGCATTTTCTCATCTGCTGAGTGCTGAGCAGGATGGGCAGGATGGAAAGGATAGCAAGGATGGGGAGCATGGGCAGGATGCCATCCATCCACACAGCCCAGCCACCCCCTGAGCTGGGCTTTTGTCATCCCAGGCTGCTCTCTGGGGCTGCAAGGTCCCCACTGTGACCCTGCCCTGCTGGCACCAGGAGGGACTCAGGGACTGTGGCTCCATTCAGCAAGGCTCCTTTAATCCTTTAAGTATTTGACTGCTGAAAATCAGCATTAATTCAAAAAATATCTTCTAGGGACAGAAGAAAGGGGGAATATGCAGAACAACCAGCTCCCACCATTTTATCTCAGCTTCCCAAAGGCTGGGCAGGCTCTGTGATGTCCCAAACCCAGGAACCATGTGGCTGAATCACCTTTTTAAAAACAAAACAAAAGAAATTACAATTATAGCAAGACACTTGCAAACAGAGCATAGCGTTAAATACTATTGCGAAAATAACAAGTGCTTCTCAGGACTGGGGAGGGACTTCAATGCTGACCTTTTATTTTTGGAACTGGCAGAATCAGTTTTTTGGGGCTGCAAACCTCACTGCAAAGTGAAGACAATAGGTGCATTTTGCTTGTTTTGCTCAACAAATGTTTCTCCTGGCTGGAGAAAGTATATTTGTCCAGGTCAGTGCTGTTCTCCTGCTTTTTATTATGCTTTTTCCTACTTTTTCTTCACATTATTTTCCATCCACCTCACCAGAACTAGGTACAGGAGTCCCATGTCTGCACATAACTGCCATGTCACTCTGCACATCAAGGAAAAATCATCCCCAGGCAGAGATGCTCCATAAGGGCCCAGCATGAATAAGCCTCCATGATGGGCAGATATTTTTAGGTGACATTTAGGACCTTTCCTGCATGCTACAGATTTATAAAATCAGCAAGGCAAGCTCAGGAGGAGGAAGATTGTTCCTGGATCCCCTAGAGGGAAAAATCTTGAGACAGAATAATTCATTCACACCTCTTTCTCACTCCCTACCACTGACAAGTTGCCAAAGTCACAAATCCCAGGGAGCTGCTGCCAAAGTTGCTCTTTCTTGGGAACAATTTTCATGGTGTCTGGGGGACAAGCAGCCCCCCTTCCCTGGTGCCAGCCCACCCAGCTGCTTGGAGAGTGCAGCGTGTGACAACAGGGTGCCACCACAGCCTGCTCTGCAGCGGGGAGCCGTGCCTCTGGGACAGCCTGGCTTCCTCCAGCAGCTCCTGCCTCTGTCCCACCTGCTCTGCACAACGAGGCTGTCACCTGTGAAAAACGCCAATCACTTGGTTTTGAAATTTTAAAAGTTTAATAGTAATAAAATGGTTATAAAAATAGTAATATAATTAGAATAATAAAATTTGAACATTTGAGATTAGGACAATATGAGACAATAAAAACAAAGAGATACGGACGTCCGGGTACCTTTTTCTGTCTGAGCGAGGTGGGAAGAAGTTAGTTTTCTGCTGATAAGGGAGCAATAAATTCCCTTTTTCTGAAAGATTTAGGTGTCCTGCAGCTGCCATCCAGTGAGGGCCCCTCATTCCTTTCTAAAAGAAAATATTCCACATACATAGTTCCTATTTTAACTACAAAAGCTACCTTTTTGCTATGAAACTACATTTACCATAGTATTAAAATGTTAATACAGCACTACTCAATACAACTTAATGTGTATAGTAAATATCTGCGTAGAGCCATATAATATGCACTTTTCACATCATCTGTCAGCTGTGACACCGGCACAGAGAGCAGGGTGCCATGCGGTCCCTCTGCAGTCCCCTGCTCCAGTGTGGCAGCAGCCCCTCTCCCCAAACACCCAGAGGGCTGCAGCAGCACTCACCAGCCTGCAGCTCCTCCACAGGCTGTGTCCAGCTCACTGCAACCAGCAAGAGCCACAGGAGGCACCAAACCACTCCTGCCCACTCAGGCATCACCCCTCGCCTGCCCCAGCTCCCAGCTGTCCTTCCCAAAATCCATCCCCCCAAGGGAGACACTCAACAGCATCAAAGCCTCAGAAACACAGAGGGCTCCATCTGCAGCGCCACTGTAGGGAAGCAGGACTCCAGAGGAGGCTGGAAAGAAAGGCACTAGGAATGCTTGTGCTGCCCTGGAGACCACCTCTCCCTCCTGGGCAGGAGTGAGCACGAGCAGCAGGAACAAACTGGAGCACTTGGAGGGCTGGCAGGGTTGGCTGGGCTGAATTTAGGGGGCCTCTCACAAAAGGCACACAATAAATGAACTTCATGAGTGATGTACTGCTCCCAAAGTAATTGCAAGTTACCCTCAGGGGTCAGGGTGGTTGTGCTGAGCTGATCATCTACATTTTGTTGTTGTTTAGCATAAAGGAGATTTGACTCCAAAGGAGTAGGTTCATTATCCATCAAATACACTTAGAAAACTTTCTCAAAATAAAGTCCTGTGCCACATGTACATTTCTCTGCTGTTTTTCCTATGTGCTAATAGATAAGGATTGACTTTGTGAAACTGCTGCAGCAAGCTGAGAATGTTGTATGAAGAGAGAAATTCTGCCCAATGCACAGGGAATATGGATGTGTTATGTTACTTGCTGTGCATTACACAGATACACAATATTCATCTCAGTCACAGCAGCAGCCAGTAAAGCCTTCAAAGCCCAGACTGTTGTGCACACCTGATACAAAACCCAGCAAAGCTGACAGCTCACTCCTCATGGAGTCCTGACAGCAAAAAGGGGAGGTGGACAAATGTGTGTTAATAAACAGGAGGCGAGGGAAAGCAGAGGGTACCAAAGGGCAGCAGGGGAGAAGCAAAAACCAGCATCAAGAGTATAAAAAGCCCTGTAAGGATCAAGTCTCAATCATGAGCACAATACATGTGTGGAGATGCACAGAAGGGATTAAACTCCATAAGAGCACAAGAGCAGTACAGCTATGTGTGAAGATACCCCAAAGGGCATGTAGGAACACTTGTAGTGACTTTAAAACACACCTAACTCTGGGATTTCCCTCCTCACCCACCAAATTGCTGCTTATTGCTCTTAGTGCCCACCATATATTTGGCAGTACACAAGAGAGAAGAGTAAAGGCATGAGGAGGGTAACAGCTGCATCCCATGCTTCATCAAACAGTCAATCCATTTTCCCTGAGCTCCTAACTGTGTAGGCATCTGAAAAAATCCCACAACCACCTTTGTGGGAAGAACCTCCTCTTCCAAACATGTGCTGCCACAGGGAGCCTCCTTGGCTACACTCCACATTTCTCTTTTCAGCCACAAGAGCACTGAGCAAATCTCCCCTTTTCCCACCAGCTCCATCTGCCCAGGAGCAGCACCTGAGGCATCCCTAGCTGGCTCCTCCACCTGACCTGCACCTCCTCTTTACAGGAGAGGAGATTCTGTCTCCATCTATGCTGGGATTTCTGAAGAGCTCAAAGACAACATTACCTTGTTTTAAGAGTGATGCAGCTGCCCTTCTCTTTGGCCCATTGCTTCCTTGTAACATCCCAGGTCTCCTTTGATCACTCTTTGCCCCAGAGCCTGCTGAGGCTCTCAGTCTCCAAAGACCAGACCAGTTTATTTTGCTTTAAGAGCATATTTTGTGAATGCCAAGATCCGCTGCATGCAAAAATCAGCTTTGTATGGGAATGGAGGTGTGAAAGAACAGCACTGAATAATAACAGCCTGGAACAAAGTCCATGCTGACCTACAGCTGACCTTCCTGCTCTCAGTCACACAAGTGAGAAGTCCCTTTGCAAATCCATGCTGAAATACCTCCTTTTCCAGGACCCCAAGAAAATATCAAATGTATAAAAAGCAAAATCACCTCCTTCCTTTTTTGTTCCTGCATATGCAGGACACATCCCTTGTGTCTTTGTGAGACTGTGTAAACGAGTCTCCATGTGACCCTGGGAGCTTGCTGGTCACATCAGTGATTCTGTGCTCGGTGCCACAGGCTACCTGACCTGCATTTCAAAGGAACAAAACAGCTTTGTTATTCCAGAAACTCAGCTCATTACAGAGCCCTGCACTCGAAGCAGTCTGTGAGCAGCTCAGCTCCCAGGGCAGATGGAAAGGCAGTGGTGCTGTACAAGTGATATGCTGCTTGCTGGTGATGCTAAAATTCTTGTGGAAAACTAAATAGCAAGACATGCTCAGCAGAAAAATAACAAAAAAAAAATCCAACCTGGTGAAAATTTTGGGTCTCTGCTCTAAATAGTGCTAAAAATAATTAAAAGCTATGTATGGTATTTTTTTCTTCTTTTATTGTGATTTTGCTAACAAATTGCACTGGGAATTCTCCTATCCAAAAACCATGTATTCCACCCTTCATCTCTGATAAGGAATCCCAGTCCTAGAGCATCTCTCATCAATATCAGGTAAGGCCTTTGCAGAAGCATTAGTGTGCAATATGGACCATCCCCCCAGCAGCTCCTTCCCTCCCTCTCCACCCTCAGCGCTGCTGTCTCAGGATAGGATCTGCTCCAGGCTCCTGGCACTGCTGGGCACACTCACAGCACAGCCTCCATCCCTGCCCAGCCTCTCCCTGTGGCTAAAGGGGGAGTGGCTGCTTAACACTGCCAAAAAACACCCAAGCTGACGCTGCAAGGTTCATAACAATGCTCCTCTAAAGGCATTAAAATATACATTTATTTATCTTTGTAAGGAAAGGAGCATGTCCAAACTTTTCTAGACACTCTGTGCACCATCCCCTTTCCCCTGTAGCCCCACCAGGTGCAATTAAGACACTGATTAAAAATTAATCCCATATTGTTTGGCTTTCTGGGAACAATTGTTGGGTCGGGGTTTTTTTTAAACCTTCAGGTATCATGCAAAGGAATAGCTTAATATTTACAGGATAAAAGGAATGCAAGTTAAAATCCATTTCCTTTCAATTTCAACATCCTGCACATTCTCATGGTCTTTGTGACTTTTGTCTAGAAATTGTCACAAAGATCTCTGGAGGAAGAGCACAGCTAAGGGAGTTCCTTGGTTGAAGATTTAGCATTAATTTTGCAGGCATGTTCATTCTAGGATTTGAAGACAGATTTTAACAATCTGGTCCAATAGCAAAACTGAAGCTAGGCATTTAAAATATGAATGTGAGTATTAGGCAATTACTTTTCCTTCAGTTTTCAAAATGTTGCATAAATTGTTAATAACCCCACACTGAGGAAATAATTTTAACATATATGATTAGCTATTTTCTGAAGGAAATAGCAGAGTGAAAAGTACAAATTGACAGAATTCCACTATTTTTCCTCTTTAGAGTTGCAGATCAACATATTCATCTCATCTTCTTCCCTCCCTAATTATCATGCAATGGCATGTCTTGAAGAAAATAAATAGTATGTGCATTTCTGTGACAAGTGAAGCAATTCTCTGATATGTAACTAAAAAATACTTGGGAATCCATAAAGGACAAAAAAAAACCGCCCAATAAAAATTTAGATAGCACCAGTTCTTCATGCTGACAGAGTCTAAAATTAAAAACTGAAAGTCTAGAATAACTGCACAGAATCTACACTTAGAAATGAAAAGCTGAAGAGAGCAGAGCCTCATCTCATTTTATATAATGGTTACTGCCATCTATCCACCAGCACCTGTGACAGCCAGAGCCACAAGTTCTTAGTTACTCATTTTGGAATGCTCATTTTCCTTAAAGGGCTCAGAGGAAGAAGAGCAATTCAACAGTTTACACCAAACTGGCCACATCTTGAACAAAAGCATGCAAACACCATCTTAATTAACACCACACAGTTATCTCTGCTCATCTCACTTCCCAGAGCCTGACACAGCCTTGGCAGGTTTTCCTAACAATAAAATGCAAGAAATGAATTTATGTCCTGAAGGACTCTAAGCTGCAATGTCACAAAGCCATGAAAGATAAATGATGTCCTAACTAATTTTCTGATTTATTATTCCCCCAACTTTGCTCATTTTGTGATGAGGAGAACTCATTTGTCTGTTTGGCAGATAGCTGTGTCAGTCTTGTTAATAGCTACTATTACTATCACATGAGCATGTTTGTGAAAACAAGTGTAGTTTCATTCTGACACTGACCTCACAGCACTTCAGTTTTATTACAAACACAAGATCTGTCAGTAACAAAAATTGATGTACTTATCCACAGATTCTGCTTGTCTGCCACAAGCACTTTATTCATTTTTCTTTTGCAGAAGTTCATCTTTAAGCAAGGGCAGATTCATAGTTTAAATTACTGTCTTGACACATCATCTGTTGCTTTGTAAATTCGTACAAAGAACATAATTTCCATAGTCTTTAGGAGATAAAGGATTACTGTTAGCCATCGCTGCAGGCACTGTACTGATCTGAATCTGACTTGAACTGTGTAAACCTAAATGGGCTTAAAAATGGCTACTGGAAAGATTTCCTCATCACACATTCAGACTGAGAATAATCTGAACTGAGTAACCCCACTTAATGCTAATGAGATGCTTTTAGGTGTCAGGACTCAACAGATGGATTTTAGGGTGACATTTTCCAAACCTCAACTGTCTGAAATTGAGGACTTTTTAGCATTTAATGGGAGTAGGTTTATGGCTGTGGTTAGGAAAATATTGAAATTCTGTCCACTCTGTCACTTGAAGTCTATATTTAACTGTATTGTTTCTGAACATGATTCTCATTCTAGGTGTCCTTGATTTGGTGCTCCTAACACGTATAAATACACATATAAATAAATGCGCACATCCCTTCAAGGATTTTGTACCTACTTGATGTCTCTCAATTGGCTTCTCACATCCCCAAATACAATTATTTGTGGGTGATCTTGGTGGTCATTCTTCTTGCCAAGATGTTTGCTTCTGGAAGAAGCCAACAGAGCTGAAGTCAAGCAGACACTTCTGAACTTCTCCTCTGGTGGAATCTCAATTCAGCAACCAAATTGACTTGACCACACAGATCTGGATGCTTCCTAACGGAGGACTAATATATCAATGCCTAGAAATTATGGCGACTACTGTAATGCCACTTTTTCATTTACTAAGAAAATGATAAGAAGGAAATGAAGTTTTTGTGCATTGTCATTTCCTTCACACGAGGGCCATCATATCCCAAGGATTTTCCCACAGCAAAGCTTTGTTGTTTTCTCTTGGCAAGAAAGAGCTACTGATTTTTCAGGACTACCAGCAGGTTGTGTGGTATAGCCAGAACGTCTTTGCAGCAGCTAGGTGAGATCCTTAGAGTATCAGCTGCTAGAACAGTCTGCATGGCAGGAGCAGGAATAATCCTGGCTAATCTCCTGATGCAGGGAAACCAAACCAAAGTCATCTCCCCCTGCCATCCCACCAGCTTTGGGTTTCATTATGCATGGCAGAAAATAAAATTTGTTTACTATTGTATCCTCCACGTACCTCAAATGACACAAAATATTCCAATGTCTCAGTGTTTTCTAAGGGAATGAGTTACTTACAGGACAGTAATGTCCTCTTGGAGGATACTGGGTGATCTACCTCAACTCAATCCATCCCATCTGCCCACAGGTGTTAGAAAAGGGAAAAAAAAGAAAAAAAAAAGGAAAAAAAAAGAAAAAAAACCACCTTGCACTTGCTCTCTCAAGAGGCAATATGTGTTTTAAAAAGTTAGTACATTTTATCCCTCAGAGAGAAGGTTAAGTACATTTTTTTCCATTTAAATGAGCATAACTAAAACAGCAAGCACTACTTGTTTTTCCTTAAACAATTTGCTGTTTTACAAGGTGCACTTTGCCTGGGCTGTATTTTTGAGATATAACTATGTGAACAACTTGCTTGATTTTTCAAAATAATTTAAAAGCCTTTCTAATCTTCCACTTTGCCCAGGAGCTGGTTAGAGCTGCCTACCAACAGGAGAGAGACACAAGAGAAAAGGATGAAACAATAGCCAAAGGTCTCATATTCACTGTCATCCCTGTATGACATTCTCTAAAGCCAAGGAAAGCAGCTAATCATTGGAAGCCCTTCTTTTTCCACAAAGGTATATTAAAATCAACATATGCACGTGCAGGCCACTGTGGTAAGTGGGTGATTAACTGCTTTGTGCTGGATTCTGAAGTTTGTACAAAGCATTTTGCCTTCCCCGTCTCTGAAATCTATCCTGTTTTACTCTGTCATAAACACCTGCTGTTCAGACAACTGCATTTAAGATGGGCTTAAACACCACAAGATTGGGCTAAAACACTGTAATATTGGTCTTAAATTAGAGCCTGAGGCAGGCTCAGGGAAAATGCCATCCCTTTGGGAGGCACATCACGAGGGGCTGGGGAGCTGCAGTGAGGGCAGAGCCAGACTGGGGTTTGGAGAAGCTGCTCTGCAGGGCAGGGAGCCTGGGGAGGTGACAGTGTCCCAGCAGGGGACAACAGAATAGTGCCCGGAGGGATGTGGGTGCATTTACACCTAGGGAAAGCCAGAGGAAATGGGGTGAAAAGCATGAGCTGCCTGCACAGCAGTGACTTGCAAAGCCCTTCCATCCTGCAGGATTTGGGGTCTCTGCAGGCAATGGGCACTGTGGCTGTGCAGGGACAGCTTTTCTGCACTGCCACAGACCCACTGAGGGCTGGGACACAGCGGATGCCAAGTGCCCAGTGCAACAACTCTGAAGCAAAGGCATTTTCTCACCTGCCAGGCTCCACAGGGGTTAGCTCAAACAGGTTTGACATCTCAGGATCACCATTTAGTTTGGCCTGAGCACATCTGCTCTGCCCTTCTCTTGTAGACCTTTTGCTGTCTCGCTCAGCAGAGATCATGTTAAGCCCAGAATGACTTCTACTGCATCATCTTCTGGATGAAAACTCTTCCATCATGTACTGTAGTAAAGATATTATGAACATCCATGGCAGAAACACGGGCTGGGTGACACCTCCTATGTGAAGTTGATTCATGCTTGTGCTAAACCTGGGTCTGGTCCAGCTGACACAGGATTCAGCTAAGTTACTGCACTGCCAGTTTAATATTTTGCCATCTGCTAACTGAGAGCTCTGCTGCCTGCTGGGTCCCATAAAGACTTTTATTTATTACATTATACATGGCAACATCTGCCACAGGATTCAGCTCAGCTCAGCTTCCTAATTAAACAAACAAACACTACATCTCCTGTACATGATTGGGTCTAACTATTATTTATAAAATCTGAGATAGGTATTTAGAAGATATACATTATCTGTTCCAGATGAATAACTACCCCTCCCACCATTTGGAAAGGGACGGTTAGAATTACTCAAGGGTCTCAAACACTGCATTTTATTACAACAAAGCAACTAGAAGTTATTGCATTTGTTGTTGTTTTGCTCTTATTTTATTCCTTAAATTATTCAATATTACACTAATTAGAAAAATCAGATTATTTCAAATTCTTGTTAGCTTCTCTCCTGAGTACTGCCTGTAAAAGCAGGGGAGAATACAACAGACTTCCTCTGTGTTTGATTTCAGAGAAGAGACCCAACCTGAGCAACATCACACCATCAGCACCACCAAAGGCACCATGAATGCCCTGCCCAAGTCCATTTCAAATTTAGCTGCAAAGGGAGGAATCCCTGAACAACATCACTGGCTACACACCTGCATCAAGGCTCTCCCATCTGTTCCAGTCACCTGCAGTTAAATCAAACTGGGAGAAAACCTGGATGAAATCCAGGCCTAATGAATTCAGTAGGAATGTCCCAAGTTCTTCGTGTTTTTTAAAATCAGTCCTAAACAAAAAGTTAAATTTTATTTAAACTTCAACCTTTCTTTAATCAATCTCTATTCTTTTAACAAATCTCTTATTTTAAAGATTAAAGGGTATCTACAATTCCAAATACACCAGCTCTCAAAAAAAAACAAATTTCCCAGGTTTAACTTTCAAAAATCAAATGGACAGTAGCAGAAGTAGAGTTACGTTTTCCAGTCTTCCACTCTTTCATCTGAGTTCTTGTTCTACTACATTCAGTTGCAAAAAACCAAAAACCACACCCAAAAAAAATTAAAAAAACCACCCAAAAAACCAAGCCATTACACAAGCCTTCTGTAGGGAAAAAAAAATCCCTTCTTAGCTCTCATTCTTTAATAATACATTGATGTTGGTTTCATGTTTAACCAAGTCCAGTTGCCCCAGTGCCTCTGTCACACCAAAGCAGTTTTTTCATTGTCTTTAAAAATTTGGCCTCATTCCTCCTTTAATCAAGATACAGAAACCATTTAATTTGCACCCCAATGATAGGCGTGAGCTGGCTGCTAACACCCCCAGTCCCTTGGGGCAGAAAATAATCCCAGTCAAGAAAGAAAATAATTGTTTTACTTATGGAAGAATTGCTTTATTTATGGATTGTTTTTTCAGTTAAAATCATTGCCTTTACAGTATTTTTGCAAAGTCACTGATACCCTGGGAATTTTTTATGCCTACACTTGGTGTTCAGGATCGTGGCCACCCTCCCACCCACTGTCAGGCAGGATGGGGATCCTCAGGATGGGGATCCACAGGATGGGGATCCCACCTTGCAGCTCTTCAGGGGGCTGATTCAAGACCACAGCTCCTCTCTGAGGTGCCAAAATAGGCACCTCTCCAGCCACAGAAATGAATCAGTAACATAACACAGGCTGCCAAGCCATCAGCTGTTAAATAGCTCCACACCCTGAGCTGCTCAGGAGTGACTTCACAGACTGCCCACCCACCTCCAGCATTACACAAAGTCCTTTCCTAAGAATATCAAGTTCTACTGTACAGTTCCTTTGCCACAACACAAATAAGACAAGATCATAATAAACAAGTTATCAGCTCCATGATCCATAGCACCTATATATGTAACATTTATAAAATTATTTTCATTT
The DNA here is from genome assembly GCF_014805655.1 of Passer montanus. Lineage (NCBI taxonomy): Eukaryota > Metazoa > Chordata > Aves > Passeriformes > Passeridae > Passer > Passer montanus. Next base: position 8,632,630 of record NW_024373256.1, read on the forward strand.
CTAAGCCTGGAAAAAGTGCCAGCTCTACATATTCAGATTAAACAAGATGTGCTACATGATATGTTTGATAAAACTGCTTTTAATTAATTTTTGAGTGTAACATTTGCATATTGAAAGGCTCAAGGAAATTATGAATCTTTTTTTTCTGTACCACTGGCACCCACACAATGAATTATTTGTGATTCAATCATCACAAACAGATGAACCCCCAACATCATGTGATCTTTATTATCTCTCTTCTCTAGTTCAAATATTAAGTCTGACATTGCTTTTCTTAAGACCCTGTGTTCCTTTGGCACAAAAAGATGTGATGATAAAGAGGCAGAAGCTTAATCACTTGCCCATGAAAAGATGAACACATCTGCCAGGTGCTGTCAGCACAAACCGACAAAGATCAGGCTCAAAGAGCTGGAAATTGGCCCTTGAGATGACAACTCCCATGCGCCCCAGGAGCCTGTGGGCACACTGCACACCTTCCCAGGTAGCCTTTTTCATTTAAAATGGCACTTTCCCACTTCCCCCGTCCTGGTCTGGCCTCAGCCCTGGTTTCAAGGGAATTCCAGGAGCTCATGGCATTTGGGTGAGAATGACACCCTCCTGCCCCACTCCCCACACCAGGAGCTTCCTAGGCAGCAAATGATGCTCTGGAAAGGGGGAGAGGACAGAAGGGACTCCTGATGAGACTTCTCTGTGTCCCAGGCAGGGCCATGAATCTGTCTGCAGGCTCTGTGCACTGAGCCAGCTGAGTTGCTGCTGGAGGAGCAAGTACCTGTAAGTTTGCTGTTTTACACTGCCTCAACACCTCACACATTGTGGGTGAGCAGGACACTGCAAATACTTAAGGAGATTATAACAACAGAATTTGACAATTTGCATCATCAAAACCGTGTCCAGCCCTCAGGAGAATCCCGAGAAGAGTTTGCGGCCGCTCACACAGAGCGCCTCAGCCAGGAGGGGAATTTATCTCAAGCCTTGCCAATCAGACATGCACTCAGCAGGGGAATTGCTGCTCCTGGGTGACACGAGCTGTGCAGCCTGTTTGTCACACTGACAGGCCTCCCCTCCTGTGGAGCTGTTTGCTCCGTGCACATCCCAGCTGTGGCTGGTTTGTTCTGTCCAAACCCCAGCCTTCCCACACGAGGCAGATTTCCCCACTGACACAGCAAATCCTTCTCCATGCCACATAATTCCTTAGGCTCCTGGGTCAGTTCCCAACTCAGTCAGGAGCGCATCCCTGAGGTTTCCTTTCCTTGTCCAAGGGAACAGATAATTTCTGTTCAGAACTGTTGTGGTTTAACCTCAGCTGGCAGCTGAGCACCTCACAGCTGCTCGCTCATTCTCCCCACATGGATTGGGGTGAGAGCTGAGGAACTAAAGTGAGAAAGCTCCTGGGTTGAGATAAGGACAGTTTGACAGGTAAAGCAGGAGCTGCACACACAAGCAAAGCAGGATGAATTCATTCATCACTGGCCGTGGGCAGGCTGAGGTCAGGAGAGCAGGGCCCCATCACTGCTAACGGCGTCCAGGAAGGAGAAATGCCACCACCCCAAATGTGTGTGTGTGTTGCCTGTCCCCCTCCTTCCCCAGCTTTATACACTGAGCACGACATCCTGAGGTCTGGAACATCCCTTGGGTCACCTGGGCTCTGCTGTCCCAGCTGTGTCCCCTCCCTGCTCCTCCTGCATCCCCAGGCTCCTCAATGTGGGGTGAGGAGCAGAAAAGGCCTTGGCTCTGTGCTGACCAGAAATAAACAAAACATCTCTGACCTATCAACACTGTTTCCAGCACAAATCAAAAACACAGCCCCTTATCAGCTACTGTGAAGAAAACCAACTCTGTGCCAGCCAAAACCAGCACAGGGATCATTGCTGGGAGATGTCCTCTTGGTAGGATTATCCTCTCCTCACAGGAAGACAATTCTAAGAAGGCACATGCACAATTTATTCTAATTATCTCCTACAGAAAACATGAGAGATTTCTGTGTAACTATACAAAATTCTAGTCATTCCACAAAGAATTTTCTCCATGTAACAGACTCCTAATTTTTGCAGTGGGCGGGGAGGAGGGACAGTTACATCCAATAGAGGTTTTTCTCAGAAATTCCCCCAACTGCAGCTCTACTAAATTCCTTTTGGTTCAAATAATAGAACTCAATTTCCAGAGCCCTCTCTGACCCAAAGAGCCCTAAATCTGTATCATTCTGCACTTTTCATCCACAGATTTCCTTGAAAAGCACTGACCTACTTTTTTTCTTGCCAAAATACTAAATACGGGTGAAAATAAAAGAAACAATCCCATCAAAAAACATACTGAAAGTAACTGCTGGGACTTTCATTTCTGAAGTCATACACACAGCTCCAAAAAATGACAAGTGAAACTTCAGCCTATTGAAGAGAAAATTGGCAAGAATAACAAAGTTCTCCCTGAAATGGCTGATTCAGTATGCATGGAAAAGCTAGATAAACATCACATGATCTCCCTGGAACCCTCTAGACATAAACAATGCAATTAAAAGGAAACATTTACTTCCACTCTTGATGGTATTACCTGAGGGATAGCAGATGCCAGATAGTTCAGTGTTTATTAGAAGCAAGTAGCAAGTTTGGCAATTGGAACTGGCTCAACCCTCTCTCACATTTTTGTAATTTTATAACACCATATGGTCACTACAGATCTCTCTGACAATCTCCTGGTTAAAGTTCAGCTGTTTCTCAGAACATTTAAACTGAAGTTAAGCATATTGAAGATATAACTGTAAGCAACAAAGATACTTCAGAGAGGGCTGCAAAATCCCTGAGAAATGCAGATTGCCATTTGAATGAGTCACTATTTGTTAATAAAACACTTGGTAGCTTTGGGCTGTGGGTGTTTGCTGAACCCCAGCCTCACAAGGCCACACAAGGCTGCTGGGCTGAGGCAAAGCACGACCCAGAGGTGCTGCTGAACCCCTGGAGCCTGGTGACACAGCAGGGCTGCTGACAGCCTGGGAGATAAGCACAGTGGCAGAAACCAGTTAGACCTCCCCTGCCTGCATTTACATTCAGTATTCCAGTTTCTGCTGCCAGGGAAATTACCCACGGGCTGATGCTTGAAGAGATTGGCCTGCTCATAGTGGAGCCCTGCTCCTACAGCTAAATATGGGCACCAATGCTGGCTGGAGGACAGGCAACTCCAGTCATGGTCAATTGGCTTGTTAGGTACCAATCAAATGCCACTGACTTCCCAGGGAATTGAGGGCAACTAGAGCTCCAGCTAATAAAGTCCTACATTTACTGGATTATCAACAAAATGAATTTTCTAAAAACGCAATGACAAGTTCTGACACAGCAATTGGTTTTGCTAGCAACTTATTTAACTGTATAATTTATTGATGATATCTACAGCAAGAAAAAGTATCCACAAGTCCTTGCTCCTCCAAGGCTGAGAGCATAAATATATAAATCATATGAAACAGAAAAACTCAAGAGAGTATTTAAAGCCTGCTCTTATTTTAGCTCCACAGACTTAAACAACTTGACACTATGATAATGCAATGGGTCTGGGCCTCATTAATTTTTAATCAACCTTTATCCACCATAGCTTTTGAAACGAACTGTTACTAATGACAAGTCATATGTCAGTCTAATGAATGGGATGCAAACTTCCATTAAAATAATGAAATTAGCTTGTTTGACTTTTGTTCCAGTTCCATGGCGCACAGCCCCAGGTAATTACAGTTTGCACTACTTGCCCATATTAACGTCTGTTTATTTACTTAAGGTCTTTAGTCAGGACATCCCAATTTAGCTCATGTCAGCTGTTTTTTATGAGTCTAAGAGTATTTGTCTTATTAACAAAGAGATAAATACATGCAGGCAATGCAAAGTGCTAAAACATCAATTATGCACACATGGAACATTGTGAAAAAACAGAACAGAATAAGCACACAGTCCCTATTGATATAAACACATCCCAGTGTTTCCCTGTGGCAGCAGCAATTACTTTTGGAAAATGGAACAAGGTCTGAAAGGCATCATGATATCTTTGCTGGGCATCATTTGGCCTCTTCCAGCAACCTTTGCCCTTTAGGATCCCAAGTATAGGCTAAAAAAAACCCAAAACTAAATTTCCAAATATTATTGTGCTCTAGAGTACACGAGTCATGACACACTGCAATGACCTTGTTTTTAAAAGTGTATCACTGGCTCTGCAATGTGCCCCCGAGGAATGAAGGCCTTTCTCACTAACTTGCAGTGAAAAGCTGTTATCAATATGTTATTACATAAAAACATGTTACAGCATCAATAACCTCAGTAGGTCATATTCCAACTTCACAACAGCTTCTTCCAAAGTTCCTTCAGCAAGCCCCTACATCCCATAATCAGATAACATCTGAAAGGGATGTAGATCAGCCCTCCAGAGATGATTTTGGAGCAGCTGAGGTTTTGGTGTGAGCATACTCCTGTGCAGAGCAGATTTAACTACTAACAGAGGATTTCCTAAAGAGCAGCCTCTCTTTCATAAGACTACAATAATCTGCAATAAATAACCTCAAGTGCCAAAGCAAGATCTGTTAAAGGAAGAACCCTCACTAAAGCTACCTGAGAAATGAATACAAGTCTCTGTTGTCTCAGAGAATGCATTGGAATTGTTTTTACACTTTTAATGTCTCTGAGGTTTTCAGTGAACAATTCTGATCTGTCCTGGGGTTTACAAGCAATGCTGTGTGTGACTCTGCAGAGAGCCAGCAGCCCCTCCTGCTCAGCCCTCCCAGGCTTGCCCCAGGAACTGAACCCTCTGCAGACACAGGGCCTGCCCTGCCAACAGCAAAACATTTCCCACTCACACAGCTCACAGGCACAGCCAGGGAGAGCCATGGATTCATTCTCCTGGCACGGCAGGGAGAGCCATAACTCTGTCTATCAGATACAGAATAACTCACCTGAACGGCAGACAATGAGAAATTTAACAGAAGACATCTTCCTCAAAGAACACCAATATTACCTAAACCAAGTTTTTCCCACACTTCCCTTTTTCCCCCCAAAAGTACACTGAATATTGATCTAGATTCTCTCCCCAGTACCTGCCTGAACTCTGCTCTGTGAAAGCCCAGAGAAGACAATTTCTCTCTTCTTGCTCTGACTGATGGATCCTCACCTCTCCCTTCCCAGATCCCCCCAGAAGTCTCCACAAGATCTTTTGTCTCGTTGCTAATGGAAAAGTACACAGCTTTCTAACAATCTGCACAAGACAAGGGGAGAAACATCTTTGCCTTTCACATGTTTATGAATTGTGTGCTTGCAATAAATTGTATTCACAAACACACAAATCCATCATTATTTATACAGAAACTCCCACTTTCTGAATTTATTCTCAAATTGAGCACAATAGGAATATCTTTGAAATAGAAATTTATTTTTCTTTCCTCAGACACATCCAGCCACCTGTAAAGAGAGATCAGGAACAAACACAAGCCAGGAGACAGCTTGTGATTTAACAGGATTTAACAGGAAAGATTCTAATTATCCCAGCTGACAGCTGTAAAAAAAGTAACCAAAGAAATGTAGGGTGAGTGCTGCATCCAGAGCCAGCCACCATGGCAGAGCTGACAGCAAGGCTGGGCTCTCCCACCTCAGAGCTGACACTTGTGACTGACAGTGCAAGTGCCAGTGTGAAAACCCATCAAAGCCTGCACAGAAGGGACAGGCTGTGCTCCCAGAGGACTCACTGTCTCATGCAGGAGAGATCAAGGAGCTGCCTTCACATCCTGCTCAAAGCACAGGGGATTTGGTGACCATCTGACTAACAAAAGTCACCCTTGAACACCTTGTAGGGTTTTTCCTGAACATATAGAGTACCCAATGTTAAAACAACATTTGTAAAAACACAGAAAAAAAAAATGTTATCAGGTCTGCTTTCCTCTCTATTGTTATTTTCCTCCTGAAAAATAAAAACATTGACTTTACCAGATACTCTTCCTGGGAGAGCCAGGCAAAATAAGCAAGCTCACGTTACTGGCTGGTCGCTCTCCCCACAAGGCAGAGGACACATTGATCTCAGCTAACTTCATTTAGCTCAATCTGCAGTCTCTCTTCTTTTCTATTGCATTAGGCCCCAATCTGTCTTTCAAATTACCTTCGGCAATTAACTGAGGTGGCTAATTCCGGAGCTTAATTGCTCTCTGTTAGTCATGTAATCAATACAGGCAAACCTCTGCATTAGCATACCAGGTAACTGTGGTATCATAGTTAAAGTTTGCAGGGTTTGATTAAAGCCTTAGAGCCCAACAGTCCCTACTGGAAACAAGGCTAGGTGACTTTCTCATATTAATGCAAAAGCTGAGCACAGAAAAGAGCCAAGCTCAGACACTCAGGGATCTACACCATCACTTCTACCAAAAATTGCTTCCCCTTTCACCAGGGCCCTTTACAGAAGTGATTCCTGACAAATTCCTGACAGATTCCCTGTACCTCAGTATGTCAGACAGGCTGTTCCTCTGGCTGGACTCTTACCTGATGCTTTAGGGAGGATTTAGAAACAAATAATCAAGTGTACAAGAGGTCAGTTCCCAGCTCTCATTAGGTCAAAGTGAGCTTGAACTCTGAAGCACAAGGGGTTTTTTCACTTTTTCCAAAGACTGGTAGATTAAATAACCCTGTTATTCTTGTAAATTCCCAGTTCTACTGAAATCTTAGACCCCAGTTAACCCTCATGGCAATGAGTCCTGTGCAGAGGGTGAGAATTAATCTCTTTTGCCATGTCAGAACACCTGGTAAAAGGTGTTCAATAATATTTGAAGGTAAATATGAGAAACAAATGTTGTAGTTTAAAAAACACCCTGAATCAATTATCAATTACCTTTTCAATTACCATAAAAGAATCAGCTTTTCAAATGTCTCTTTATGTAACTGTTCCCTCCTCCCCAAACCTGCCCCAGTTCTGCAACACATTTGGAGACAGACAAATGCAGCTCACTGTGCACTGACATCTTCCCAGCTGGATCATCACTTGTCACATTCCTCATGCATGGAAAAATTGTGGTTTTTTTATTTCAGCGGCACATGAAGTGCCCCACAGTGACACCACAATGTCAGACCTGGACAGATATTTAAATGTCTATATAGTGCTTTGTGTAATTTAAGTTTTTCCTCTGGTATGTACTAGCAACAACTGTATTTAGCAAAATCCATCACTTCTCACTTGTTTCACAAGTCACCCTGAGTGAAATCCTCAATTCAAATTAGGTCTCAAAAAATTAATGTGTTGAATTTGCAAGAATTGCTGTCATTTTAAAATAACATAAAACTTGTAAAGAATAATGACTGCAGAAACAAATAGCTAAAATAAGGTATTTAGGAAATGTATTTGCAAAGTTCTATGAGCTTTCCTGTAGCATATGCTAGCAGTTAGAATTATAAAAACTAAGATGAAATAGGAAAAATATTTCCTTTCTTCTGGCAATGCATAAATTGCCTTTATTTAGAATTACTGCCATAAATTTTCAGCACTGTCAAAGAAGCCTGTACTGTTAACAGCATCCAGTGATTACTGTGAAGAGTAAGACTCATTTATAACATACCACAAATACTTATGGAAAATGAATTTTTAAACATCATTAAGCAGTATTCCACAGCTATCTAAAAAAACCCAAAAAAATCAAACCAAATATTCTTTTCCTTGAAAGTTATTTGTAACATTTGCATTTTGCTAGCTCAGATCTAAAGACTCAGATCTGAAGTCAGCAAGACGATTGAAAAGGGCTTCATACCAGGCTCCAGCATTCCAAATCCTGGATTCAAACATCTCTGAACTATCAATGCCTCAGTTCAAGGGACACACAATCACAAATGTACATATTTCACAGAAACACAGAACCAGCCAGGCCGGAAAATACCTCTGAGATCAAGTCCAACCTAAAACCTTGTCAACTAAATCTCCTTCTGCCTTTGTTGTACAGGTAATTTCTCTTTTTTAAATGAGCAGTGCCATGACACAAGTTAACTGCAAATTCAACACAATATATTGCCAGGTATTTTATGGTTTCCTGGACCCTCCTGCTTCAGAGGGAGCTCATTTCTCTGCAAAACTTTGTTTTACCTTTCTGTCAAAGAGGAAAAGAACACCCTTCTATAATACAAGCAGTGATGTCTGTTTACAGACATTATGTGACCATACACAGATATCAACTAATTAACCTTCAGCATTTAATTCAGCCAGTGTGCTGGACTGGGCAGCCAGCTATTACTGCAGATAACAATTGTACAGAAAGACAATTTTGTGTGAAAAGTTGCCTAATTTATGTTTTTCAAGTAGAACAAATTAATACATTTATGTATGCCCACATTCCATATTTACATGGGTTCCCATGTCAGTTTTAGGAGCCCCATCAGAGCAGCAAGGCCAGTGCAGGTGCACAGACACCTGTGGGGCAATGCCCAGCCTATCCCTTGGCTGTAGAGAAATGGGGAGATGGGGAAATCCCCCCTGAAATAGGGAAATGGGGAAATTCCCCACTGAAACAGGGAAATGGGGAAATTCCCCAAGCCTGGCCTGAGTTTGCAGGGCTGGCATAGACCTGCCTTGGGATTTCTGCCTCACCTTTCCTGCTAGCACTAACTCCCTAAATGCCAACCATAAATTTACTTAACAGGTTGCAAATGCCATGACCATATTTGCTCAATCTTCCAGAAGTTCCTGGGAACGCAGACAGCATCATTTTTATTGCTGCAACAAATAGCAATGAATTTTCATTGTCCCAAGGTTCTGCCTACAACTGCTGCAGGCAGGCAGGCAGGTGTGTGTTCCACAGGCAGCCATCCTAAAGCTCCCAGCTCTCCCCAGCTGCTGCCAGCCCAGTCAGTGATATCCAAAAGGTATTAGAATATTCATAGGCACTTCCAAGCAGATTAGGCATAGGCAGTAAATCATATGAGATTAATTTGGCAAAACATTTTTATCCTTTCATGTGCAGCTGTTCAAATGTCTGTAGCAAAAGAGATTGTTTCATTCTGCTCTAATATTTGGATTTACCTTTGCAACACACAGGTGTGGAAGGAATGAAGAGAGATCAAGAAACTCAAGTTTTACCCAGTATGCAAAACAGTGGGTTTGTTTTAAATCTCTAAAGCACACAGACATACCCACATCACAGACATCCTCCCTGAAAAAGCAGTGGGAAACTCCAGGATAAGAACAGATCAATAAACACAAGGTTAACAGCAAGAAGCAATAAGAAAACAAAAGTGGATTTTTTTTAGTTTTAAAACCTAAACAGTACAAAATGAAAAGGCATATGATAAACAGTAATGGACTCCACCTGCCACATAAACATCAAACAGCAAATAGCAAGCACACTTAAAACTTGTATTTTTCATTTATTTGCTCACCTGAGTTGAACTGAAGTAAATTCAATTCAGATTCAAATTCCAATTTCTGTGAGACTATTTCTTTCTTAATTGAATTAGGGTTTCACTCTTCTAATTGTTTTTAAAATTTAATCTTCTGTGGACATGGGATGCCAGCTCTGCAGCTGGACTGACTTGCACTTGTGTGCTCTGATACAACACAAGCCAATAAATATCTTCCTAGACATCAACAGAAAGAGAATTTTTGCTCATTGATCATCCTATGCTGCCCATTGCACCACACGTAAAATGCACATGAATCTCTGATAACACACCTCATGACAGATTAACCAAATTAAGTTAACTCTGCTCTGACAATGAGCTCTGATCAGGCTCCCTGCTGGTCCACAGCATTTACAGGTACTGGCAAAAGAGGCTTGCTGCCAAGCTTCTCAATTGTGAAAATACTTGCACAATCCAACCTCCATGAGAGTTTGCAAGGGCAATTCTTGCCCTTCTCACCTTTAATGTGAAAGGAGTAATGAGGGCCACTAAGGCAACACAAGAGCAGATATCATTTTAATTGGAAATAACAAAATATACTTTCAGCTTGCACAATGCCAGGCAATACTTTCAGCTTAGCCACCTCAGTTCTCCCCAAGCTTTCTGTCTCCATACATTAAGCAGTCTGTGTTTGAAGAGTGTCACATATTCCATAGTTTATTTCAGGATATTCAGATACATTATATTAGAGCAGACTGACTACATTCCTGAAGAACTCAGCTGTTTCATGGTAACATATGAAATCATCATCCTAAAGTCCATTAACACTTCAGCAAGAGCTTTTTCCATTGGCATCAAATATATTTTGGGTCAGGCCCAACAGGGGGATAGTAATTACTGAGATTTCACTAAAATAGAATAATTTCTTACCCTACCATCTCCCTCTAAATTCTCTTCCTTCTACTCCCTGCTGTCCTGCAGCCATCAGGATTGAAATGTGGTAGCAAACTCTTCCTCCTTGACAGAGCCAAACCCATAAAACAAATACTTAAATGGAGAACAAAGCTGCATTATGATAATTTTTTAGCAGCAAGATACCATATTTCAAGTGCAAAAGTGTGTACAAAGGTTAGAAAGCTGCTGGCTTTTCTCTACAGAAAAAACCAAGATCATTTGCTGAGGCACTTTTTAGGGCAGAGAAACCAATACTCTTGAGCTGCTGGTTCACTTCCTCAAATATCATTACCCAGCTTTGTGAGCACAAACAAGATTTGTGCCAGAGAGCAGAGCAGCTCTCGAAGCCTCTCTGATTCAGGAGCCAAAGACTAACAGGGTTAATGAACTTGAACTTTGAGTCCAGCCCACATAAAATTCAGCAGAAAAGCAACCTGTCTTGTAATGTTCCTGTCCAAACAAATTAATGTTGTCAGCCCAAGGCCACTTGTTTGGCTCTCCTGGGAAAGGCTGAGCAGGGGAGGCCCAGCAGGTTTGGGCACTGCCCACAAATCCTGTGCTCAATCTCTGTGAGCCTGGCTATTGAATTTATTCAAGGAAAAGGAGCTGCTTCCACTTTGTTTCCATGACAACAACCCTGCGAATTTTGTCTTCATAGAAGTGAGTTATTGCTTTTTGTGCTTCCATAGTCTAGGCAGAAAAATTAACATAATATGGTCTCGAGGAAGACAATCAAATCATCCTACCTTCCCAACACTCCTACAGGCAGCAAGTTCTTAGATTTCATTACTAAAGGTATAAATGGGTTGAAAAACCATCCTCATTGTTTATTATGGAGAGATTTAATTTCAACTAAAAACTTCAATTAAAGAAGATTCTTTTGCTGACCACGTTTGTGTACACATTAACAGAAGAGAACAGCCTAGTGTATTATTGCCTATCTATTGTCTTTTGGAAGCAGCTTTGGGATGTTCATCCATAAATTTTGGTCTTTATTCCTCTCCGTAAATGATTTCAACTTTTATTTATTGGTGATGCAGTCAAAATATTTTCAGTGCTACAAAACAAGTAAATTTTTCCGGAACACAAAGATCAAAATCTATATAGGAGAGATATTTAAAACATAAAAACACTGGTGTATGTATTTGAATTACTCAGGCTAAGTCTGTAGTGTATGTACCAAAACCCCACAGAATAAGTACAAGGCTACAGGTTTCATCTCCATTGAACCAGCAGTGAAACTGCTCTCCTGTGAAAACTGGATCTGATTGGAGAGATCCTCATCACAAGAGGAGGACACTTCAGAAGAGTCGTGAACTGAACAGCTTGGTGACTGACTTGGTTGAGAAAATATTTCAGGATATCTGTGAGAAATTCTAAGCAGTCCCACCAGAGAGAAGTCAAACATATTCATTTTGTTTCACATCATTCAGTGCACAGTTAAATACTTAAGAGATGTGAAATGAACATAAAAAACAGCTTTTCAGAGGAGAAAAATAAAAGGTCGTTCTCTTTCCATCTCATTCAGTCTTGTCTCCTGAATTACAAGAGCCACCAGATCCCCACATCAGAGCACTCCTGGCAGACAAAGATCGTGACTAAAAGTAGCACTACAGGAATTTCACAGCACAGCACAGCTGGGACACTTTTCTCAAAAACAAGTGACACAGTGAGACAGATCTCATTGTGTGCTACAAATTGTTGCAATTCCAATGCCTTCACTGATAGGCTTATTACACCAGCTGAAAATTTGGACCCAGCACCAGATATTTTTATGATTGTGCCTGTCCTGGAGTTGACTCACAAGGAGCAGCTCTCATGGGTCCTGGGCTCCATTCAGCACTTGGAGATGGATGGGTTCACAAGCATGGCATTTATGCTGGTATCAGGCATGTAAGTGAGCGCACTAAATCACCACAGAACAATGAATGCTTTAAGGCCAGCTGAGCAGGGGAACACAACTCTGTAAACACTAAGGACACAAAGGGTTTTCTTCAATGAGAAAGGAGGGGAGGGGAGGAAAAAAAAGCAAAGCACCTGTTGACTAAAATATGGTCAAAATATTGAAGAACCAGGAGAAGACACAAAAGGAGGGAAGCTCTGCCAGGGACAGGGCTTGCAGTCACTGCCCTGTAAAGCTCTCACCTGCTTGGGCTGGCAGCCAGGAGCTGCTCTGGGGCTAACCCCAAACCTGGCTGATCCACCAGGTTATCAGGATTATCAGAGCAAGGAACACCAGCTCTGAGGAACCACCAAGTCTGACCCTGATTCCTACAAGGGAGGGGCATAAGGGTCACTGAGGCAGTTGAGCAAGTCAGACCCACTTTATAAGGCTGCACTTTCAAACCAAATGTCTGAATATTCCTGGTTAGCATGGGGAAAAAGGATTGTTTCCATGTAACCCTCAACATGTAGTTCAGCCCAATTTGAAATCTTAAAATACTGATAAATTCTGAATGTACCAATAAATTCCGGAGGCAATATGTTCTTCAAAGGAATAGAGGAATACCAAGAATTGGCTGGTAATTTACACAGGAATAATAAATGCAAAAGTCAAACCAGATTTTCATTAGGAATCACTCTAGTCAGAAATGCAAGTGAACAAAGCCGTGCAAACGATCACTCTGAAGAGCAAGAACTGATGTCTGTGGGGATATAAAAGATTAGGAAACCATGAAGTGGCAGGAACAGATGGGTTTTTTTGACCTGAACTTCTCTTAGTTCCAATATCTCTAATTCCCATTATTATTTTTAGACAGAAAAAAGTTTCATTTTCCAGACATAATTGCCTTGCTACTTTCTGTGGTATTGCAAGTCTCACATTGTATCCTCCATATATTATTTTTGCTCCTACATTATTTTCTTTTTTATATAATTTACCAAGGCTGATTCTTCTTTCTAATCTCTCTGCAGTCTCCTATTTCATTGTTAAAATGCTGCCTTGAGATGACTGATGACATGTTTGACATTTACATTTTATTGGAAAGAATATAGATTGCATCTTTCTTATCTGTTCCTAAAATATTTCCTCCATTCTCTCACAACACATTTTTGGGGACAATAGTTGCATCCCCGTCAATTTTCTCCAATTCATTACATACTTCTTCAAATACTGACGTTTCAAAGTTTAATATTTGTGTGCCATTACTCTTTGTACATATTGTTTCCTCATGAATATTTCAAATCCAATAGCAGTATGATCACTCAACCTTATAAAAGCTCACCAGCATCTTATTTATCATACAGGTCCTGCTTCAGTTCCTGGGATTATGTCCAAAATATCCTCTGAGATTGTTTTCTCTTATAATTTGTATAAGCAAGTGAAGAACCCTTACACTAACACATGTATCATTTCCCAAGCATTAAGCAATTATTATTCCAGCCAAACTTGAAGTAATTGAAATCCTCTGTGATCAGTGCACCATCCCTTTAATGAGTCTCCACAAGTATTTATTGATCTTCCTGCTTAGGATCATACATTTAACCACTTCTGGAATCTATTTTAACTCCAGCATCTCAAATTTTTTCATACCAACTGAATACCAAACATGATACACCCCTCTACCTGTACTTCCATTTTCCTGTGTACCCCACTGCTGAGCTCCAGCTGTAGAATTCTACATTTCACTGGCTGGTATTCCTTAAAAACGTCTCAGACCCCTCACTTACACAGGATTTTACTTCCAGCAACTCACAAACAAGAGTGAAGGTTTAGAGGATTCTCTTTTTATTGAAGAAAGTGATTTAAGGTCCCACTCCTTTTTTTTTTTAATCATTAAAAGGCAGCACAGCTCGTACAGAGCAGGCTGAGGTGGGTGCTGTTTGCCCCAGTGATTTCAGTCTCTGGGTGACCTGTGGGGCATGAGCTGCATTGTCAGGCCACAGAACTGTCCCTGCCACAAGAATGTTATTGATCCTGGGTGCTGAGGATGCTGGCACAAGCCAAGGCTGCTGCATCCTGGCCTCCCACTCTCTCCTCCCCTCCAGCTGTAGGCTGGGGTTCCTGCCAGAGGATCCAGCTGCTCCACACATGGGGTGAGAGGAGCCCAAACCCCTCCTGCAGGCTGAGAACCCCACCACAGCCACAGAGCCTGTGCAAGAATTCACTTGCTGCAGCAAGATCAAGCAGTACATGAGTCATTTCCAAATGATGACATTATTGTACCCATCTGCCAAAATCTATGTCTGTTCACCAGAGAGTGCTGGCAAGAACAGATGAAGAACTGGCCAATTAATGAACTCTGCGCACATCTGTTGGAATAATACTGAATATTTTACCACCTGCATAGCGTCCACTGAGGAGCCAACTTCAGCCATGTGAGCAGCAGCTCCCAAGAGATTAATCAATGGATGGGTGCAAAGCCCCTCTTGGCTTGAAAATATTTTTCACAAATGTATTTCTTACAAAAACTCAGCCTTTATGTAAGATCCACAAGTTGCCATATGTTTAAATGTAACTGTAGCATAATAGATTAAAAAACAATTTCCCAGACTAAGTAATAAGTGCCCAGGTCTATACTTGCTTCACAAAGCTGCCCTGAAGCCAAGAGAGACAAAAAGCAATACAGAATTTCAGAATATGTTGCTTTTCTATGCCTGCCTGAAAAAACAGCTCAATGGACTATGACAGAACAGAGTTCTCACCTTCCAGATGAACAAGGCCATGAAAAGTCTGAAACTTCTCGTTGCATGGTGTGGCATGAGGGAAGCTAATGAAACAAGACAAGAAACCTTTTCTCCCTACACACTTTCTTTCAAATAAAGATGCTTTACCCTGCATAGACACACAGTAAACCTCCAAAACAACTGTGATCCTAGTAAAAAAGTCAGCTGCCAAATAGTACAAACTGAGGGCAAATAAAAACTCTTTCGTTAGGGAAAGCTTCCAATAGATTTATTCCACAGCTTCCAATAGATTTATTTAGAATTTTAATCCCTCTAGGCTTCTCTAATTAAAACCAGATGAATTTCCAAGTGATGCCAACATCCCCAACAGCTCCTATTCCCTGGGATCTCCGTCATTTCCACACAGACCCTGATCTGCCAGTCACCTCTTGGTACCAATCATAAAAACTCTTCATCAAGATCTCTCTCCAGGTTCAGATACAAAAATTAAGGTCATTTACTCTCAAAGCTCTTGCCTGCTATCCTATATTATCCAAAGTTCCTCTTCCACAATATTTCTCTGCTCTGGGATTGAAGAAAATAGGAACAGGGAGTAATAGGGTACTACATGCAGGTTTTTCATTTTTTCTCCACAGCCTTTTGAAACCCAGGGTGAATCCTTTGCTGCAGCACCTGGATAGGCTCAAATACACAGAATGCACAAGGAAACAGTCACCCAGATGCTCACTTCCACCACACCCACAGTTCAAAATTTCCCTTTAAGACTCCCAGCAGATTAAACTGCCTTTCATTTGGTTTCTTCTCTCAAACACAAGGGAACCCCAGACTGCCTGATGCACTTTTCTTTCTCCTTAAGGAGGCAGTTCCACTTCAGCAGCATGAAAATCTTCACTGTGCATTGTTTGTGAGCTGTTTGCTGATCCTCCAGCGTGAAAGTCACTACATGGTAAGCTATTAATAATAACAATGGGATGGCTGTTTTAATTGTCTTTAAGTATCCCTCCCTTATGCTACTCTTCTTTTAAAACTATGACTCAATCATTGCAGTTATTAAGGCAAGATAAAAAATCAAAATAACATTTGGGAAAAGCCAAACCTAGGTGCAACGGTCTCACAGATAAAGCTGAGTATTTTCTGGGCTTAAAAAAAAAACACCAAAGCCCATCCCAGTTCTAGGAACTCACATTTAACTGAATCTCAGGGTGGAGCAGCTCAAAGCTTTGAGCACCCTTTAGCCTGCAGCCTCTGGAGAGCAGCACAAGAACAGCCAGCCTGCAGTCCCTGTACCACAGTGTCCCACCAGGTAAAGCTGATGGTGGTGCAGCAGTGGCAGCACAACAATAATGCCCTCTAATGTAATTTTAAAATAACAACAAAATATTATTAATAGGATTTTAGTGACTGGGATCTTGGGCTTGCTCCATGGACAGAAGTTAATTTCTTCATAAGAAAACAAGCAGCATTAAAATAAAAAAAAAAAGGCAGCAAGGCTGCAAAAAGGTGTTTGTGGCTTTCATCCAGCTGAAACCAACAACATTCACCTTCTGCAAACTACTCAGATAAACAATTACCTTACTCATCCATTCCAGTTCAGGTATCTTTTCTGTGTATATTTTGTCTGGAGGCTCCATGAAGAATGTTATTGATCCTTTTAATGGGTAAGGACCTCGCTAAGTGATGAACTGTCCACCCACTTTCCCTAATTAAGAAAAATCCAATTACCACACACAAGTGTAGACTGTGAGACTGTAAATACCACCCATCAGTCTTCAGGAGCTGGTACAACTGGCAATGTGTTCCCAAACCATCTGTACAGCAAAGGACTCATTAAAAATTCAAAATGACTTGACAACTTCTGTACTGGATTCCAGGACAGCAACTTGAGTGAAAAACATCAGCCTTGGAAATGGTCACAAAGCACCTCCAAATGACCCACATTCTCATCAGGAGAGGGATGTGCTCAGAGAGGGTTCCCAGAGCCTGAAGCAGAGAGTTCTCCTCCAAGTTCTGTGGAACAGCCACACAGATTGATCTTCTCCCCACAGTCCCCAGGAGAAGATGAAGTGAGAAAAGCTTCTGGAGAGGTGAAATGCAGAGCACACAGAGCCCATGGAGCTGCCAGAGGGGAGCAGAGCAAACAAGGGCTCATCCTGGAGGGGATGTGATGCCACACCTTGGAAACCAGGCTGCCAAAATGGCACTTAGAGGGGCAGAAGCCATGGGAAGGAATAGATCTGCAACATAAAATCAAGATTTGGGGGAAAAGGCAGGGATTGCCAGTGCAATGAAGAATATACAAAAATCTTTAAGAAAAAACAGCAGTGGATGAAGAGATCCTCTTGAATAATAAATGCAAGCCCTCAATTCCTTGCTACAGTGCAAATCAAATTCAGGGCTCAGAGCAGAACAGGGTTTTATTTCTTCCCTTACTTCCATTCCTGAAGTTTAAGAACATTGCAATATGGTGGTAAAATTATTCTGCATTGATCAAAAGAATCTTTGGAAGGAGGACTATAAAAATTTAGATCATCCTCCCCTAGGATACAATGAATATGTGCTGCCATGCCTGTCATAGATTACTCTAAGGAAAATAAGAAAATAATTCAAGTCCACTTTATTAAATAGTCAGACTTAAAACTTCTTTTTAATTTTTTCTTTAACCATTAAAAAAGCATAAAGGAGGAAAATTACACTGAAAGGTAAAACACCCAGTAAGGCAGACAGAGACAGTAATAGCAAGACTAACAAGCAAATTTGTAAATGTGAAAGATGATACCAAAGAGACTATAGGAGTCTTAAGTAGTCAAAAAGATTCAGAAGACTGGATAGTAATAGAAAAAGAGGGGTAAGTGGCCATATGAAAAGAAAAATTGAAGAAAATGGGAAAATAACTGTAAATGCCAGGGCTAAAAGCAAAGGGTAGGAAAAAAGATGCATCACAAGAGAATTACAGGTAGAGTTGGGATATGGCCTAGAGAACTGCATTATAGTTGTACCAAAGTTGGAAACCAGAGTGCCAGGAGGGAAATCAGCCCTTAGGGAGGCAGAACTCCACCAGACAGTGGCAGTGTAAGGTTGTACTCAAACCAAGGCTACCACAACTGCTGTTCCAATCACACTGCATGCACTGATACAGAGCAGGGAAGGACTCAAAGGAACTCAAAATAGAGATGAAGTCATCACCTTGTTCTGGCCAGATGCTGTAATCAATGAAAGTTAGAGAAGAAACCTTTCAACTTCCATACTAATTTTACATTATAACCCTTTTTTAAACATGAATAAGTGCTACAATCTATATCCCAAACTCTATTTTCCAGTGGTGTGTGAATACACCATTGGGGTTGGTCAGATCTTGTGGAAGCTCATGGCACACAGAGGCAGGACCCTCTTGACACACAGGTGTGGCCACCGTGTGACCCTCCTAAAAGCATTCACATCATGCCAAATAAAAATGTGTTTTGCCCGGTGTTCATCTCCTAGACCAGGAAAAAGGTATGCCTTACGTACCTTTTGTATAGTACTGAGACACCCAGCAAGGGAAAACACAAAATTAAAAAGAGGCAAGAGAAAGATGCTTCAAACACCAAATTTTCACATCTTGATTTATTGATTTATGTAGTGAACAAAAAGTCCAATTCACCAATTCCCTCTACTCCCTTGTCTGCAGAATTCAGTAGTAGCAAATAATACCAATCAAGGTGATTTAAGTTAATCTATATCTTGCAATGTCGGTGGTGGATGCCACACTTGTCTTACAAGAGTTAGCTCAATTTCCTTTAAAATTTGAACACAATTCACTTCCTTTGAATACTACAAGTATATTTCATTGGAGGGCTGAATTCTAACCAACTGAAAAAATACCTATTTAAAAATGACTTGTCCTGTGATGCCTTGGGTTTCAGCTTTCATATTTTTTGGATTCTGTGCTGCCTTGGTGTGTAGCTCTGAGATTCATGCTAGGTGCCAGAGTAGGCAGACAAAACAACCTCTTTCCCGCTTGAGACCAAGGACAACCCTTACCAGTTTTAGGCCCAAAAGGTAAAAACAACAGAGAACTGAAGAGAGCAACAAGGAGGGTGGAACTGCATAACCTGAAGCTGTAGTTGGACAATGAACTCCAAGATGCAAATGGATCAGAACTCATAAAAGCGAGAGACCCCATGACCTGTTGTGCATTTTGTGACCATTTTGGGTTTACCTTGTGTGCAGCCCTGGCTGGGCTCTTGTAGTGCCCAAGGTGTATCCTTTAAGGCCTTTTAATAAATCCCTACTTTATTTTTTAGCTCTGTCCAGCCTGTGTTCCAGGTCAGCCTCTCAAGGCACCACCTGCACTCAGCATTCAGCCCCCTACACCCCACCAGGACAGGGCTGGGGGCCACAGACACAAGGAGGCTCTGGCAGGGTGCAGGCAATGGATCAGTCCCTGTGTTCCATCCCCAAATCCCTGCACTGCTCAGGGCACCCAGGACAGCTCATCAGCCTGCCCTGGCTGTGTGTGCCTGCCAGGGGAGCTCGGGAGCGTGGCTGGGGGTCAGAGATGGGAGATGGGATCAGAGCTGATGGCTGCACCAGGCAGCCTGCAGCAGAATTTATCTCCTCTGCTGGCAAGCACTAACTGCTCCTTCTGCTGAAGAAAATAGTCAGTCATGGAAATCCTGCCACCACCTTAATTATAACATCTCCAGCTCGGCGCCAGATTAATGAGTAGCTGTGGAATAGCATTTTTAAAGTTTGACTTATGGTGATGTAGGTAATGGCTGAAGCATGAAGGCACACAGAAGTGCTCTAGGTTTGGACAAATTTGTCCTATTACACCTGAAAATATGACAAAAAAGAAAACAAAATTGTGACTTGGGAATTGAGAAACTGATTTAAGGCATTTTATTTCCTTAGGATGGTCAGATATGGGAAACCACCAAGACTTAAAAGAGAATATTTTTAACCTGAAAAATGCTAAATATCACATCTTTCTAAGAAAATGCAAATGGACAATTTAGGACACCAATAACCATGCATAAATGTTCTCTATTTCTGTACAAACAGTGAAAAAAGGAGGAAACTTCTGACACATTATTATAATTCTAGTTCACTATCTTTTTCAGCACCAGCTTCCACCAAAAAAATGAAAACCAAACAGGAAAAAAATACTTCTGCATAAAATGAAAACACACACACATCTCTGAAGTAAAAAACAGAGGAAAATGACATTAAAAATCCCCCATGTTCAAGGGACAAGTCCAGCAAAACTAAGGAAGATTAACTGCTCCAAATATATCTGTGGTCAAGAACCAGGAAAGGAAATAAACAAATACTTCCAGCTCATCTCTATGCATCATAAAACAAATTAAATTAGGTTTTTGTTCACTGTGTTGTGCAAAAAAAGTAATTTCATCAAGAGTAAGTGTGATAAAGTCAGGCTGCTTCTCAATCACTGCACAAACAACTTTTTCCTCAAAGGTTGTCTTCCAAGGACATTTAAAATACAAATATATGTATGTGAAGTTTATGCCTTCCATACCTAGCATGTTCACTTCAAATGCGTGCTGGGATACTAAACCTACCAATATTGTTGATATTGTTCTAGTTTATACACTTTATTAAAAGTAAAGCTGCAGGAATTCTCACTGGCATAAGGGAAAGTACACTTTTTATGACTACCTACTGTCAGGATTAAAAGACATCTTGAAAAACAACCACTAAAGCTACAAATAGGAATTTTGTGTATTAGCCCATAGTTTCATAAATATAATAGAGGAGTGGATATGAAGCTGATATTTACAGCTCTTCAATAAAGCCAGAATGGCAGAAGTTGAGGCACTCTGACAGTGCCTAAAAACTTAATTACAAGTTTTGCCAGTGACAGGCTCCTTATAAACTTTTTCCACATTCACATAATGAAGATGTAAAGTTTTGCCTTTTCTCCAGAGAATGCAATTTTCAAATGTTTGCTTTATTCTCTATGAAGATATATTTCATATTTATAATGTCCACACCTTACACTGACAATCTTTAAGTGCTACTTTAGGTATAGTAAGCAGGTTAAATAGTTGCCACATTTTCAAAAGAAATGCAATGGTAGATGCAGAAATACAGGAGCAATTTTCAAGATGAAAGCTATGCTGCTAGGAATGAGTTGGCATATATAGATATAGAGATATATAGATATATATATGACTGTAGACAAGTAAGATTGATAGATCTATATTAAGCTTTTGCATTTTGACAGTAGGATAGAAATATGCCAAATGATTTAGAGATCATAGCAAAAATATATTTGCAAGAGAAGCTTGCAATAAAAACTTCTTTCCAAGAGAAAATCCTACCAAGCAAGGATGTCTGGGAAAATTTTCAATTACAAAGTTGAGGAGGGGGAAAAAGAAATTTGAAAACATGGAAGTTATTTACTGACTCCAGCACAGGCAATTAATTAACAGAAAGCAAGCTTTCCACCTTGAAAGCTTCACTTTCAAAAAGACATATAGTCCTATGGCAAATATTGTTTTAACCAAAGTTGTTGCTGTGTTAACAATAGATGTTTTTGAAGATGCTGAATGTTACCTCTGTATTTTACAGTAACAGCTGCTTAGAACAATGCAGCTGGGAAGTCAGGGCATGCACATGGCAGAGAAGAGCTGCTGGAGTCTCCACCTGACCCTGGAACAAAGCCCAGCCCTCCCCAAGGGTTCCTGCCCAGGTGGAGATTTTCTGGTCAGGTATCAGCTGAGCAGCCCACGGCATCAAGGGCACTCTGCTTTCTGCAGGAGCAGATTTGTGTCACCCTACTGTCCCACAAGCAAACAGCCCTGGATTGCTTCCCACATGGGCAAGAAAAGGTTTCCTGGGAGCAGATGACCTGGTCTGACACCTCAGGCCAGCAATCCCCCTCTTCTGCCCCTGTCACCTTGCCAAGCTGGGCCCAGGTGCACACACCACCATGGAGAACTCTTTCCAGAGCTATTCAATTGTTCTAATTGTTTGTTTCAATTATTAAACTCTTCTTATCTCCACCCATGAGTTTTACTTCTTCCACATGCAATTCTCCTCCCTAGCAGGGTGACAGGAAGGACAAGAGGAGTGAGTGGCTGCACAGTATTTGTCATCTGGGGCTAATCCACAACAAGATTGATTCCTGAAATTTTTTTAAGTAAGAGATGCAATTTTTGTATTTTTTTCTGGGTGAATGGATGGCACAGACTTAGCCAAACAGAACAAAGAGCTAATAAATGTATAGGATTACATAATGCAATTACAACACTCCTAAGTATAATATTGACATTATCAATGGGATGCTACGGAGGTGTTTGAAAACACAACACGTTTACCCTAATGAGACAAAAATGGACCAACACACATTTAGGCCAGCTAGAGACAGATCTGCCTTTGGTTCAGTTTGTGTGAATCAGCCCAGCTCAAGCTCTCATCCATCCTGTGCACACCCTGGCTGCAGCTCCCTCCTCTTAGATGGGCACTGGGAGAGAAGACGAAGCTGCTCCCACTTCCAGAGAAGTTCCAACACATTCCCATCTCCAAGGTCTGCACACACCTTATACTTCTGCTCTCTGCTTCTACATCCTATTATGGTGCAAACATACCTTTTCCTTCAAACCCAGGTTTAGGGGGAGAGGTTTAACTTCCATGGAAACACTCCACATACAGTATCACACAAACTGCATGGATGTATTTGATGGCTGGTCTTGCTGCACAAGAGACAAAACAGTAAGTTAAAATGACTCAGTTTTAAAACAACAACAACAAATATCCCCACAACCTTTAAAGTCCAAAAATTCACCACTTAAAAGTGAGGATTTCCAAGCACAGGCAGCAATCACACAGTGTCTCAGGGAAATGTGAAATACCTTTTTTCTCCCATGCACACAAAGTGAGAGCTCTGCCTCCACTGCCAAAGCATTTTGGTCACAGCTGAAGCTGGTGAATCCTTTGGGTAACACCCAGCCTGAGTGAAACTGAGTGTCACAGGCTTTGACCTTCAGCAATGTCTCTTCTCTAATTAAGAAAGCCTGATATGGAAAGAATTGTTTTGTTTGCAAGAAAAAGACAATTCTGGGTGTCTCTCCTGAAAGAGAAGTATTCTGCACATCTCTACATCTGGCAGAATAAGCTGAACAAAGAGCAGTGTTTGTAAGATAATTGAAATTTGGTTACACGCAGAGACAGACAAAGGTTAAAGACATAATTTCAACAATGCATTGTACTTCACATACAATTCCAAGTGTGACACCCTGTCATCTGTTCTCAGCAATCTCTGTCTCCTCCCAGACTGAGCAAACACCCAAACTCTGTAAATGTATTGCTGCTAAAAACACAGGAGAGAACTACAGCAAATCAGTATTTCCATCAGTTAATCACACATTTGCTCTCTGGTGACCCATTTTCAAATCACCTTGGGATATGCAGGAAAGGATTTTAGTTATAGACTGCTAACAAACGAAAAAAGAAAGGTTAAATGGAAATTTGAGCCCTCTTTTTATTTGTGCAAAATAGTCATTACTCAGCTGAAGAGACAAACAAAATCATCAAGCACCAGTTACAAGTTCACTTATAACTAATGGAAAAGGTCTAAGGTTGGAAACTTTAGCTTTGATTCCCCTTAAAACTTGAGGGTAATGGCTTTTAAAATGTTGCAGAATTCCTATGACTGTGTACTCAGTCAAGGCTGGAATTCACCAGATGATGGGAGAGCTGTCCAGGTTTTCCCAGCTAAGCACAAGTGAGAGCTAGAAGGTATCACCACAGATTACAAAGAATTATTTCAGCAGTCACAGTGTTTAAATTAGTAACCAGTGAAGAAAGCCCATCAATCAGGTGCCAAGACTGGGAACTCCTCCTTGCAATCTCTTTCCCTTTCTTCTCCTTTGTCTCACAGTATCACAATAAACAGAGAGGAAGTTCCCTTCATCTGAATTAAGAATAACTTATTTAATATCAGAGGCACAACAGGATACAGGTTTAGATACAAAACTACCTAAAGGTACAGGCTAAGCTGTGGCAAAAATCAGTAACCCTGTGAACAAAATGTTCAATTAACATTAAAAACAATGCACATGTTAAGAGTTTGAGCTAAATTAATCAGTCACTTCTTCCATTTCAAATCTGTATTTGCATATGTAAACAGTGCAGCAGTCACAGATTTATCTGAAATAAAATGATAAAATGGGCAATTTTCCTCTATAGGGGCAGATGTTTGAGTTGTTGTTGTGATTTTTCACAGATGTTCCCCTCCTAGTATATTTTAAATGGGATTTCTATCTCAGTTCTGAAAACCCACATTCTCATGCCAAAATGCAGGCAGCTGCTACAGGCTGTGTGCACATTTTGTGATACCTGCACAAGCAGCCAGAACCAGGAGCAAAGGACTTCTGCATCCAGGTGCACCCACAGCAGGTTCCCAGTGGGAAATGCCCCACCTTGGCTGCTGCAGCTTTTCTGTGGTAACCAAGGGCATGACTGATGGATTGCTCCATAGAGATGAAAGTTGTGGGATTTATTACAAATATTACAAATACCACGAGGCCCCAGAGTGCAGGCTCTCCTTGTTCTGAGCATTGCACAGTCCTCAACAAGGAGCTTGCTCCTGCCTCAGGAGCTTCCAGGATAAAAAGGTAAGGCTAGAAGCTGCCAGTGTCCCTGCTGGAGTTCCCACACTGGAACAGGGAGAAAAGGACACATTCTTGGAGGTTTCAGACTGCTAACAAACATGCTTAATGCCAATATCAGAGCCACTGCTAATTAGCAACACACAGCCCTCCCCTACTGCTCTTGCACCCTAGAGAAGAAAATAAAATGACATTTGGAAACATGATAGAACAGAAGGGGTAGAACAGCCTTCTTCCTGAAAGTCCAAAATTAAGGACAGGAAATAAAGGGAGAATGTGAAAACCTTCTCCTATAAAAAATAAATTTAATAAAGAAATTAAATATTAAATTAAATTAATTTATAAACAAATTGTATAAAAATATAAAAATATATTTATTTATATGTACATGTATTTTATATAAATATAGAAATATGTAATTATATTTATTTCAAAATAAATTTATTTATACATTAATACATTAAATAAAAATATATTATTAAATAAATAACTAAATGAAAAATGTCAAAGGGCAGCCTTGTATGTATTCATTAAATCAGCTTATTCACAGACTGGGGAAAGGTCAAAGGGGGATCACACTCTTCCAGTGTCCAGTTTATCCAGCAGGGCACCTGTCTCTCAAAGTCTTGCTATCCCTCAAAGTCTTCCCCCTGGCAGGCAGTCCCTGAGGAGAATCCTTCAGCACAGCTCAGGGGGAGCTCCCTGGCAGCAGCACCCGAAATATTCCCCAGCAAACGAGTGGGCTTGGTGAGGAGCAGCACCCCTACTGCACTGCCTCCTCCCAGTGTCATCAGGGGCTCCAGCTCAGGGTGGGAGGGACAATTAATGGATCTGGTCAGAGTGGCAATAGTTAATGGATCTGGTGTGAGTGAGAGTGGCAGTAATTAATGGATCTGACCCAGGTTCCCTGTGGGAGCTCCCCAAGACACCATGGGCACATTGGGGTGGTGTGGCTGCCTGGCACCACGCCCTGGGGCAGAGGCTGTTTAACACAGCACCTGCTGGAAACAGGCACTGCCATCCTGCTCTGGCCAGGCTCAGGAGAGGGACAAGCAGGGCTGGGAGGTGCTCAGGACAGGAGCCAAGGGCTCTCAGGCAGCCCTGGAGCAGGGCTCTCCTAAGCAGTCAGAGCAAACAGATAAATACACGAGAGCCAGGACTGCAGGATTTTCTTCCCTGGAGTTTTACAAAAATAATTCAGTTGTAATTGGAGAAGCTGGGATTCATGGAACATTTTCTTTTCCACCAGGCAGATGAATCTATGATTTGTATTCTGATTTTAAATGAGATTCTCACACATCTTCAGTGGATTTGATTGATACAGCACATGAGGCCACTCAGTAAAATGATACAGTGTAGCTCAAAGCATGAAAGATAATTTTCCCTGAAATGTATGTAGCCAAGGGTAAGTTATGACTCTTTGTTTCACAGTTTATGGAACACAATTTCATTTAAAGCCTAAATCTGTCATTTCAGCATTGTTTATCAAAATGCATCCAATACCCTCTTCCCCAGAAGAATGGGGCCAAGTCAAAGGCAGAAAATCAAACCCATACAAAGACATTATTTCAAATATTTAACCAGCTTGTGATTTGCATAAATATTATCCACATATGATGCATTTGATGCAAGCAAAAGTAATTCATCTGCAAGTTAAATATCCAGAGTGGCAAAAGGTGCTGTAAAATTTATGACAGAAAGACTGCCTGATGTATACCTAAAGATGCTATGAACTGCCTTCACCTGCTTGTATATCTATATTTCATCACTTTGGTTTTTGTCATGCAGGAGCTGAATATTCCCAATAATGTTCATTTTTAATCTTCTTTCTTCATTACCTGTTTTTTTGGCTCACTGGCACTCTGGGAGTAGATTTTTCCTCAAAATTATTTCCCTGCCAAATTACTATGTGCAACATAATTAAATCCATTCCATTTTGGATTTTTTTTTTTTTAGTTGGGTTTTATTTCATTACAGAAACACGAGGCTGGTTGGTTCAAAAACAACCTTGCAAACAACCCTGGCACTTCCCTTCCTCCCAGTAAAGCTGCATCACCCCTTTGAGTAAATGTTTACAAACTTAATAGGCTAAAGTGAATCTGGGAGAAATTCCAGAAAGAAAATAAATAGTCATAAGAAAACACATGGAAAGAGGAAGAAGAGAGATGACAAAGATAAAACAAAATTCAAACTAGTCTATGCTTATACTTTAATTTTTTTTTCTTCTGTAAAATTTTCAGTGTAAATTTAATTAAGACACCTTTCTGGAGAGCAATAAGTTTACGCCAGTCACTGCAGCCCTGGTATCACTGAAAAGGAAATCACATGCCAAGTTATCCCTGTGGATCCTTGGATCCTTCAGAATCACTTTTGTGCTCAGCCTGAAGCTGCTCCACTAAAAGATACCCAGATGAAGGATGATTAAATCACTCATGCTTTGATCCTTCCTAAAGAGCAGCCCCAGGGGATGCCTTGGCTGTGTCAGGATGTTTCCACGGCTGTTGGATTTGTTGTGCCCTCATACCTGCAGGGCTGTGACAATATCTGGTGTTGTTACAGGTACATACAACAACACAATGACAATGTATTATCAGAGACGTGCTAGTGTGATCTGATCCTGTCCTGCCAACCATTAAAAAAGAAATCTCTCATGGATCAATCACCTCCACTGGACAATAGCTAACAGAACAGCAATCAGCAGCCTTTCCCTCCATGGAAAAACCTGTGCTTCCACAATTGATCTACACTCACAAATGTAACACATCCAGTTAAAGTATATTCAGACATTCTCATCTTAAAATATATTCACTTGAAACACTCCCATACTCATCTTAAAACATATTCACTTGAAACACTCCCTCCTGTCTCCAAGCCCGAGAGGCAGACAATGCAGATGACATTAAGCAATTAAGTTATCATGCAGAAGCAGCATTCAGGATCTAATGGGATAGAGGACAGATGCTGGGAAAAGTGCAAGGCACAGCTCAGGGCACTCACATTGTTAAGGCTCTCAGAAATTCAAGGAGTGTACAGTGCATTCTTGAGACACATTGTTCAGCTGCCACCTTTGGAGGAGATGGAAGCCAGGGCTCTCAGGGCTCTGAACCAGGACATTCCCTCTCCTCAAGCAGAGGTGCCCAGCCCTGGGAGCTGGAAGAGGGGAGAGCCAGGGCCGCCCCTTGGACAGTGCCCAGGTGTGAGCATCCCCCACACCTTCCCCTCCACCCCCTCTGTGCTTGGTGCTTTGTGTGAGGAGATGTGAATCTTGACTCCATGTGTCAGAAGGCTGATTTATTATATTATGATAGATGTTATATTAAAATGCTGTATTAAAATGATACTAAAAGAACAGAAAGAAAAGGATTCATCACAGGGCTGGAAAGAACAGGAATGGAATGATAACAAAAACGTATGACTCAGAGTCTGAGCCAGCTGCCTGTGATTGGCTATTAATTAGAAATAACTAATATGCACCAATCACAGATGCACCTGTTGCATTCCCCAGCAGCAGATAGTTGTTGTTTACATTTCTTTCCTGAGGCTTCTCAGCTAGAATAGGAGAAAAATCCTAGCAAAGGATTTTTCATAAAATATCATGGCTACACCCCTGAGGGCTTTCACTGGGCTTCCATGAGGGGGAGGCCTTTCAGAAAGTTTAGGCTGAGGTCCCTGGGGAGATGCAGTGCAGAGAGAAGCTCAGCCTGCTCTTTACCCATCCCAGCAATGGGCAGTGCTCTGGAGGAGCAGGGCAGGGTAAGGGATGCTCTGAGGTTCTTGGTGCAGCAGCGGCCAAGGAGCACTGACCCTGCACAGTGAAATTGTTGGCATCTAACACCAGGATCTGGGCGGGAACAGGGTGTGCTGGTCTCAGAAGGAAGTACAGACACACACAGCAGGGTTTATGTGCCAGTCAGACAGATAATACTGCCCATAGCTGGGACATGTGGTGTTCAATTTAATTAAGCTTCAGGAAGGGTAGAGATAAAGACAGGAACTCAGTCACCAGCCTGGGTCATTTCCCTCTGCTTCAGCACCATGGTTCTTTCTCCTTTCTATAAAAAACATGCAATTCCCTGGCTGAAGCATGAAAAGGCTGAACAAACCCTGCAGAGAGCCACAAGAAATACACTGACTGCCTGTGCAAGAAACTTTTCAGAGGGAGAGAAAAAGAAAATAAATAATTTAAAATTCACTGAAATATTGTGATTAGTCTATTTGCAGACTCTCTTGCCCTACAAGGCAGCCTGCAGGGCAGTCAGCCAGCCAAGGTATTTAGGCAAGATATACCAGAAAACAGGATTTTTCTTCTGACATAATTCGTCAATGGAAACAAATTCATGTTATTACCAAGCATAAAGCCCTGCACAAAGCTATAAAAGCAGTGGTTTTATTCTGCTGCACAGGAGGAGAATCAGGGTTGCTTATTACCCTGTGAGAAATGCCTACAGGAATCCTGCAGGAGGTTTTGTTAACAATATTTTAACTATCATCAGAGGAACTTCATTTTAAATTTCCTCTTAATAGGTTTGTCAGATTTTATAATCAGCTGAAAAAAAAAAAGTCATAAATGGTCATAGTTCATTCAGCTTCTAGACAGAAAATTTTCCCTTATTATAGTTTAATAGCAGTGCATAAATAATTGAATCCAAGTCAAACCAAAATTGAAGCAAGGTAAGAGATGCACAGATTTTCACCCTTCTGCCCAATGTCTATTGATGGAAACATCACAAGTGATTCCTTTCTGTGGACAGAAAAGGCAGCCGTACTTCCAGACATCACTTATTTTTGGTTTAAGTTTATTTTTGGTGTGTGGAGCCACATCAGTTTGGAGTCTGAAGTGTTGGGTAACACTTGACAGTCCCTCCCCATCATTTCAGCTAAATCTTAGTTCCTTAGCCATGTGCAGCTCCTCCCCTGCAGCCCTGAATCCCCAGCAGCAGGTGGGAGTGCTGGCATCAGTGAGCTGCCCAGAAACACAAAACCTCTGCAGAGCCCTGGAGGAAATTCCTGCTGGGATGAGCTCCTCAAGGCAACCCAGTCCTGCGATGGAACCATAACCCCTCTCACAGCACCATCAATGCATCTCCAATCCTCTCTGTTATCTGGAGTCTACATCCTAATTTAATTTTTTTATTTTAACCTCAAAATGTTTCTCCTTTCCTCTTTCCTTCAAATATGTCAAAAAAGGTGGAAGCCTTTTGAGGTATATACAAAGACTTTGAGAAAGTCTTTTTTTTTACAGCTGGAAAAGCGTTATAAATGCTTTTGGTTCCTGACCATTTCAAATATCAGATTAGTCCTATCTACTGAAATTATCATTGTAGTGCTACAAAGTATTAAAAAAAAAAACAAAACAACTCAGCTCTGTGTTTATTCATCTTCAACACATGCCAGAGGCTCAGCTGTAGTGATACAAAGTAAAAAAAAAAAAAAAAAAAAAACTCAGCTCTGTGTTTATTCATCTTCAACACATGCCAGAGGCTCAGGTCCAAGCTACCTTGCACAAAGTTAACACTTTTCAGCTGGAGATTGCACACATATTTGGTCCAAAATGCCTGCTCTATTTCACATACTACATCACACAAATGTGCATCTGCATGGCAAGCACCAATCCATAAAATCTTTATTGCCTGTCACACAGTGTCCTTTGATGTTCAGGCAAAGCCTTTTACCTTTTCTTCTCACAACAGCAGGCTGTGCTTGCCAGCATGAGCATCTACATCACACCTGACAATAAATGGGAGCCACTCCTGGGAAATCCAATGATCTAATTGAAACAAGCAGGCTGTCTTGAACAGCATTTATTATTCATTGTGGCTCCATTAATACTGTATGGCACAGAAGTGATCACATTGAAAAGGTTACTGCCAGAGGAGTAAGGAATCTCTTTGTCAGTACAGGAAGGTCAACATCTCAGACTGGGACTGAGCAAGCATTTCTACACAGCATGGTGAAAAATGACAGAGCTGGAGACAGACCCACCACCAGAGATTCACTTTGAATTATTCAGCAATCCTTTTGTTCTTCTCCATGGAACCTGACAATAGTTTGCATATTTTTAAATTGCCCTGATAAGGCCATGAGAAATGTTCTACTGATAAAAGTGCAGAATACAAATTGGTGCTGGATTTACTTAACTGCCCACAATAGATCATCTTGGCATACTTTTCCCCTTAAGCAACCAAATGGAGGGAAAAAAAAGCAAGCAGTGTTTCTCTTCCAAGTGTGTATCAGACAAATGTTTTGTTTCAAGATAAAACATGAGGCATAAAAGAGAAAAGGACAGCCCTAGCAGGAAACCTTTTTCATATGTGCAAATGCATGTATTAAAATCAAAGTAATTTAATTTCTTACATTAATTCTTACAATTATTAAGAGATGACAACACACCCTAACAAAGAGTGGATGAAACTGTTTAAGAGGGGGAGAGAAGAACCTGGAAGAAGGGTAACTATACCTTCCTTCCCCAAACTCCATCTGGATCCAAATAAATTTTGAGGTCTCTACACAAAATGCTTCCTTCCAGAAAGGGCATGGCATAGGATGTGAAGGATCTTTGCTGGGAGCATTGCAGCTCACACTCCTTTCCAGTAGCCAGGATCACTGCAGGAGGAAGCCCACATGACTGGGAGGGGTGGGTTTTCAGCATGCTGATGTTCCCTCTGTCTCCGGCCTCTCCCCCCATTCCAGTTTCCCAAAGCTGTCCTCAGGTGAGCAGGCAGCACCTGCACAAACTGCACAAGGCAGATCCAAGCTGGGAACTCACTGCTTTCACCCTACCAAATTTGTGAAAATGTTGTCACTGGTGCATTCAGTTAATTCCCAGGAAAGATCAAGTTCCCTAGATTAACCTGTGAAAGCAGGGAGTAGAGGGAGGGGAACCTAACATCCTTGAAAGGAATAGCACCTAAACAACTAACTTTCTGATAATTAATTAAAATGTTACCAGTTTCCTAATTGAAAAATGTTGAACATATTCCCTAGAACCTTCCATTATTTTTCCCATTATATTAATCATTAAAGGATATCTGCTCCAGATTACTCCTTTCAAGCACAATCTTCCTGATAGAGAAAGCCAGGAATGCTGGCAAGGTCAAATGCCCAGCTAAACCCCAGTGAGGGCAGGCAACCAGTGATTAGAGTGCTTGGTAAGGTTTAGAAAGTGTCAAACTGATAAATGATGGCTTTCCAGGTTTAAGGCAGAGCACAGGCAGTGCAGCACACAAGTCAATACCTCCCCATGAATAATGTATTTGCCTTGTGAGGTGGTCCACGTGCAGCCTTAGTTCTCTCCCACCTCACAAGGATTAACTTAAGCAAACAAGTTTTGGGTAGGCTCAATTTATACAAAATATAGAAGGAAGAAGGAAGAGGGTTTATCTTCTTCAGGTGATAGATGTTCCATAATACCTCAGTCCTCTCCTTTTTTTTTTTCTTTTTTTTTTTTTTTCTTTTTTGGGAATTACAAAGATTTTATTGCTTGTTATTAATAGTGGCTTTAAATACACACTTGATACCAGTGTACTTCAACTCCTTCTCAGATGCATAGAATCCATCACAACATGAATTCATAATCACCAGAACAGTGAGTAAATATTTCTCACAATATATGTGAAAGTTACATATGCATAAGTTATTTCTGTAGATGGTGCAGTGCAGGAGCTGCCTGTGATTTGTCTCTTAATTGATGCCTTTGGAGATCAGGGAGAGGGGAAGAGCTCTGAAGTGTGCTCCATCACACCCAGGAGACAGCTGGCATCACTGATATCTCTTTCCTGCTTCATCATTTTGTCTGATCAATGCTCCCACACTGGCAGCACTACAGGCAGGAGGTGTTTCACTGGCACAGAGCAGTCACAGCAGACAGAACAGGTCTGCAGCACAGCTCAGGGCATGCAGCACATGGGAGGGTGCTTGTGATGGAGCACCCACCTGCAGAGGTGCAGCCAGTATGGCATGGAAAATGAGACCTGAGGGAGGAGCCCTGGGGGACTGGGGCCCTGGGGCAGCCAGAGGCTGATGCCACTCTTACCTCCTTGTAAAGGACACTTAGGCAGCCTGGCAATGAGAAGGTGCCTGCTGCAAAATAACATTTAACACTAATATTTTCCTGAGGCAGAGCTTGGTGGGAAGGCAATAAATAATATCACCCTAAAGGCAAAGGAAGAGCACAGGGCCCAGGGCCTGATGGCAAACAGAGGCTGCCCAGGGCAGAGCTGGGCTGGGAGCTCACCTGAGAGCTCTTGTGTGGCCAGGCTAATCATGATCTTCAGCATCTTGTTACAGCACAGCCTTATTATTCTTTATCTGCCATTCCCTGCTTGGATGAACATAACCAGGCTCTGTCTTCCAAGCACATTATTGCCCATCTTCATTGTTTTAAAATAATCCTTACCCACAGAGAGATTATTTCAATGAGTCAGAAATTAATAAACAGAAAGAAGTGACAAGCAGTGTTTGCTAATGGCACATCTCCAGTCACAACAGGGGTTCAACCCTTGCTGGCACCTGCAGCTGTTAAACCATATCCATTAAAGAAAAACACAACTAAAAATCAGGAAACCAGATGAAGATTCATACTGACTAAGCGAGTTGCACTATCTATAAATTTTCTCAAAAATAGGTAATACCTCTTCTACAAGGCACACAGGAATGGGAAATATTTCCTCAACCAATATGCCATTTTGAAGTTACAACAAAACAGAGTGTAGATGCACACCTTTACATCACCAGGTTCACCCACTGACAGCCTGCCTGTCTGGATGTTGGGTATCTGCTCTGGTTTAGCAGTTTGGGCCCCTCTAAACCCAAGCAGCACGAACATTTTCCCCTGAACTGGAGACTGGACACAGCAGCTCATGGGCCAGCCTGTGTGGTGCTGAAGGAAGGATTAGCACCAGCAACTTGATTGCCATGGGCAGCTCCAAAGGGGTTCAGGTCTTCAGTTCACTGCCATTCCAAATTAAAACATCAGACTGCTATTTCAAGGAACTGTGGATGCAGCTTCACAGAACCAATATTAATTCAATGAACTAAAAATAAAAAAAACCCCTCAAAGTTATTTGTTCCCTTTTCCAAACTTTAGGGAAGTAGGTCTTCCAGTGTGCTGTGTACTGAATGTGCTTGTTCAGCAATGGTTTAATGGGCAAACCTGTACAAACTTTTGAACTGTGATTATGGTGGTACATTAAGGTTTTCAGACACTGGTGGAGTTTATGGTCCCTGCACATGTCACATAAAATATGGCTTGTCTTACACACACAAAGCACACACCATAACTGCAGACACTTGCCCGTGGGACAGACTGCTTTATGCCTTAATATGCTTATGGTTGTAATAAAATTTATTTTAGGAGAAAGCAGTAAAACAAAATTTAGAGAGTAGAATAATGGGATAATTATGCTCTAAAACCAAATGGGCTTTCTTTATGTCACCATTTCATAAAGTCAAAACAATTTATTATAGCAGTACCTCAATAACCTCACTATCTATTGGTCAGTTGCCACTTCCATTATAAATTCTGCTTTTCAAGACCTTCATAGAGCACAGCAATTCCAGCTTGTATTAAACTAAACTTGCCATATCGACAAGTTATCAGCACAAATGCAGTTCCCTACACCTCAAGTGGCTAAAATCCATTTTTAGGATCAGGATATATTTGGGGAGAGGGAGTCTAGGGTAGAAGGTTTGATTCCAGGACCACAAGTGAACAATAAGATAATATTAGCTATAGAAATATCACAGCCTTTTCCAGGTTCTCAGTGTTTCTGGCATTGCAGGGATAAGGAATGGAACAGATCCTTAGCCTGGTTAAAGTAAAGCCAGGAGTCTGGGGTAGAAGGTTTGTTTCCAGGAACACAACCTTTTCCAGGTTCTCAGCGTTTCTGGCAGGGTTAAGGAATGGAACAGATCCTTAGCCTGGTTAAAGTAAAGCCATGGAGCCAAAAGTAGGGGCAGTGGGGCAGAAGGAGGAAGCCCAGTTATTTATGTACTAGGAATAATGCTGCACCATCTATTTTACAGCTTAGACAGGGAGCCCATGCCCTGAATTTCCCATACGTGCAACATTTTAATTCACTAGAAGAGGAGGAATTGAGTGCAGTTTCTTAAGCAAAAGAGGAGACAAATGAAGCAGAAATAAAGAATACTCAAAAGCACCAATAGGCTCTCAGCTCTATATCAGAATCCTCATATAAACAGTAATCTCATAAAAATTAATAACAGACATTTTTTCAAGAGAAAGTTAGGAGCATTCTGTAACACTTAGCATGCAAATGAGACAGTAGTAACACATGCATTCAGGCTGAACACTTGATAAGTTCCAAGTTTCTGAAATGAGTCCTACAGAAACAGATGCTGTCACTTCTCATTCCTCCAATTGTTCCTTGCTCCTGCTCCCTTCAGCAGCAGCTGGAGGTTCAGAGTTAGCTCTGGGATGCCTCCCTCAGCACAATCTTTCCCTTTGCTCCTCTCCTTTGGGCAGAAGCAGCCCAGCCCCAGATCTCCAGCCTTGGGATGGCAGAACCCCACGTGCCCCAGCCTGGGAAGCCCCAGGCTGGCCCTGCTCAGGGGAAGGTGCTGTGGAGGCTGCAGCAGGGCCAGCCAGGCTCCAGCCACATCCGAGCTGCACATCCGAGAGCCAGAAACAATCCCACAGCTGATGCCTTGAGAAGGCTGACTTGGAACAGAGACTAGACAGGGCTAAAGAATAAAGCTGGGATTTATTAAGATGCCTCAAATAGAGTCACCTTGGGCAGCACACCCCAAAAGGGCCACAAGATGGTCAACAGGTCTCTCACTTTTATAAGTTCTGGCCCACTTGCATATCAGAGTAAATTATCCAGTTACAACTTTGGCCCATGAAGTCTCCTCCTTGTTTTCTCTCTTCTGTCCATGTTGTTTGTGCTCTTGGGCCTGAGATTTGGATCATTTGTCCTTGGTCCCCAGCTAGAGAAGGAATTGTTTTGTCTCCCTACTCTGTGAAGAGAGCTCATACCATCCCATGATATGAAGCCTAGGCTTACATGCTAAAGCAGAATAGAATTTGAAAAATATAAAAGCTAAACCTGAGGCATCACAGTCAGGGGAAGAACCCCTTCTCAGGATCCAGCAACAAAGCAAATGTTTCAGGCAAGAGTCTTCATGATTCCATTTCAGCAAAACAATTTGCAAGTCTATTCCACATATTATCTGTAACCTTGCACATGCTTCTTTTATGTCTGGCTATTAAAACTGAGTTGGCACTCAGCACCTCCACTATTAATCAGAAATCAGCAGCACTGTCCTGCTGGAGACATTCTACAGAGAATAATGGCACTACAGGGTCATCCAGAAAATCACTACTTCCTTCCCCATACTGTGGCAAGGCTGCAGGGAAGTCCACACAGTCTAAACTTCCACATTAATGCTGAAGCTTTCCAATTTACCACTTCTTCACATCAAACATAGATTAGTTTCTTTAATTGCCCTGTATAAATTCATAGCTGAAATGTTTGACTTGCCCAGAACAAATTGTCTGTCAGGAAGATGTTTTGCAGCCAAGCAGATAGCTTAATTGGGTATTTAACTTAACTGCAGGCTTTGTTTCTTCATATTTCAAATCTTATTCCTTGGTGTTTGCTGAATTATGCATTCTGAACACATATCTAGATTGTCTGACTTTGAGTGTTCTGTTATTCTTTGAAAATAAACATGTTTCACTATTAGCTTCTAGCTCCCTGCCATTCCTACATGATTTTCCCATATTCCAAAAATCCCATGACAGGCAGGTCCCTCCAGGACATGAAACCCAAAGCCACTCTGCTGTCCCAGTTAGCATTTGGAGAATTACAATCTGGAAATATTTGTTTGCAGATGAGAAACCTCCCTGGCACTGAAGCAGGGCACATCTGGATGGAGCACAGATTTGCAGAGGTTGAGCAAGTGCAGGCTAACTCAGCTGACAGAGCAGGATACAACCCAAAATTCCTGCTAGTTCTATGGTTCCAGACTTCCTATGTCAAGAATGTTGATTTATGGCCACAAACTTCCCTCCAGAGCTCAGTGGGTGCATCAGCTCTGCCCACCCAGCCCCACAGAGCCAGAACCACAGCACAGCTCCAAGCACAGCCAAGCCCAGGGAAAGCAGAGCCAGCCAATATTTCACCCTGGTTCTCTGACTCCCCACGGAGCTTTCTCCAGGAAAAGTAAGTTGTCTTTTCAGATCCCAGCCTCCTTTTGCCTTTGCTGCTCTCAGGGTCACGAGAGTGCAGTTTACTGGCAAATTATTGACCACTCACAGTCCACACACAACCCACCCCAGCTGCCCAACTCACACTCTGTGGCCAAAGGAGGAACCTCTGGAAGGCCCTGACTCCCACCAGATCCTTAACGTTCTCCTGGTGAAGTTTTTCATATTTTTGTGTAATGATAAGCACATAAGAGAAAACAGAACGTATACTCAAAATTTATATCCCATAGCATATGGCAAATTGGATCAAGAGCTTAGCAAAGTGAATAAATTATATAGATTGGGATGCTTCTGATTTTATTATCGACTTTGTCTTTGGGAATCTGTTCTCTTTGAAAGCTGCACAACTTTTGCTGATAATGGCCTCCCCTCCTCCTGCTTAGTACAGTGCATGATTCCATTGTCTAATTGATTGGATTTTTGATAATTTTTCAACATCAGTTATTCAGATATTATTGATTTTCAATTGAATCTAATTGCATGACAGTCAGAACCCCAGGTAAGAAGCTTTATATTCTGTAAGAGGTCAAAATAATGTTGGAAGTCCAGCAAGAGTCAGAAAACTCACTTCCATAAGTCCTACACGCACTTGTAAGTACATAATACTTTTAGTGCCCCAAGTAAAACCAACCAGCTGACAAAGGTTCTCAGAATGACACCCCAGCATTAGATCTCACATCTGGATTTACAGTCAAAGATACACTGGTTCTGCCTAGGACAGTCTCCTGAAATCCATTCAGGAGTTGAAAGCCGTTTGCTGTGCTGATTTTTTCATTTTTATACCTTATTATTAGTAATGACAGGATAACCTTCATGACTCTTTCATAATTTGCTTTTAAACAAGTTCTACTTCATATTTTTCTTTTACTTCATTACATGACAGAACTTGGCCTTTTTGAAGCAGTTCATTGCAATGCAATTTCTAATCTCTTCAGGGTTGGAATACAGATTTCTGAGAATATAAATCAATGTGGAATGAAACAAATCTCCTCTACAGAACAAGGTGCACAAGAGGAGCTGAATGTTCAGTTTAAGCATGAAGGCAACTTAAATTTAGCTGGGAAGCTGTGTTGCATCCTGCTTTGATAAAAGGCTTGCACTGCACACAATACCTCACTCAAAATGCCCATGTAGTTAGAAGATAAGCAGCAATGGTCTTATCAGTTCAAAAGCATCTGATGAAGGGAACCAGAGTCTTTTGACTATGTTTTGATAAAAATTAATAATGAACACCTACTGAAACCAAGACAGAGAACATTATAGAGAGTAGATGGTGAATGACACTATATATATACACAAACAGAGCTGAGATGTTGCTTTTCAAATAGTTAATGAATAATTAATGGTTCACTTGATGAAATGAATTTGCTTATTTTCATAATTTCCATACTGTCAAACCCTTTGCACCTACATCAAAAAAAGGGACAGGAGAAGGAGAAGAAAATGGCAATTTGTTTGAAAGCCTGCTTCATTAATATTCAAGATCATCCATTTTAAAGCAGCCATTTACAAATCAAACATTCAGTGTGTGCCATTTTGCATACCAACGATATTATAATATGAACAACATCAAATTTCAATTACAAGCACATGAAACCAGAATGAGCTCTCAAGCAAAAGTAGGATAGATGAACAAGAATGCTCTAAATTCTTAGTGTAGGACTTGATAGAACTTTAGAGCTCTCTGCTCAAAGAAAATGATTCCTTGTCCCACAGGCCAACCTGAAGAATGTATTTGTTTTCCAGAAATGGATCTGATGCTTTTCCACTGTACACCACTTTTATATCAAATTAAAGGAAGCAAACTAACAGAAAATAAACTCAGCACCCTGATAAATGCTTTTGCTCATGTTCTCCCACATACTCTTCACAGATTTAACCCTACCCACTTCAACAATAAAATGAAAACATTTATAACACCTATTTCTGTAAAATCCTAACATTCAATATTGGACACAAATGCCAACCCATAGAAAAGATGATAAATGCTACTATTACATAATTTCAGCAGACAGGTTCCTGAGCATATCCTGTCTCTCAGTCTGGCCACAGAAATATCCATCACAAATGTTTTGTAGAAGTCTTGGCAATTAGTAAACAAAGAATCACCAGAATAAGTAAGCCTAAGTACTGGTAGGCCTTCATTTAATTTAACCTGTGTTCCAGCATTTACAGTATTTGTTAGTGAACCAGTAAAGACAGAGAAGCATTCTTAGATAGGAGAGTAAGACCAAGACCTCTCTAAATTCAGGTAAAGAAAACACAGAGCTTTGCACATTGTAAATGGAAGTGAACTTTCCCTCCCAGCAAGGTTCTGCCAGAGTTTGGTAGGAATTTCAAGTCAGTTATAGTCTTCAAATCATCCAGTCTACCTGGTGACATAGGGAGCCTTCTTTCCATGTGGGTTTTGCCCAAAATGCACATGGCAGCAGCGATATTACAATTACAAATAATTAATGTGCTGCAGTGATCAGTAAACTTGCTAAGTATCCATTGATTTTCCATCCAGTCTCTGCCATTAATGAGTAAATTGAAACCAGAATGAGCAAAGGAACTTATTAATTCTGGTAGCAGACCAGTCACAGCTGGGAAGAAGCTTGGTGCCTCAGTTTGCAGCTTTGCCCTCGTGTCCCTCCTCAGGACTGCTTCAATACATGCATACAGAATTACACAGAGCAATCCATCAGTACAGAGTAAAACACATCAGTTTCTGACCTGGGACTTCAGGAACTGACTCAGTTCATGCACTTGAGGATCCACATTCACAGCCACAACCAGGCAGGACAAGGCTGCAGCCAAATGAACCTGAAGAATCAGGAGCTCTGGCTACAGCAGCAAGTTTAGTGCCTACAATGTTTACAGAAGAGGATGATTAAAACACGCACTCTGTTGGTAAAAGGCAAAAGGAATCTCAGTGGCCTTTGTGGCACAAAGGTGTAGCTGGGATTTGTGTTATGTAGGTACCAGCAGCTCCTGAAAGGTTTGGTGTGGGCAAGAGGCTTTGTAATACTGATGATGCACAAAATAATTGACTCACACGCATTTACAGACCAGGAGCAGCAGGATAGAAATGCTAGCAGGTAAATCAGAGGGTTATTAGGAGGAAAAAAAACCCCTAAAACATTATTATCAAATACCTTCTAACCCAAACACTTGATTGCTGGCAGGAGGGAGATGCCTGGATATCACAACAAAGGATTTTGCTGTAGATGCTCAGCAGAGCCACCCACAGAGGCCACTGAACAGGAGCAAACTGATGAGCTGGAAGAGCAAAAGGGCAAACCAGTGCAGATCTGAGCCACAGAGAGCAGGCACCCAGTTGGGAAGGCTGAGGGATCAAAGGTGCAATTAAAAGTCTGCAGACAGGAATTAGAAATATTGACCAGCAAAGTTACACAGCTCCAAATGTAGAACAGCAGGAAACTCCACAGAGGGTGGGAGATGCATTAAGGTCAACCCAGGCAGGATTTCAATCAAGAGGAGCAAGATAACACCTGGTCAGAGGCTGAGAGGGCATGAAAATGAATCTCTGAATGCTGCAGAAAGAAAAAAATTCTGGTCCAAACTGGACAAATAGAGCAGATAGGAGGTACTGCAGACATTCTGCATCAATAGACTTGGCTAACTCTGGGTAAACATTTTTATTAGATCAACACCTGATTGCTATTTACTACTTCAGCTAAAGACCAGAACATTGTGAGAATGGTGAAGACAGTTTTATTCACTCAGCAAATCCTGCTGACCTGGAGAGCACGTGGCCATTATTTGTGTACCTGAACTGGCGTGGGTTAGCTCCCATTCCACTAAAACAAGAGCTGCCAACTGATTTTTGTTACCATTAGCAGAACTCATGTTTTATTAAAATCTCTCCCAGAAAAGTTATTTAGTCCTGTTTTAGCAATACAAGTGGAAAAAATATAGTAATGCCCTGTTTTTTTAGCTCCTATGATGCCTCTTCCATGGATACAGATGTATTTTCCTTTCCATCTAATGTGGATTTACTTGACTCTGGTTTCAGCTCCCTTTCCACACCCAGTTACAAACACTGTGTATCTCTCCACTAATTTCCAGAGCCTTTTGAACACCCAGTATTTTACCCCCATGAATGCCTTTTAATCAAGCAACTTTCAAAAATTTTTTTTTATACACTAAATTGATTGAATTCATAAGTTTATCACTTGAAGACACATTCTGAAACCTCTGAAGCATTTCATGAGTTTTCTCCAAACCCTAGAACTTTGCAACATTTAGAAAGTCTCCAGGACTATCTGCTGTCTTGTTCCCCAAATTTCTGCTCATTACTGCCCAGAGTGCCACACGTTCCTGTTCCTCTGGAACACACTTGGGATTGACCAGGATATTCCCCTTCCAAGAGTCCCTATTGGATTTTTTTCCCCCAGGATATGAATTTCATTCAACATCTCTCATAGCCCATGTCTTAGACTGCACTGCACGTGACGAAAATCAGGCTTTATTTAGCACAACTCAAACAATCACCCAAACAATATTAAAAGTTAAGTTACTCTGTAATCACTGAATAAACATAAATCCTGGAACACCTCCCACAGAACTCTGGACCAAGCAAATGATGTCCTGTTGGCATCTGCCTTGGAGAGTTCTCAGTTTGCTCATTCTTGCCCACGTGCTTCAGAATCAAAGCACTGTGGCTTTCCAAATCAGGTATCTTTAAACAGTTTAGGGACGTTAAATTAATGCAATTATATCCAAATTTATAATCTCAGGAGAAAGCTCTAGGCATGCCTAGGTTTTTTTCCAACAAAGCCATGTAGATGGACTTTAATTAAATCCCTCTACTTATAAAACTGATATTTCCCAAGAGCTTCTAGGTTTTATGGATCCTTATTAAAAGTGACACACATTTCAAAAATTTTTCTTACAACTGCTTCTTTCCTAGAAACAAAAATTGTTGCTTGTACCACCCACCACTGAAGCACTCTCCCCTTTTGCTTCTATTTTCCCTTCCACATTCTCCCTTAAATATTTTTAACAGGTTTTTCCACCTTTAATTTACATTTATCAGCTTGAATCTGCTGTACCTAAGAACATTCAGATCTTATCTGTAGTTTCAAAAACAAAATCTGAGAGTGGACCTACAAATGCAGATTTTTCTGGAAGAAGAGAAATTTTCTTCTTCAACAAAGTTCACTTACAGTAGTTTCTTCTTTGGCCATGCAAGCCCTTCCTGGGCTCCTCCACAGGCTGAAACATGAGGAGCTTTTCTTGCTGCATGAGTCACTTCCCTACACCAGCATAAAAACCTCTGATGTTACTCAGGATGTTCCTTATAATTATCTGGAGATGCAGATCTGTATGAATAATGTATGCATTGGGCTGGTAACAGAACCAAACTATGTATTAGAAGTTCATTTGACTCATGCAAAAAGTCAAGTGTTAAGGTTTATTAAAGGAATACAAATGTAAATTCCCTTTTCAGATCAACCTCTGAAGGATTTTTGAGGACCAGAAGTTTAAGAACAGCCTAATTGCAAACACTCATTTCAAAAGTTTAGCAATCAACATTCCTGAAAAGTTTTCTGCCACTTATGGAATACTGGATTATGTCTGAAAAAGATGCAACCCAAGTTTAAGAGATCTGTCTCCTCAAAAATTTCAGCTCATTCCTTCTCCAGAAAAAAAATCTCCCAGTCCTAATTGCACACGGATCTGCTTGAGTCCCTGCTTTTAAATGTCAGGGTAGAGCTAAAAGGTGAAATAGCTTGATAAATAATAAAAGGTGTGGCTCCCAGGCTGGCAGGAGCTGTGGGCTCTGGCCTTGGGCAGGTGTCCTGGGGGATGGATGGGAAGGAGAGATCCCACCCTTCTCCAGCCTGGAACAGCCCTGCAAGTTCTCAGTCCTCATGCACTTTCACAAAAGAAGATAAAGCTGGATCAGTGCCAGACCAGAATGTTTACACAGAGCATTAAAATAATTTCCAGCTACAGGGACACCCAGTAAAACTCTGCCTGTGCACCCACATTACAAATCTCTCCCCTGTTGACAGCTTCATCTAATCCCACACAAATCTGGTTATCAGCAGAGCCTTCACTGGTACCCAGCTTCAGTCCATGCAATTTTAGTTTTGGATATTTGGATTTTCGAAGGTGTCTGTTAAGAAAAGTTCTTAGGACAACAGTTAGCTTACAAAGCATATTTAACCAGACAGGGCAGCTGCATTTCCATCCTGTAAACAATTAAGTCCCTAGTGGTAAAACCCAGTTCAAATTTCATGAGCAGAAATGTTTTTTTACAAATAGGAGGGAACTATGAAAATGCACTGCTTTAGGTCACCAGGTGTATTTCAGGGATGAGACCTGAAACTCTGCCTCCTTCTGCAGCTTCAGCATTAATGCACCAAAACTGCCAGTGAAAGTCTTGATATTCTCTTTAGATCTTAAGTGCACTTTTATTTATAAATAAAATACATTATAACACATAAAATTTAAGAGATGTGGCTCATTACACAGGAGAATAGTTAAATCTGACTAGGCTCCTATGAGCTTCATAGAAACCAGGATAAAATCTTCTTGGAATAAAAATAAATAACTGAGCAAATTAGATTTCCTGGTGTTTTATCTAATTAACCCACCTCTCAACTCAAATTTGATAGCTTTTTAATTACCAGTAAATCTCATCCATACAATTAGGGGCTTTTCTGCTCATATTTTAAAGGAAAAGTTTACCATTATTTCAGTGGAGTCTTTGGGTGTGTGGGGTTATGGTTTGGCTTCTTTTTAACAAAGGGTCTGCCTTATTTACCTTCATGGGCATAATAGTGGAAATAACATCCTTGCTTAAAGGTATTACTGTCTGAGAACAGCTAGATCAGGCTACATTTCCAATGCTCTGTCCCTGGTATAAAAGAACAGCACAGAAATCTTCCAGGTTAGCTATTGACCAATCTTGCTGTAATGCAGAGGATTTTAATAA
Organism: Passer montanus; assembly: GCF_014805655.1. Taxonomy (NCBI): domain Eukaryota; kingdom Metazoa; phylum Chordata; class Aves; order Passeriformes; family Passeridae; genus Passer; species Passer montanus. The sequence continues at coordinate 8,676,328 of NW_024373256.1, forward strand.
AGCTTTCATTGTGGTGAATTACAGAACATAACTGTTGGATATTTTGTAAGGAATTGTAAAAGCAAACACAACATTTTTCACTTACTTCTAATATTTAAGACAGAGATTTGAAATAGTATCTTTTAAGTGACCAAAATTTAATTTTAAAAAGAAAAAAAAAAGCCACAAAGCTGTTTGAATATGACCTACACCATCTACCTCTAAACACTCAGATTCCAAAACACTGGTCTGTTGAACTGATGTCTTGCCAACACAAATCACAATACTCTTTTTGGTTATTTATTGACAAAGGGGGACTGCAAAGCTAGTACTTTTAGCAGCCTTCATTCATTTTTAAGCATCTCACTCTTGCAAGGAAATTGCATTTTGCCAACAGAAACATAATTCACAATGTTGTCCTCCAAATCAACTGCCACTTGGCTTGGTTTACAATGCTTCAACCAAAAGCTAAAAAATATAACTTCAGAATTGAAATTTAAATAGTATAGGGAGTTTTCTTGGTCAGCCAAGAATGTTTCCCAGCATGAATTCCCCAGTATTTATACATCCATATTTCTGCAAGTACAGTTTATACCTCACTTACAATATACAGCCATATCTGTCAAAGTCAATCCAACACAGAATCATACATCTTGAGCTCTCCTAACAACACAGCCATAAATCACAAATTCTGCAGACAAATTAAATTTATTAAGCAGTTTATGCTGCTCTCGAGGAGCTCCCTGTACAACCACCTCTGTCCTACTTGGCAAAGCACATTAACTGCTTTGGGTAGAGTACATTTATTGGGTAACCCAAACATCACACAAAGATCTCACGTGGTTTTTTCATTTAGAGAAAAGGAAATAGTATTAAACTGCTTGCCCACAAAAGAAAAAAGAATCATAAATAAATGGGAAAACAAGGTAATTGTTTGAGGCATTTAAGTGCCACTGAATTGTGTCATTTGATGGCTGGATACCCTCTGAGGTGCCACTGCACAGACAGCACAGCCGTCCCCTGGCCACACTGCACATCCTGCCCCTCTGAGCCAGCTGCAAGGTGCCACAGGAATCCTGAGCATCTGACATTTCTTACTGCTTGTCTCAGTCCAGACTGCATCCAGAGCAAGTCTGGGATTTTACACTCGGGGAGGGACAGCAGGGAATGGTGCAAGGGGAGTGTTCAAACTTCAAGTTCCTTAATCTCCATCCAGGACAATCATGAGGCATTATTTATTCTAAACATCTCCTGGCAAGAGACACAGCCTTTGAAGTGTAATTAAAAAAAGTTTTTAAAAACAGGCACAATTTAATATAACCTCAAGATTTCTTCTAATGTCAAAAATTTAGAAGGAGGCATCATTTATCACAGTCTGGAGGCTGGGAAACTTCACTGCAGGTGCATTTATCCTGGCAGTATCTCTGATATCTTACAATTCACCTCTTGAAGGGCTAGAGTTATTCTATACACATAAGCACTTGGCAGTAAGATCTGACATCAAAATTAAAATGCAGTTGTGTAAGTGTAAACAACATCTCAGAGTCAAAAAACAGATGGGGTAGATGTTAGTTCAAGAGCTGTACAAAAAGGCAAGGAGAGCTTAAACAGGAAGAGACTGACATCAAAAAAATCACTTTAACTACATTCGTACTTTACCTTAGGAGGCATTTTGACAGGATTATGTAAAATAATCAGGTTTTCCTGGGAAACCATCCCAGCAGATTACAGCAATATGCTCCATCTGATCTCCCCATCTTTTCTGGGCATTTATATGTCAATCTCCAGAGAGCCATGAGGTGGCAGCAAGATAGGTGCAGACATTTCATATATTTTCATAAACTGATTGTAGGCAAAGATTAATCCAACCAAAGTCTGACACTGCAGAGTCTGCATCAGTGGCTGCAATTTGGATGCACAGTATTTCCATTTAAACAAAACCTTCACAAACCTTTGGAACAAGATGTTCTCTGAGCATCACCTTCCAACCCAGATCTTTCTAGAACTCTTCAGCTGCCTCACATTTCAAGCCAAATCATCCAGATGGGTTTTACACATTCCCTCCCAACTCCCTTCCTCCTGCTCAAACCTCTGAGCCTCTGACATCTGCCACATCTCAGAGTCACTGCCAGCCCAGACACAGCTGAAAGGCAGGAGATCAGAGAAGTTGAGTTTCTCTGAGAGGAAGGGTTTAAGCTCTTTAAGAGAACAAGAACAAGCAGGTTCTGCTGGATTACATTTCCCTGTAACAGTGACTGGTTTGAGCCAGGCAGTTTCAGTTGCTGATACAGCAACACCAATAACTCCAACCAGACCTCATATCCTCAGGGACTGCACAAAATATTGTGAGGAAGAGGGACAAAAGTCCAGGTAGGATGGTGTGTGCATGGTCAGGGTATAGGCATAATGTGCATCATGTACCAGTACAGGTTACAAAACCTGATCCTCTCAGATAACACCTAAATCTACTCCCAGAAGGGCTTCATGAAATTACACAGGGCAGAGTTCTTAATCAACGCTAAGGGCACAAATGCCACAAAACTGATGCTTGAATTGTGCACACTGAAATCACTGAATGTCACCTGTGCCTCAGCCATCAAAATCTTAGAAAAGGAGAAGAATTAATTGGTGGGCATTCTGTATGATTCACCCAGGCTTAGATTGCTCAATATCTTCACTCTGAAACTCTCATATGTGAGATTTACCATCAGACCCCTCCACATTTAAAAGACTCCACCAGTCCCTTTGTAGCAGTTGTCTCACTAGAATTATATAGAACTTTGTAATATCTCTGCTGAACAGGAATAACATTTGTGTTCATACTCTGCAATATTTCATTTGTCATAAAAATCAATAGAAATTTTCAGAAAGGGCATTTTGTGCTCTGAATGTGCTAATATGACATTCACCAGGCCAAATTAGTTCTCCAAGCAACAACTGGCATCCTGGAGTTCTGATTCAAAGCAAGAGCCCAGTCTAGTTCTCTCCTCCCCCACCATCTGCATTAAGGGAGATTCCACCCTTGGTGAGGTGCAGGAGACAAAAAAGAAATTGTGACAACTCCACTGTGGATTTGCCATCTCTGTCGCATTAATCACTCTCAGTGATCACTCTCACTCCTGAGTAAGGGACACAAAGCTTGTCTCCTGTGCTTCACTCCCCACCCTCCTCTCCTTGCACTGCCCCTCCCAGTTCCCAGTTCCAACACTTGGGCTGTTATGTCCACAATCCCATTCCATTTCCATGCTGAAAACTCCATCGTGGATAAAACCTCAGCCACCCATCAGGGGTTCCAGGAGTCCCATCCATTGATGGGATCTAAGAGCAGAAAAAAGGCTTTGATTTGGTGAATGCAAACAATTAAGAGAATGGGTTTATCAGACCAAATGACCTCAGATCTTCAGGAGAAACAACCCAGCTTCAGAGCCTGGCCTTCTGCCAGTGGGCTTTGGCAAGGAAAAACCTGAACTCAGAAGATCTGTAGATTTCTGCTCTGTCAGAGCTGAAAACAAATACCTTTCACAAGGCTCAAAGGATGCATTGACAAGTTAGTGATCACTTGCACGGCTCTGCTAAGGATTTTTCAATAAAAGCACACTAAAGAGCACAAGTGACCCCTGAACCAACACCTATAAAAGCCTTTTAGATCTCCTTTCCAAACCATTCTGCCCCTTTCATGGGCCATGTTCTGTCCCCATTCTCAGCCCTCAGAGGGTGCCCTGGTCACCAGGCTGTGCCCAGGCTCCAGGCAGGACCAGCTGGCAGCTCCTGCTGCCCAGGACAGGTCAGCAGTTGGGTTTTCTCCAAAAGCACAGGGAGAGTGGCAGCTCTCCCCCAGCCATCCCTGGGCTGGTCTGTCTGCAGCCACCATCGGGGTGGAACCAGGAGCTGGCAGGGACCCCAGCAATCCCTTTCACCTCCAGTGCCCTACAGAGCAGCTCTGGGGAAAATAAACCCACAGAAGCAGCAAACAGCCCCTAGCAGCAGCATTTGTTGCAACTCACCCCTGCTCTGCTTCCCATCTCCAAAAGGACCTGGCCTTCTCTGGGAATTCTCCTTCCTACACCCCAAAATCATGAGCACTGCCTTAGAGGATCAATTACTGAGGTCCAGACAGACCTGAACTGAGGATCAGAGATCCCCTGTGCCAGGGGACAGTGCCAAAGCCTCAGCTGGGTGCCCCCAGGGCAGGTTCCTTGGGTGGCCAGAGAGAATAACCTGCTCCAGGCAGTCTGTCCTCAGCCAGCAGAGCAGTGCTGGGACACCAGGGACACCAGCCCCTGCCCAGCCAGGCAGCCAGGGACAAGAAAGAGCCCTGAAAGCAGAGCTCAAGGAACAAGAACAGCTCATTCTATCCCCCCTAAAGGCAGAAGCCCCTGTGTAATCCTGGTGCCTTCCTGTTGACCGTGGTTTACTGAAAAAGCACAAGGATTTTGATCTCAGGCTACATCATTGTTAGAAAAAGTGAAGGGCTTTGGTTTAGTGTTGAAAAGCTTTTAGAGACTAAACATACATTTCATCTGAACAGTATCTGCTCCATCAGGCACAGTTCTGGACAGGTTAATGCCAGCCTGTCACACTTTTCAGTGAGCAGCATTCTTATCTTGCCCATATAATTCAACTATTGTACATAAAAAGCAGTGAGCACAAACCCTGGAAGACAGAAAAATGTTAAAATAAAAGAATTAAAATGCATTTCAGTCAAGAATGCAAGTGCTCAAAAAATGGCACACTACTCCACAGCAAAGCTGTACAAGCAAATTGAGAATTTTGGTTCACTGACAGAACAAAAAAACCAGCTTTTGCTAATAGCAGAGGGTCACTTTGCCCTTCTTTAAATAAAGGCAGACCCAAGCCCATGCCCATGTGACATTTTGGAAATTACTAACTTCAAACATATATTATTTAATTGCAGCATCAGTTTAGAGGTTTTCTCTTCCATAACTTTGGAATTGTATGGCAGAGCAGGTATTTCATATAGAACACACCCTGCATCTTTCCTAAGATACTATAAATAAAACACTCCAAAACATCTCTACTCCAGTGATTTTCTCTTTTCCATCACAAATTGCCTGCAATGTTATTAAAAAAAAAAAAGTAATCTATCACACAACAAAACCTGAGTGGAGTTCATGTGTTCTATCAACACTCCCACCTCACAGGAACAAATTCTATTTTCAATAACATTAATTACTTTTCTTAACAGTCCTTCTCTTCTGCATTCACAGCTCCCATTTTAAGCCATTGTTTAAACTTCTGACAGGGTAACCCCCGTTTGAGACAGATTAACAGAATAAAAGTATTTTAAATTGATTGGTTTGTGATTTATGGAAGATCAGAGCATTGCTGGCAGTCAATAAGTGGAAGAAATCAAATTATTTGGTATGCTTCCAGTTAAAACCGTGAATAGTCTGTGTTCATACAGTGGTTTGGGACTCTTCCTCCTCAGTACAATGCTCAGATTTTTTGGTGGGGGTGTTATTGCCCTGCATCTGACCCATCACAGCATCAGCACCTCCCACCCTGGCACTGAGATGGCACCTGGCACCTGCCCCCACCTCTGCTCAGAGCTCTGCTGCTGATTCCAAGGCAGCCTGGGCTTTGAGAGTCCTCTGGGATTAGGGGAAATTGCATGTGAATCTCTGGAATAAGCTGTATTCAGAGCTCCAGCCCTGCTCTTCAGCACAGAGGCTCAATAGTGAACCCCCCTCCCAAAACGGGAGCGCTGAGGCTGCTGTGACAGGGAACAGGATTTGGGGGAGCAGCCAGGTGTCAGCTCTGGCCCTGACTGTCACAGTGCTCTGTGCTGCCACACAGAGGAAAAACTACATGGGTAGACCAAAAAAAAAATAAAAATATGAAAAGCCATGATCTAAGAATCTTATCTAATTTTTCCCACTGAAATATCCAAATTGCTCTTTTCCTTCATTCCAGTTTCACACAAATCCAGGAATTTCAGGATACAGAACAACTGCATCTTCCCCCACAATGTTGAGTGGGTGGCCAGAATGGGGTAAGGTGACCCTGCCTGCACTGTCCAGTAAACACCAGGAGCCTTTGAGGAGCCAGGAGGGTTTTTTATTCTCAACTCTACCAATGAGTACCCTAAAAAGAAATCATGCCCCTTTTTTACTTGATAATCCCATGCATTGAGAGTGACACTACAACATTCAATTAATTAGGAAGATCTTATCTCTCCCTGGCTTTACACACTGAATAGTTACTAATGACTTCTTTTAAATCTCATAAGAGATTTAACTGGGAACAGTGAATAGTTAATCCATACCTTTTAAAGTCCCCCATAAAAACTACAATGCAATCCATAGGGACTATTTGTATGCTAAGAGAGGAGTTTGACATCTAAATGCACTGAAGATGAGAAAAGAGAATATTAATGCTTATTTTACAAGTGTCAAGATATTTTTCTAGCTTTTTGAACAAAAAAAAAATTGGTAGATCTGAGGACTGAACCAACCTGGTCTATTTACTTAATAGGAAGAATATCCATTCTTTATCAAACTTCTGCACAGAAACAACTTTGTCATCACCACATAATTACCAATGAGGTTTTTTTGCAAAATTAGCCTACTGGCTCCAGAAAACTACCCAGGTGAAACACCCTCCCCATAACGGCAAGCAACTCAAAGGGTAACTAAGCAGAATTACAAGCCGTCAGCAAAGCTCTCCTTTCACACAATCCCATGTCCAGAGACACTGAACACATTTTGTTGAGTCCCCTTTTACACCACCCCATGGGCAGCAGCAGCAATGGATTTATGGCTGCACAGCAAGGAAAGGCTGTGTTACACTCCTCATCATTATATCTCATTTTATCATGTACTTTGCTTTTATTGACAGATTTGGGTGCCTTACTCCATTTTGTGGTCAATATAATTTCCAACTGAAGACAGCAAAAGGCTGCAGTTTTAATAAAAAACCTCCAGATATGAGGTACTGATGTACACTTCTAGTTCTAATTCAGTAGATTAGCAAGGGTGTTTCTCATTTCCATATGCATTCTTTGTAATGTGCTCCAAGTACAGTTATACAAACTGCTTAATATTTCTGAATTAAGTACAACGAGCCTCTTGTGGCTAGAGATATTTGTTATTCTAAGTATTTCAGGTTGTTAGCTAATTTCATTTAGATTACCATGCACTGCTTTACACCCTTAATATTCTTCATTGAGAAGCCAGCACTTGGGGTATCAGCCAAGGAGCTCCTCCCATCAGGGTTTTGCCAGGAGCCCCCTGCTACAGAAATCAACTCCTTCAACTCTTCTGCTGCATGCTCTACGGAACTTGTGGCAATAAACATTTGTCACTAAAAAGGTGACTGGGGAAATCACACCTTATTAGCAAAGCAAGCTTCTTGCTCTGCACTCAAAAAAGCATCATGTCTAATTATGAATTTTACAGGAACTGTGTGATACAGTAATTGGGATGAATTAAAAGTGCCTTCAGCAAGCTCCATTTAAAGAAAATTAAGACAGTCAAAAGTAATATTCATTATATTTAGCCATTAGTAAATATTTTCAACGAATACAGCAATGGGAAAAAAACCAATTCCTAGAAGAAACATTTCTGTGTTTTCTGTAATTATTGAAAATCAAAATATATTTGGTAGAAAGCAAAGTAATTATTTGCTTGCACTGGCAAACTTTGCAGCTATGCGGGGTTAGGTTTTCCCCCAGTTAATGAAATATTGCTTCAGGAACCAAACTCATTGCTCATTTCTTTTCTCCACTCCTATTCACTCCACAGATTAACAAGCCATTATTCTAGAACCAAAACATTATTCTATCAGTGTGCAGCTCTTACACTTACTGAAATTATAAACAGGCATTTGTAGAGCTGCACACTTTCAAAGCATTTATTGCTAATAGCTGCTTGAAATTCACTGCTCCTGCATCAACAACCAAGAAGGACAAAACCACCACCAGGAAGGCACCAGCTGCCAACAGGATACAGAGGGTTCAGTACTCTGATTTAGCCCTTACTGTTTTCATTCAAGAGAACCCACAGCAAAATTAATTCCCACAAGCTCTCTTGATTTGGATTTTTTTTTAATTGTCCCACCTAGTCTGTATATTAGATGCAAGATAAAGTAGCTACAGTATCTTGAGATAACATCACATACAACAGCATCATCATAAACCTGAGCATTTCTTTATCTCTGATGTGATTTGTACATTTTGTCCTTGCAAGTGTAAATTACCTTCTTTGCCCCTTGGTTTTTTTCTTTGCAACTCTTGTCACTGGAAGGTCATCACCTTGTTATCATCCACCACTCAGAGCATGCCAGGTTGCTGACAACGCCCTCAGTGAAGCTTCCATCTCTCCATCTCAGGACTGGGGGGCAGAGGGGGGCTAGAAAAGGAATTGTGCCTTTCATATAATTTCACATAATTCAATGGCAGCCTGGCTTGTATGCCACAGCATCTCAGCCTTGTAGCTCAGGTATTTGCTGTACCAGGACTGCAGCCCCAGAGACAATCACAGCCTTCATCAGGTGCTGAGAATCCTTTCTTTCCATCACACAAATTTTAATCAAGCATGTTGCTGGAACACCAAATCTGGCTAAAAACAATCTGAGGCAAATTTCCCAGATAGGATTTTCAAGAGCTCCATAGAGTCAGGAACACACCTTCACTCAGGATTTGGTTTTATTAGAAAACACTGGCCTCCCTCCCCAGCTCCAAACCCATACCTGAACCCAAAAGCTCCCCAGGGATGGTTTCTGTGCTGCCATCCCTTCACAGCAGCTCCTTCTGAGAGGAGTGCTTGCAGGCTGAGCTGCAGGCTGGAAAACTGGAGCTCAGCTTTATTCCTGAGGCTTAGCTTATCTCTGTTGTGAAGGAAATGATGGAGCCTGAGAGTGCTAAATATGCTAGGAAAACATGTACCCAAATAATTATAATAAGTCATTAATAAGGATTAAACATTAATAAAATTACTTGCAGAGGGTTCAGTCAATTGCTGGTATCTTTCATGTTAATTAATACTTGGCACTGTATAAATACTCAGAACATGCTTTATTACATTTGCACAAGACAGCTTCCAGAGCAATTTTAGCTACCTGCTAATGAGAAATAATTGTTGTCTGAGCAAAGCATTGGACTGAGCTGAAATCCAAAGCTTTGTTCCAGAATTCAAGAGCTGCCTATGATTCCCAAGAGAGTCTTTCACTCCAACCCATACCTGGTGCAGATTGTCAGGGTTCTTGAGATACAAGAGCTCTGCCATACACATTCTTCTTTTTTTTTTTTTTTAGGCTTGTTGTTGTTGTGTTTTGGGGTTTTTTTTAGGACAATATCCTGTTTTTGGGATTAGCCCCAGAAACACATCAGTGCTCTGTGTATGGATATATCAATCTCTCTGGTCCACCTTTTCCACTCACCAGAAAGAGACAGGCTCCATTCATTTTTCAAGACCTAAATACAAATTTGTGCCTTCTCTCCAGACTAAATGCTGAAATGAGTTTTTCTGGCATTCTCATCTCTCCATGACCACCACAGCAATCCCCATTTCAGCACAAATCCTTTCCAGAAGGGACAACTGGGGCCTATTTAGTTTTAGCCTGGCTGTGTGGAATAATTCATTTGGACAGTTGGTAATGCTGCTCTCTAGAATGCCAGCCAAACACTCTCAGAGACAGGAGGAAAGGCCTCCAGCCCAGACTAAAACACTGATTTCTTCCCTGCTGTGCACTTCAGGTGCTCCTTTAAACATCAATTGGGCACCTGCAGTGGGCTCATGGGGAAATGTTGTCCGTGCTGTGTCTCCAGATCTCCCTATCACTGGGGAACACTGCCTGCTTCTGTATGTAAAAATCATCCACTGACATTTAGTATTTTACCTGTTCTTCTCCCAGTTACACTGCAGATCACCTACCCACTTTACCAAGCTGAAACAAACTGCTGAAGTCACTCAATAAATGGGAGAGGGGCAACACCCACTCCATCCCCTCAAAGGGAAAAGGTGTTGGCTGCAGCAATAAGATTTCTGAAAGAAACTTGATGTTCAAACTCATTTTTCTTTTCCCACTACAAATGTAATGTAAAACTTAGGCCAGGTGGGCCTTAGAGGCCAGTCAGGATGCTCCAGCTTTATTCCTGCAAACACTAAAACAATCCTTCATGCTGTAAGAAAACAACCATTCCTTGATAAAGCAGAAAAAACCTCACAGCTTTTCCATATCCCCCCTAGATCATCAGCATTTTTTCTGGTCCTGCTGAGCTCAAATGATGACAGCACTAGACAGGTTATCATCACACTGTCAGAGATTCTTCAAGCTGCCAGCTGCTGCCACTTCAGCCTGTTTTTCAATAACCACAGCTCACCCTGCTGCCTGCCAAAGCCTCCCCTTGCTGGAGCAGCCACTGCCAGCTGGCAGGATTCCTTCAGGGAGGAGAAAGGCTTTGCCAACGTCTGCTTCTCCCCTCCCCAAGAGGAAGTGTCACCCAGTGACAGGTCCCTGTCAGCCTGCAGTGACTGGCAGGTTACTTGCATTCCTCTTGAGAGCGCATTTTGTTAATATGTGCTTCTAACTTCTAAAAGCCCACGGGTCAAAAAAGCTCAACAGCAGCTCTCTCCAAGTAGAAGGACAACTTAAGGTTAACTGCTTCCTTAATGTGCAATAGTAAAATAGATTTACATAGATGGAGTCCTTGGATTTTAAGCAGCATTTCCTTCTAGGAGAGCTCCACCACGAAGGAGACATGACCTTGTTCAAGCACCCTGTGAACTGACAGCACTGGAAACCTTTCAGGGACAAAGTTTCCCAGATTCAGCTCCCTGAAGGAGCTTTCTCCCTGCAGCAGGGAGGAATAGCAAACACTTTGTTCCAGGGTTTTGCTCAGTAATGAATAGGTTTGGTGGGCAAGCACAGAAAACCTGGCTGGGACCAGACTGCACTGGTACAGCCCACAAGGGAAGGAAAAACACCACAAACTTGCAGCAAGCAGGACAGCCCAGGTCAAGCAAAAATCCATGTGACAGAAACAGGCAAGGATGTGGGTTATCCAGGATCACAAATACTCACCAGGCAAAGCAATACCTGAGGTAAATGTTGGCAGATTGGAAGGATGCACTGGATGTTGCAGAATAAATGTCAGGATAAAACAGGAATTCCCCAACCAATTTAAATATTCTTAGCAATAAAAGCATAGTGTTAAGAATAGGTTAAGGAAAATATCACACAAATATATAAATAGCTCTATTTGCCAAGCCTGAAGGGTCACCAAATGCCTTAACAGGTATGTACAATGTACAGAGGATTGGCAGCCACTTCTCCCCAAGGACAACAGGAGGCACATCCCAGGCATCTCATGGGAAGCAGCAGCCCCCACACCGTGGGGATGTGTAAACCTGAGGAAAACATGCTTGGGGATGTCCTGTGGAGGGCTAAGAGCTGGACCCTGTGGGTCCCCTCCAGCTCAGAATATTCTGTGTTTTCATGAGGGAAAAGCTCACCCTGGAGCTTGCTGCCTCTCCCAGCTTCACCTGTTGGTCCAGTGAGAGCTGTCCCCTCTCCCTCCAAAGCTCACATGAAGCCAGACCAGGCTGTCATTCTGCTCTGTGGGTCCCACTCAGACCCCATCCTTCTGCCACCCTCCAGCACCCTCTGAGCTGGTGCCCACACCCAGTGTGTGACACTGGGACAGTCATAAAGCACCCTCCAAGATTAGATTAAACCATTAATTATTGCAGTCATTAAGATCCCACTTCAAGATTTATCTTCTTCCCATGTCCCCATTAAATAAATTGGATGTTAGTTTCCAGTTATTCATTCTGCAGAGGCAAATCCATCAGTGAACTAATACAGTAATTTTGCACATTAGCTCTGCTCCTGCAAGACAGATTTATATTTTTTTCCCCAGTTTTCACAGAGGGGCTGCTCAGCCATGCAGAGGCACTGCTGCTAGGGAAAGCAGACCCACACCAGCAGCTGAGTGGTTGGTGAGAGCAGACCCTCCCCAGCTGAAAATAAAAGTGACCTAGAGCCAAAAGGCCAAAAGCAGGGACCTCTGAAGGAGTTCTCACACTCTGAGCCAGAGAATATGTCCTAATAAAACCTGATCTGCACAGCAGGTGGAAGTTCTACCCCATCCTCAAAATGGTTCAAACATTATTTGACTGGAAGGGAAAACAGCACAGGAAGGGAAAACAACAGACAGAAGTCAAGGTGCCAATTCAGGTTATATGGGAGAGCAGAAATATAAGCAAAGATCTTTTATAAAACCCGTGTCCCTGCTCTAAACTCTTGATGAACCTGCTTCCCTGTTTTCAAGCCAAGTCTTTACTTCCAGAAGAGGAGGAAAACACCACCAGCTGGCAGTTCTGAACTATTTTCCTGTTTGTTTCCATTATTTAAAAGGATGCATTCCAGTAATTCTGCTTTATTCCTGGTTGTGCTATTTGCCTCTGTTAAAAAGTGCATGAGTAAGAGAAATTCTAACAGCTCTGAAAAAAAAAATTAAAAGCCACATTTATCATCCTGTAAGGGTTCAGAGTTTCCAGTCAACATCCAGAGTAATGAGGTCTTGGTATCTCACTCCTTTAAAAGTTCTCCAGCAGAATCAGGGAGGGGAGAGCCAGGGGCTTCCCATGTCAAGGCTCCCCCTGAGCTGATGTTGTACCCAAGGGACTCCACTCTTCAACAGAAAGAGAATTGAATCTCCATGAGGATGAATTTCCAGTCCAAAGGATGTGTCTAATTTTAATTTTCTATGCATAGATAATTAGTTTATACTGAAATTGCTGTAATTTTATATTTATCATATTCAGATCTGATGAGCCACTTGAGGAGTAGGAATTACTCCTCTCAGGTTTGATTTATTTATGACATCTTTTCTCCTTACTACAAAGAAAAGTGAAAAATCTTTGGCCCACGCCCAGGACACACACTGAGTCTGTTTTATGTGTGACATACCAGGAAATCACATTTGTACATCTCACTTCCAGTGCTGTCTGCAGAGATGTTACACCACTGCTGCCATGGATGCCTTAAACAGGAATTCAGTGATGCACCTTTGGTTTTGCCTCCAAATTAATCCATTCTCTGGCTCTTCACTGTAGCTCTTTACATGATCTACTGCTCTTCATCCTTCTGCTCTGCACACAAAACACCCTCAGAAGTCTGCACAGCAGCAATGTGTGCCCCAGCACAGTCACACTCCAACATCCCACAGATTTCCTCCTGCTTCAGGAAGGATCAGATGTGTTTTAATACTTCGGTTCCCATTGTATCAGCAAGGCTTTACTCTCCTTCCTTGGAAGCATCCAACCCCAAACACCCTGCTTGGCTCACACCTTCTCAGACTGCAGTCCTGAGAGGGAACATGGGCACACTAAGGATTATCCAAAGCAACAGCAGAGACAAAAGTTGCTCTGGATCACACAGGAGATGATCTTCCTTTTAGATCACAGCAGGTCAAGATGAAATATTAACTTTGAAATGAAAATTACATTTTAATTCTTGTGTGCTGCCTGAAATCCATCTATAATCATATCCTACTAAGAGTCCTCTAAACTACCAAGTAGACCTAGCTTTGTTTTCTGCTTTGGGGCATGTATTTTTGGGGTGCCTCTTAAAACACCTCTTCTGCTTTGAGACCAAAAGAGGGAGGAGGTGGAAGGCAGAACACCTGAGAGGTGTCACTAAAAATCCTGAAGTTATTGCATATCAATTTTGAATAGCAATATGTACAAAGGTCTAGGGAGTACCAGGTTATCCATACTGCAGAAAACACACTAAGTTTTGGGAATGGCAGTATGGCTCAATGCAAATTAAGAGCCACTTGTTAGTACTTCCTGCTGGAGGGCATATGTCATCACCACATGGCAACTCATGGAAGTGTGAAATAGGATCATTATCCACTCCTGCCCCCCATTCTGAAATAATGATAATGAAAACAATTTATTCCTCAGTCCTCCCAGGAGCAGAAAGACTTGGAGAGGAACAAGAATATTAAAATAAAAAAATATCAGGGGAGAAAAGTGATTTTTCAAACTCCAAAGCAGTCTAGAAACTCAAACACCTCCCTTGCAAGTGCATTTTCAGTTTGGCAATAATTAGATCCCCAGCCAGAAGCAGCAGTGGTCAGAGCAGCATTTACATTTACAGCACCTGAAGAGCCCAGGCTGAGCAGAGGAGCCCTCAGAACACATTTGCACTGGGCAAGCTGTCCCAGGCTCACAAAGCCAGGGGTTTGCTGCAGGCTCTTCCTTGCTTTCCAGAAAACCTCCAGGCAGACACAGCAGGCTCCTGGAACAGGACCTGCAAGGCTGTAACTCACTGTCCACAGCAGGCAGAACCAACATCAGTGAACACCATCCCAGCACCTGCAGCAGCTGGAAGTCACACAGGAGCACTGAGGCTCAGGGCTATCCCAAAAAAATGAGCAAGATCCTCTTGGGACAACTTACCTGGTTGTGCAGGAGAAAGTTTTGTGGGTTGTCTCCTCACTGCAAACTCGGTTTGCACTGCAGCCTTCCAGGGTGAAGCCTTCCTTCAGGAGACACGAGTGGAAAACATCTCATCTCACTAGATTTAGCAGCTTGTCTGCAAGGGGGTTTTTGTTCACAGCTTTATGTTCCTGGGGGTTTAAGCATAGTCTCCTGCCATAACAGGGGAACTTCTCAGCACCTCTTTCTGCAGGGATTTTGGTCATAGCTGGGTCCCTCCACAGCTGTAAACCTCAAACACTTCTCATCAGCCCTTCTCCTGCAGGCTCCTCTCACCTGCTGACCCTTTTATCCCAGCACTTCATCCCACTAACCAGCCAGGCTGGGACCCTCCTGCTCAAAGCTCAACAGCCCAGCAAAGCTGCTGCTACCAGCATCAGTTCAAGCTGTAAAGCCATGAAAACCAGGTTATTTTAAGAGTGAGGGAGAGGAGGGTACAGGTCATGGCTCTCTGGGATATTAATCAATAATCAGGGAAACTTTTCTGCAGCAGGGAAGATGTGCTGTCCTTGCAATGCCTTCTCAGGAGCCACGAGCACCCACACACTCAGGAACAGCCTGGCAGGTGCTTACAACTTCTGAGCTGCAATAAACCTGTCTGGCCACTGATTTCTTTCCCTGGTTAAGACATCCTTGTGGACCCAGCTAGTTGGGCTGTTCAGAGATTTGGGTTTTGCTGGTCCCACCCCCAGGTACAAACAGTGCCTGGGATTATTGTTACCTGCAGAAGGTGTTATTGCTGTCAGCTGAGCTCCCCAAAACTGCTCCCTTCAGGGCTGGCAGCTTTTTAGCAGGGTGTTTTGAAGTTGCCATCCTCAGTTTATTTATTTAGGTTTTTCTGTGCTGAGTTAAAAGCTGCAGCAGCTGATTCACAGCCCAGATCTCCTATCTCTTATGTTTAAAACACCTTCTTGAGATGCTGAGATCCCTTCACCCAGTCTAGCAGGGAGGAGTGACTGGAATCTGAATGATGTCCTGCTCTCCAGATGAGGGCTTCAAGTGACAAAGGTGACACTGAATATAAAGGAGTGGAAAAGATTTCAGGGAAAAACTGAGAAAGGTCTCATTTATGTCCTAAGCTAAAAAAAGGGAGGAAAAAAAGTGCTAAGCTTCAAACCACTATAGAGATGTGGAAAATTCCAGGGGTGGGGCAGCCACAGCTTCTCTGAGCAGCCTGTGCCAGGGCCTCACCAAGGTCACAGGGAAGAGGTTTTTTTCCTCATATTCCATCTAAATCTCTCCCTTTGTCTGTTTAAATTCATTCCTTGGCCTATCACTACATGCCCCTGCCAAAAGTCTCTCTCCAGGATCCTTGTAGCCCCCTTAGGCACTGGAAGATGCTACAAGATCAGTCCAGAGGCTTCTCTTCTCCAGGCTGAGCCCCTCCAGCTCTCTCAGCCTGTCCTGGGAAAGGAGGTGCTCCTGCCCTGACATCAGCCCAGTGGCTTCCTCTGATTCATTTCAACAGATCCCTTTCTTGTTTATTTTAGATTTTTTAAATGTTAACAAAGGAAATTAAATAACCATAAAAATCAATTTAAATAATTTAGATCAGCAATTTACAGATTTTTTTTATTAAATTGAAACTTCTTTTTCCTTTTTTAACATTGTAGAATTAAATTTACTATAGAAGATATAATCAAAATAAAAATTATATATAAGAAAAATAACTCAGTATGTCTATTTCTAATCTTTTAAAATGTGTTCTGATTGAAATCAACACTTCTTTATTAATTTAATTCATCACCATTTTTTGGGTTATTATTCCCAGTGCTAACCAGAGCACTCAGCTTCTGTAGGAAAAAATGTGATTACATGCAATAAAGTCACCAAGTATTTTCATCTGGAATATAAATGGAAGTAACCTTTCCAAACAGAATATATTAACATATGTCAGAGAATCCATTGGTTATTCTGAGACTTCTTTCTCTCAGTCTTTAATCACTAATGCCATCACTTTAAAGTCAGTTTTACAAATGACAAAAGGGCCAATAGCTCTCCTGAGAATGTGGGATTTTTCTCAATCTCGACAAGGTCTCACAACTGAGTTATGTCCTTGTAATTAATTTTTAAGCAGAAATGTTGTCCCATTCCCTAAAATGATAAACAAAGCCGATTCTTCAGAATTCTGTTAAGCTCCTTGCAAATGAAATAATCCTCATCTGAGAAGTACAAATATGCAGATGGCCCATTATGTCTTGTTCTTTCAAGCAGAAGGAACCAGAATCTAACAGGTTTGTGTTCCCAGGCAAGGTTTGCAAGACCCTGAAGGAAATGGAGGAGCACATCTGTTGCTCTTGTGGTGTGAACAAAACTGATCCAACACACCTAAAATGGGGTAATGAGAGGGGAAAGGAAACTGAGAAATTGTCAGGTGCTCAGGAGCTGTATTGCCACAGTGTCTGAAAGACCAAATCTCTCTGATCTACCTTCAGTCAATAAAGCTCGTGCTCCTGGCTTTAGGAGAAGATCCAAAACTGGGATTTCAGTGCTAGGAATGCTTTCTGTCAGTCCCTTTTTCCAAGGAGCACCATGCTGTCTCCCTGAAGGCACCTGCAGAGCCTTGGTCCAGCAGGAGCCTGGAGCTGGGGGGAGAGGATCCTCTGGCAGGGCTGGGCACTGCAGCACCCAGGGAGCTGCTGTGGGCTGAGACCTCTCTGCCTCTTGGTGACCACCACACACATGGGCACACCTCAATTCTCCATCACCTTCCTGAGGCTGATCCATTTAGAAAGTGAGGCCTTTGGACTTTAAGCAGGGATATTTCATTACAGAAATAAACCAGGCATCTAGAAGGGGGCATTTGATCCTCAGCTTGGCTTTCAGAAAGCCTCCACATTCAGCTGGTAAATAAAAATCACCATTTGGAATGATGTCCATGCCATTAGCACTTTAAAAAAATCACAAATTTCTAGTATGCCTTTGAAAAGCAGATTAAAATTTTCCTTGCTCTTTTCAATCCTTTTCCTGAAAACTGGTGATGCAAGTTTGGAAGCTGAGATTGTGTCATATCTTAAAGCTGTGGAATAACTGGATGTGGGGGATTTTTGAGGCCAGGAGTGTGTGTGAAACCACATTCTGGATGTCAGCCATGCACTGACATTTATTCTAATGACTGGAAAAAATATTACAGCAAATAAGATCAATAAGACACAAGGAATTAGATTTTACTTGGTTTTGTTAGGTAAAGAATTACTCTAAAAGCAGGTCTGGGTTATAACCACCAGAACTAGAACCAGAGTTTGGATATCTAAGACACAGCAACTTAAACTATTTTTAAAAAAAGTACATGAACCAAGGGAGATCAGAAAGGTTCTGCAGGATTGTAATATTTAATTGCATAATATAATAAGCACTGCTGTTGGTTATTTCTATGGAATTGAATTCTTTGATTTGACACTGTACCAGCTCTGTGCTTCCCTCCCATCAACGTACAGATGAAGTTTGATTTGGAAACAGAAATCTGTATGTTGCTATAGGCAACATATATAGGCAGAGGTATTATTTCCTATATAAAAATTAATGAATGCAATAATCACAGACAGCATTCAGTACCAGAAAGAACACAGGCTCATTGACCTAGCATTAAGCTCAAGGCAGGGCTTTATGGATGGAGTTTTTTGCTAATTATTTTGATGGAGAAAGGAAACCTTGCACAGCAAAATGAGGAATAAAACCAAAATAGCCAAATATGGCTGTGTCCCACGTTTTATCATATTTATACAGCTTCCTTTCAGCCTTTATTTAAATGACTGAAAACTGTAACAAAGAAGCCTTGTAACTGTGTAGGCCATCTTTTCTTTATTGAAAAGCTGAGCTTTTTCAGTATTTTGCACTTTTTGCAGTAAAGGATCAGTCTGCATCTCTAAAGTGTGACAGACACATACCTAAAGACTGAAAATAGATTTGTACATAAAGTCCAAATCTGATCCTGGATCTACACGACAAACATTGTGTGAAGCATAGTTTGTCTTCAGGGAGATGCTGCTTTGCAGCCTGGTAAGGGGTATTGGAGTACCCAGTGCCCCAGTGGTGATGGAGGCAGAAAAAGCAACAGCTCCTCTGTGAAATAATCATTTATTCCATATATTTAAGACACAGCAAGGAGAGCTGGTGCCAGGTTACAAGGAACAGAAGCAACAGAGCAATCCCACTGAGCCTTCCCAAGGATAACAGCACATCGAGCTGGAGTGTGGAACAGAGGGAAACTCCATTTCTGACTTTAAATGCTTAAGAAAATTTGCATCCACTTTCCATGTTTATTATAACACAGTAATTTTTTCTCTCTGCAAATAAGGGGCTTCACTCCTGCAGTGACAGAGGGCTGGTTTGGATGGGCTGGGCATGGCAGGTGCTGGTTAAACGTTGTCAGGACTGTGTGGAGCAGGAGCCAACACACCCAGGCCCCTTTTAGATTTAATGAACTCTGAAGTTTGTCTGCACAGAGGAATTGTCCATGTCTGTCACACATCACACTGAGAAATGGGGAGAGGAGGGACTGGGAGCAGAGCCTCTGGTAGGCAGTGGAGCACATGAACAAGCAGGAAGGCTTGGAGTGGGAATTTGTTGTTTTAACACAACCCTACGCTCAAAAATAGTTGGGACTCATTGTGGTGAGAGCTATGAATAAAATGGTCTTACTCATGGGGATTTAATTATTCTGGTATTGACAAAGATGAGAATTAAAGGAGGAATCAACCTGCCGACTTCCACAGGCAGTAAAAAACAAGTTTATCTTTCACTGTGTATTGAGCTGGTAGCTATGATAAATTCAATAATGGTCTGTGGGTGTTTAGTACCTTATGATAACACATCATTTGCCTTCAAGCAAGCACAGTCTCAGGCTATGAAGCTAACAAATAAGACTTCAGACAGCATTATGTTGCTAAGCTCAAATATTCCCAGAAAGATGGTGGGAGAGGAGGGGGGAGAACAAGGAAGAAGTGATATTTAAAGCAAACAGAGTAAATAATGCAATCAGGTTGATCCCAGCAACAGCCAAGCTGAAAGTGATAATGGAAGTTACTGGAGTAAAGCAACAACATATCAAATATAGACAGAAAGCAATTACAAAAGGTATAATAGAAAATTGAAAGGACAAGCTAACTGATGTAAAAAGCTCACAAAAGCTCTGTAAACATTCAAGGGGGAAAAGTTGCTAATAATAATCCATGAAGGCTCAGGGAATACTAATCAGCCTTGAGCTGTTCTTCATTTGTACAAGGACATATGGGCCCATTCCAGGTTTAAATAAATGACTGAATGACAGAGATTAAACTCATTGAGGTTCTTTTCAAAATTAAAAAAAAAAAAAAAGAAAAAAGATAAAAGATAAAAAGAGTGAGAATTCTGGCATCAGTCAATAATGTACCAGAAATAGATTTACTGGAGTTTTAGAGATTTTTCTAAAGCCACTAATCTATCTGCAAGGAAAACCTGACTTACCACACATAAAGTGAACCCACCACTGGGTGTGATGTGGGCCAGTGCTGTTGTGCTCAGCTCAGGAAATTTGCTGCCTTTCAGGCCTTTTCTATATCACTCATTGTACTGCATTTACCTTTGCAAGAAGCTCAATTTAAATTATTTTCAAGTGGACAAAAACAAACTACAGATGCTGTACAAAGCAAGGAATACTGAATAGCAGGAAAATTAGACACCAGTCATCTCAAGGTTCAATTCCACACTCAGCCTCAGCTTTCCTGGAGCAGTCAGTTACTCAGGTTTCTGGCAGGATTTCTAAAACCATCTCACCTTCAAAGCCTCACTGCTTAGTCCACGTTTCCTCAGCACAGGGCTACTCATTATTTAATAGAATTGCCACTTCTACAATTGCACTTCCAGTGTCTGAGGAACAAAATTCACATGAAGATGAACAGCAGCAGGAACCAAATTGCTGTCTCAGATGGGCAATGCTGAAGGCCCACTGATTTCCCTATTTATTTTCCCACTATGGACATTTTCTGACACAAAGGAAAATACAAAAGGGAAAAACCACAGCACTGAAGTGCCATGTCTGAGAATGGCCTGTTTGCTGAAATTCCATCTCTTTCTCTCCTTGGTGGGTTAGAGAAGCTGGCAATGTTCATATTCTGCTGAGTAAAAAGTAACCTGGCAGGAGGTGGGAACCTCAGACACTTTATCAGCACATAAAGAAGCAACAGATTTGAGAGATTTCCTCCTGAAATTCTGCCCTCAGTGGGAAGCACTGAGCTCTCTATCGTAAGTATTTGTTTTTTGCTTTTAAAGCACATTTGGTTTTTTTTTTAATTGCTGTATCTTTAACACTGGTGGTGCTCATGCTAAGGAAGCACTGAGCTCTCTACCATAAGTATTTGTTTTCTTGCTTTTAAAGCACATTTGTTTTTTTTTAATTGCTGTATCTTTAACACTGGTGGTGCTCATGCTAATCAAAAGCACTTGTTCTTGGAGTGTGACAGACATCTAACGAAGAAATACAGAAATTAAGTTGAACCATCTATAAAGAAATTGTAAAACTCAATATTAATGATCCATTTCAATCTTAAACAATAGAGTTTTGTGCATCACTGATGAATCAGCCAAATATATATAATATTCATTGTTACTTTTGACAGAAAAAATAAGCAACATGCAATCTCTATCCAGAGGGCCTTTCTCTCATTTCCCACAGAATTCAGCCATTTGCCCGTATTTACCTCACCAAGCAAATGAATTAATCTTTTTTTTTCACTACTGTGCCTGCAAAAAAATAATAATAAACACTCTTGAAAGATGTCCAGTAAGTCAACATACTGTGTTAGTCCCAGCCTGCATTTATTCTTTGCATTCACATAAATTAATGAAAGATGCAACAAGCAGCTTTAATTTTCTATAATTTGGACAGGGCCAGTCCTGAAGTCTTAAGAGCACAAACTGGAACCTTGATGTGCAGAGTGAGTGAAGGCTGGGCACTGCAGCCAGCAGAGAACAGAGGCAGTGCTGACCCCAATCCCCATTTCTGCACTGAGTGCTGCTGCCCAAAGCAGACCCTGTGTGTGCTCCAGAGCTCTGCTCAGCTGTGCAGGGGCTGTGCTGAGGGGCTGGGGGCACTGCAGAGGTGCCAGGTACAGCCCCTGCACCCCCCAGGGTCTGTACAAACCCTCTGGCACAGACCTGTCTGTCTGTCCTGCTTCATGCTCCTGGCTCTGGGCATTGCAGAGACCACACTCATTTTCTGCTTGGGCCTCTGTATCTGATTATTGGTTTCTATAAAGAACTGAAGATACTGATTCCTTGGCATTTAGTTCTGCTTTAGAAAATTATCTCATGCTTCAGTTTTCTCTGTTTTCTCAGAGTACAACTTCTCTGCCAACTGAGGAAATTCAAGAGACAGTTTTTGTAGGAATTAACACTTCAACAGCAGAAAAAACCTCAAAACATGGGACTCATAGTCACAAGTGTGATGCAGAAGGCAAAGAAAAGACAATTTTAAGAACAGACACTGGGCAAATTTTACATTTAGAAGAAAACATTAAATTACCAAGAATTGTCACTTTTTTTCTTTTTATTAACAGCAGTTTCAATGTTTAAGTTCAATCATCAGTCAGTCTCACAGTTCAGAGATCAGAATACCTGGAACTCCTTTGAGGCACATGGCTATGTGCATTTCTTCCTCATACATTCCCCAAAGCAGCAATAACTTTCTTAACATTCACCAGCTCAAAATAAAAATGTACTGAAAATGTACAATTTATTATAAGTCTTAGAACACCTTGTCTTTTCCCCATATATTTCATCAGCAATATGAAATTCAAAGTCTTTAAGTAGAACATGGTAATTTATTAGAGCTTCATCTCAAGCTCTATACATAATGCTTTTTCAACATTCTACATTCTTGTTATGGTCCTGACAAATTTCCCTCTGAAAGACAGAATCATTACCGAATCAAGTTTTAATTATTTAGGACCAAACTTTTGCAAAGTGCAAAAAAAACAGCATAAAACCTTCAGCATCCACATTTCTAAGAATGGTGGGGCTTGTAAGCTTAAACATTTAAATGTAAGGGGACTTCTATTTCAAGTACTGTAGAAGAGAAACATTGCCACTTACTGGCAGTACCAAGGTCTTTGCAATATTTGCAGGCATTTATGTGCATCTTCAAATGCTCTGTTAACCTTTATAGTATTTGTCAATAAAAAGCCCTATTAACATTTAAACTGTGTATGTCCAACTACCTACTTCAAGCAGGAATCAAAAGAGAACCTGTAAGAAACAGGGTCTACATTATTGGGACTGTACACATTGGAGATTTCAAAAAAACTCACATTCCTCACAGTTAAAATACCTAAAAGGTAAAAAAGGCAAAAAAAAAAATCAATCATTAATTGGGAAAAAGGCTGAGCATGGCCTGAGCAGGAGATGTGACCACCATGGGTGAATGGTAACATGGAGAACACAGTACAGCTTTGGAAAGAGCAGTGCAGCCAGCTGGAGCCACCTCAGGAACACTGGAGGTCTAAAGAGGTCACACTGGAGAGGAAACTAAAACTGAAACACTGCTTTTGCAGTAGGAACATCAGAACTTACCTGATATTAACAACTAACCTTACCTGACATGGAGAATTTGTCTTCATTGGCCAAAACTTAATCAAAGATAACATAATCACTGGACAAGAACTGAAATCAGACAGACTCTTCAATCAAGCTGCTGAACTGGAAGTGACAATGACATAAGTCACCAGTCCACTATGTCCCCTAAAATTCTGTTTCAAGCAACACTGATTTAGTAGAATCCCTGTGTGCTGCTTCTGTAAAGTGGGTATTTCAAAAGGTAAGGAAAAATCATTCCAAAATCTAGAGACTGAAACTGAAATCAAGTATTATCGATTACCACTGCTTTTATAAATCATTAATAAGGACAGCATGACCTGTTCCAATGAAAAGAAAAAAAAAGCATTAATTGTCTTCAAGTATGAGAGATGCACTCAGTGACAGCAGAGGCATTCATTTAATCACTTTACAACAGGGAAATCTATAGACTCCATAGAAAATTTACAACCAAAATGGAGCTAATGTGACAAATGGTGCTCATGTAGCAAAACCAGAAAATGTCAAGTCTGCAAATTCAACAAAGATGTGTTTTATTGGCTTTGCCTCCTCAGGCTCCAGTTTGACAGAGCACCACTTCAGCCAGTCCTTCCTTTCAGCTCACGTCCGCCTCGTCTTCTGCTTCTTTGTTTGTCTCTTTGCATCCTCTGGGCCCCCAGTGTCAGAGCCTGCCTGCCCAAGAGCACGCACCCCCTGCAGCCGAGTTGTCAGCTGCAGCAGCAAGGGAATAAGCTGGGGAAAAAAAAAAAAAAAGGAAGCAAGTTGTGGTTACAATGGCATGTAAGGGCAGAATGGTATGGTTCTCTAGACAGGCAGCCCCTACCAGACTCTATTCATCAATCGCACATCTACAAAGACATCAAATTATGGCAGCAAATCTTGGGGAGGAATCAAACCAAACTTCTGGGAATTTTTGATACTCAGAACCTAAAGTGATTGTTTGAGAGGAAATCAAACTACACAGACAAATTTAAGTTCTCTTTTTGGTAAAACAGAAATCCAGTCATATCAGAAAAGACTAGAAGAGCACAGCTTGATAACAAAGACAGGGGGTTGTATAGCAGGCATTTGTATTCCTCTTGAGAGCTTTTGAACTAGAGAGGGTATAAAGCTAGAGAGACCAGACCTGAAGACTTGCAAGACTTTTTCCAGTCTGATTGTGCCTGAAGCCAATAAAACAATTATTTTTATTCCTGTTATCATTGAGTCTGGTTATCTGAATTTTAATGACGCTGTATTGTTTTTTGTCAGAGCAATCAAATGAGGAACCAAAATTCAGCCACAGCACAGGCACTCACCTTCCCATTAAGCTTTTATAAAGGAAGGTAATTGTCCAAAAACATGGCTGCAATTGTCCACAATGGCTACACTGTGGCTTTTCTTGTATCACGGAAGGGGACTGTGACTGCACCTCTGTGTGGGTAACAAACCCTCACTGAGCACAGGGCAATGTACCCACTGACAGGACAGTAATATTGGACAGGAGCAGAAGCAGCCCTGACCCACCTTGTCGTGGTTGTAACCAGCCAGCAGCAGGAGCAGCGTCAGCGGTAACGCGATGTAAGACCCCTGGGCAATGTCTTGTTCAGGCAGCTTTCTCTGGAAACAGTGCAGAGCATGGATTTTATTTTTTTTTAAATTGACTGTGAAATCCCTCAGCTCTAAGAAACATCAGCAATAGGATCATGAGGCACATCCAGGCCTTCTTATTTCACCTCCTTCCAAGTGCTGTTTTAGGATTTACTTTATTCCCACTTCAAAGCCACCCTCTGGATCAGTCACTCATGTATTACCCCTTCCTGAGGTGTGCTGCTCTGTAAAGCCAATTCATTGATGGTTAGTCTCCACTGACAGTCAGCCTGGTGTGATTTGGTTTACCTGTCCCATGCTGCCCACACTTCTGTGACCCCACTACAGCAGTCATGCCAGCAGAGAACCTTTCAGGGACATCTGCACCCTTCATTTCCTACTGCTGTTTCATGTCCTCCTCCCATTCCACTGGCAACTGAACACACAGCAAATCTAAATTAATGTCACTCATAAACCTCTTTATATTTACACTAACAGGAAGCTTGTCCAAGAGCACAAAATACATGCAGGTTATAACACCAAATACTGCTCCCAAGATGATCTCTGGAACATGAAAACCTTTAGTACTTACAGTGGGACTGAAGACCAGTGTAATGTGTTTATGATATCCAATGGCAGTGAAAGAAACTTGAGGTAGGGTGTAGTCATACTGTGATTTAGACAATGTAGAATCCAGGAGCACCACATAATTCTGTGGGTAAAAGATACACTCAGGCTACAGCATCAGGAGCAGTCCGAGACAAAACAACATTTAGAGGCAAAGGTCAGTTAAACAGGCTTCAAATCTTCCAAGACACTGGTTAGTGCAGCATGAATACAGCTCTGCAGGCACCCCACAAATTACACTTCAGTGTCCTTAGGGAAAAAAATAAAGTGAGCTAAGCTAACTTTCCAGCAATATTCTTACCTCTCCATCTCGGAGTAGTGGTGGGAAATGAAAAAACAGGGATAGGCCTAAGTTGACTGTATGAATTGGGTTGTCAAGATTTTCACTTTTGTAGAGCTTCACCTGTAAGTGAAGGAAGAAGCACAAACAAGGCATTTCCAAGCCTGCACCACAATAGATATTTCAGACATCCCACATTTTCAGGGATAAAAGCACTTTAAAATTCATAATGTATTTTTATAAACAGAAAGTTGTCAAGTAAGAACACCTGGAAATATTCAATCTGGGATGTGAAAAGTCACAAGAGTTTTTTTATAGAACTTGAAATAATTTAGGAAGGGCTGCTGTCTGACATTTTCACATACCTGATGTATGAAAAGCAGCCTGTGCTGTGGAGCACAAAACTGCTCTCACTTGTGTCTGGACCCACTCTTAGCAGAACTTTCAGAGACAAGAATGTCTGCCCTGGAGGCCAGGTTGACGACATGCACCCATCAACAGCTCACATGCACTACATGCAACACAAGACCCCACCTCATATGAAGAAGGCACAGGCTTGGATAATTTCCATATAATCAAATTTTAACATCAATTCCAATTGGCTTAGGCTGAACTGCAAGGGTTTAAATTTCCCCAGGAAGATGGGACACAAGCTCAGGGGCTCTTCAGTAAGGTGACACATTTTCCCTTCACACCTGCTCTGAGTGTTGGATCCTTTGAATGTCTCCCAAAAAACCCAAAAGCTTAGCAAAGAGATCTTGGCAGGTGAGATGCATAACAAACTAGTGTCAAAGAAATCCAAGCACTGCTTTTATATAGGTAGGTAACATTTTATGGATCTGTTAAACCTGAGAAATGATACTGTAACTCCTACCCCACTAACACCTCTTGCAGACACTTCTATTATTTTTGCCCTAAGCCAAAAGGATCAGAGGCATTAGCAAGCCTTTTCAGACCACAGTACAGTGCTCTGAATTTTGAAAATTTCAGAAAATTTGTCTCATACTGTCTATTATAATGTACTTTAAAATTCACATGTCCTGTGGTATCACTGCATTCACATGGTATCTTCAGGTTTCGACATACAGGTCAAAAATTTCATGAGTTTCAGAATTAATGCAGCTCTCTGATACAAAGGACTCATTTCACACTTGCTGTTTTGATGCCCCAACAGACAGAGCATCCCTAATCAGGGAAGTACATCCCAAAATGTACAGGCCAACCAGAGAAGGCTTTTCTTAAAAATATTCCCATAAAAAATGGAAACATTAAAGCAAAGCACCAGGAACACTGCAATCTTCATTCTATCTGGAATTCAAATTCACCTTCATTAAACTATTAGTTCTGATTTGAATTAAATGTGTGCTCTGACTACTGAACCATTTCCAGTGACCCTGCAGAAAAAAAATTATTGTGAAAGTAGTAACAAATACACTTGACAAAGATGAAAGGCTTGAACTTACACATAATGTGGAGAGATATTCAGAAGCTGTAATTACATTTCCACTTAAATCAAATTGATTAATTTGCCGGAACGCTATAATATTAACATCATCAATGTCACTGTTCCCAACCTGCAACGGAAAACACACTCAGGTTTTTACCAGCAAAGAAACAGTTAACAAAGGACACCAACACAACTGTTAACAACACAAACACTGCTGATCATTTTAAATAAAAAGTGGATTTTGTTCTAAACTAACCACATGGAAGCTCAAAGCTTTCCCACTGCAAGTCCCTGCTCTCAGAGTGCACAGCCTGCAATTGCAGACTTGGGCATTAGCAGCATGAGGCTCATGACATTAAGCTAAACTACAAATGGAAGTCTCAAAAGCACACACTATTCTGGAAAAGGCTGAGGTACATCCACAGGACTGCCTGATCTCAGAACACAGGTCTCAGTATTTTGCACCTGTGCTGAGAAATGCACAGAGATGTTTATACAGGTGATTAATGTGGAATATTTAACAAGATTCCACCAGTTTTCAATGAGAAGTTATTACTACACTTTATAAAGATAAAAGTGCTATTCTAAACTATAATTTCACCTACATCAAGACTGCATGATTTGGACTCAATAAAACATAACAATATCTCTCTGTCCATAACTAAATACAAATGTAGGACAACATGACAATTTATGACATCCTCAAGCTACCACTGCTTTGCTCCACGTCACAAAGAAATGTTGAAAGGTATTCCATACGTTTATTCTCTTGTTTCTGGATGCACGGTTTTCATGACTGTGAAAGAATCCTTTTCACTTGTTTACTGTTTGGGCTTTATCTCACTTCAGTTTTGAGCTATGGTGCTGACACACAGTAAGGGGCCTGTTTTTCGGGAGCTAACTTGCTGAAAAGCACTTGTCTAAACAGAATGCCTTCACTACATTGCTGCTGACAGAACAGACAGAATCCCTAGACAGACCCATTTCATATTTAAGTGATGCTACAAAAAAAGAGAAAAAATTACCTCAATTGCTCGATGCTGTGGTAAAGCTCTTTCAATGTGATCATTGCCTTCAGCTTTGAGTTGGACATGATACACACAGCCAGGCTGAAAGCAACATTCAGATGATAAATCCCAACACTGAATAATACATACTTTAATTTTAGAGAGCAGTAAAGAGAATTTTCTAACACTCCATTTAAGATACACCACCCAAACAGATTTAACTCTATGCAGTTAAAGTTTTCCTTATCTCAAATAGAAAATTCAGCTCAATAACACTATTAGGAGTGTTTCCTGTCAGAAAATAAGAAAAGGCTATATAGAACTTTCATTAGTTTGTTGCATCGCAGTGTTAAATCATCTGCTGTGATGAAGGAAAACACAGGATTAAAACCTAACCAAACATTGCCTTTTACTTCAGGAAATTGTTGATTCCTTCCATAATGGTGCCATAAATTCAGCTTCCCCATTCCCTGAAGAACAGCTTACTTCACATATATGCTGTGCAACCAACACCACACACACACCCAAGGCCCTGCTAAAAACAGGCTGTTGGTATCTTCACAGGAGAAACTAAACACTTGCCCCAATTATTCTGCCTATGAAAATTCCCTGCTGGTCACCCAGGCAGTGACCAGGGGATTCTGTCACATCACACCAACTGCTCAGTGTTTGTGGAGGCCAGCACAGTATGCTGCCAGCAAGACAGACTTACACCACAAGCTTTTCTCTTCCCATTTTATGAGGCTCAATGTTCCCTGCTTGACAGTGTTTCTTCACACAGAGAGACTCAGGGGAGTCTGAGTTAGCAAACACAATGTGAAAACAGAAACCAGTGGCTACTGAACAGAACCCATTTCACTGCTCCACTGTCACACTGACAGACAAGGAAATGGCAGAGCCTCCTACTCCTTACCCGAAGGCCACGGAGCCTGAATTTGCCCTCATCATCAGTTATTGTGTCCTCTCCATAGATGCTGCAATCCTTCTGTCCCACAGCTTCCACTGAGACTCCCTGCTCAGGCTCTCCATTTAAAGAGGAAACTGTGCCATAACAGCTGGAGGTATAAAGAGAGCAGTTGCTACAGATATGCAGATGCTGTCTTAATGCATATTTGAAAGACATTTTATTGTTATAATTGATGGGAAAAGTACTTAATGTATTTATCACAGCATGAAGAAGGGGTATTTATAATGTGCGTGCAAAACAGTTTAAATTATCAGAATTTGCTGCAGTTCACAACACAAGTTTTAAGAATCCAAGTTTCCTAGACTCCATCAACAGCAGTTCTTTCTTACCCCTGAGGGTAAGGAAAGGAAGGATCCTGAAGTCAGATATCTGAATTGGTCTACCATACCTAGAACAGTCCTCTCCTCTCCCACTGGAGGCAGCATAAACAACTTCAGTGCCACTGAGACAGTGCTTTCATAGCCACGGCTCCAGATAGCTCTGCCATCTGGGCTTAGCTATATATCCACAACCACCACCAGAAAAGGCCAAAAAAAGTACTTATACACAGCATAATTAAGTTAAATTGAGACTTGGAAAGTCTCCTCCAAACCTGCAAGAACAGAGGTGAGCTGGGAGGAAACGTATTTGGCACAACACATCCTGATACAGCCCATAGCATTTTCCATGGATTCCAGCTCCACTGACCTGTAAGCTGTTCTGTAACCAGTTATCTGGATTTTGAGATTTTGTCCTTCCTGCACTTCAATCATTTGTGATGATGGTTCAAACCGAAATTCTTTCATCATGGGTTTAAAGTAATATTGCCCTGGGCTCTGCAAAGAAGCACAAAACAAGCTGTTTACTCACAGTGATGCAAAAACTCACCAACTCCAAACAAATATGCTTTGCAAGAGCTCTCTGGAGAACTGAAGTGCTCTGTTCCAACCACAGGTTAAGCCTGACACAAAATGTGGGCAGTGAAAAAGAGGGAACACACTGGACAATAAACTGATGGAATTTCACCTGGTGACAAAGTGTTAAGAGAGCAACTACAGCCCTAAAACCTTACCACAAGACCTCAAGGACAGGAGAGTGACCACAAAAGAAGGATGTCTGCAAAGAAACTATTCAAGCATTTCTACACACATATAGATCAATAATGCAATTAGATTTCCTTCCCCCTAAAGACTCTCCAATGATTATCAACAAATTGGCTTGTTTCATGTTTACAGACTGCAAATTAGTAACTGAGATCAATCAACATCATCTCTGACCTGTTGGGGAGAAACCTCTTGCCATGTTAGATTTCACATCTTTCACTTGCTAAGATTTTAAGTGCTGTTTATTCTCAGGGATCTGCATCTCTCGTGGTGGGTTAGGGTTTCAAAGGACACCTGCCACTCAGGAGAGCCCTTTCTGGGAGGGGAAAGTAACACAGCTACACTCTGAAGAATTATTTCAACTTACCAGATTGGAAAATGTCATCATGCCATCGTCCTGTGTGAGGAGGTTGGACCGAAACACCCCTCCACTGAGAGACAGGAGAACTCCAGCAAGAGCCTGGTCATCCTCTGATTTGATCTGTTTTTGAAAAAAACAGGAATTTTAAGTGTGAGGGTTTCTTTATGAAGAATGGATCAGTGGAAAAGCCCCTTGCAGAGTGCACAGGTGGGCTGGCTCTGAGCACTCTGCTGTGAGCAGAACTAACACATCTGTACTGCCCCTCCTGCCAGACCACAGGGCTGCAGAGTCCCCTGCTGCCAAGGCCTGGGCAGTCACAGCCCATGGCACACCATGTGCCACCACAGCAGCCATTCTCTACCACTCCACAGAACACACAGGGAGGCCAGAACAAAGCACCCCAAAGACTGGAACCAAGCACCAGCTGGACCAGACTACAACTACACCTTGAGGGATAAAACTCATTAAAACAGAGTGGTCCAACTCTACAAAAGCAAATAAAGCCAGTCTTTTGGACTCTGTAAACCTTGTAAAGTATATTCTGCATGGCAAGTCATGGTCTACAACTGAGCTCATCCACTGAGATTTGTTTTCTCACGACAAAAATTATTATCCAAATAATAATAAGTTATCCCAAAATCCCACACCCATTTGTCTTTGGAAGACAAAAAATTAACTTTTTGCCTGTCCAGCTCCAACTGCACACACTACTCATTTAGAACCCAAAATGTTCAGAACATTACCTCAAATGTCACCCCAGCAAGAGCAAAAGCTTTGAAGTCTCCAACTGTTCCCTCTACTGCAGTCAAAACAAAACCTTCCTTCTGAGCAGTGATTGTGTATTCCAAGTCACTGTGGAGTGGCCCAACACTTCAAATAAAAGGAGAACAGAACTTGTTTCAGAAAGAACACTTGGATATCACATACACAAGTAACCACTGTACTTTAACTAAAGAATCCAAAGGTTCAAAACCAATCTGTTCATTACCTGTAAGTGCCTTTGTCATCAGTGAAAACTGTGATAAGTGCAGAAGTTGCTCCCTTCTCACTAATGACAATCTCAACACCTTCTAATTCCGGATGAATTCGCCCTTCCAGAAATAAGCCTGCTTTTCCATGAATCTCTATCAGCTTCCCAGGACAACTCTCTTGGTCATTGCGAAGAAGATTTAAGACAAAAAAAAAAAGGTCAAAAATACACTTGACACTCTGGCTTACAACAGAAGTTTATCTGCTTCCAAAGTGACCAGCTGCTGGCCTTTTAGCTTAGAACAAGAGATCAATCCACACAATTTCATGGCCTCTCAACACATCTTACAATATCTGAACAGTACCAAAATGAGTAACTACATTTCAAAGCCATAAGCACATCCACAAAAAAACTTTACGGATTTCTGAAGTGATTGGAGGTCTCAGTGAGTTACACACACTGCAGCCACATGGAGACAATGGCAATGAAACTTCCTTCTAGGCAGATCACACTGAGCTTTGACCACATTTTTTGAGTTCAAATTCAGGTCAGCATTTGTCATGTTCAATGACATCAAGCAAAAATTTATTTCCCTCCCTCAAATGCATTTAAAATGTGCAAACAGCATCACATGAAAAGAGGCACTTGACATTTCCTTGTGATTTCAAACAAAATATGTTCACTTAAGAACCTGAGGACATGATGGACACTGATCTGACAAGCAGCATCAATAACTGATTATAACCCTGCCAATTCTGAAATTTATCTCTTTTTTTTTTGTGAATATTTTTATTACTGTAATCTAGTGGGGGGGAACTTTAAGAGAAACTTGAATTTGGTAACAAATTCAAAATAGAAACCTTGTTTTTGCACAACTCTTTTTCTAGGTAACAGTACTATGAACAATTCTGAGAATCTGGTGTAATACCCAGAACCCTGGCCTTGCTCTTCTGCTAGATGGGTTTTTCAGCACTTGGAAGAATATTCTGCTGATAAAAACTGTACTTGCATCCTCTATCAAATTCCAGAATTAAACTGGCCCAAAGAAGTAGCTGCAACTGAAACTTCCCTAACATTACTTTTTGAGTTATTCATATGTTTATATAGATATATATGTACATAGACACATTTCAACCACAAAAATCCAATCCTTTCAAACAATAAATTATTAATATTTACCTCCACTAACAACTGCTTCCACATAAGGTGGGTAGAAGAGCAGCTCTTTTGATGATGGTGTTACAGTAATTTTCTCACCAGACCTGTAAAACACAACATATAATTAGAAGAAAATTGAATTAGCAACTCTCACGTAGAACAGAGTGCAAGAATGCATCTAAATACTCTAAGAAAAAAGTATTAACAACAATATAAGCAAAATTCTTACTATGTGCTACTAAGTTTTCTTGTATCTCAGAGTCACCAAAGGCACCCAGCCAGCAGCTCTGTCCTACCTGGAATTGTACCACTATCATAGTGTTTGACAGAAACACCACACAACAGCACAAAGAACACACCTGGTCCATTACTGGAGCTTGGTATTACCTTGCCCAGTATGAAAATTCATATAAGAATGGTCCTTGGAGCTCCTCCACCATTTCTTGCACTGGTGGTTTTGTTCCTTCCTCCTCCTGCCCCTTCTTTTCTCTCTCCTGCCGGCGGCTCTCGATTTCTGCCAGCTGCTGCTCCCGACGGAGCTCCTGAACAGACTTCAGGGGCCCCAGAACTAAGGCAGGTTCACTGTCAATGGATGACCTGAAAATATGGAGAAAAACAAAATCACCTCCTTTCCTATAAAGAGATAAGAGCTTGCTGTATCTGTTAATTACTGCCTTTACACCCCACAGACAAGTCCCAGGATATTTTTTAACCCATCCCTCTTTAACTGCCCTGTTTATTCTGGTAAAGAGTACAGGAGCAGTAAAATTTTAGGCAAAGGGATCAGTCTAACAAAGACCTAAACTAAAAGAGAAAGGCTGGAATGTCAAACCTGAGAACAAGCTTAATACAGAAAGTACAAAATAAATTAAAAGACTGTTAAGCTTGCTTTTTTTCCAGAACTAGGAACTTTTGTCTCAGAACCTACCTCTCAGGAGCAGAGAATACAAGGAGAAAATAACTTCTATCACACATAAATACTTCCAAGAGCCAGAAATTTCCAGGAAAAGCTCCAAGTTCTCACCTATCTGCCCTATTCATCTGAACTACCCAGCTATCCTGTCACTGTCCACTGAACAGATTACCAGATACATTCAACTAAGTTCTTAGAAGCAGCTCAGAACAACGCATTTTATTTCACCCTCTCTGATCTTGCATCCTCTCTTCTCTAGCATTTTCTTCTGGACTCCAATCATCCTTTGTATCTTATCATCTCTCTTCTCTAACAGTCTGAATTCTCAGTGAGGACTGAACTGAAATGATCACAACCACTTTTCCTACAGCCACTTTAGATTACCAGGATAGTTCTGTCCTGCTTCAGCCTTCACCTATGCTCCAGTTTGTCTTTTTTTTAAGAGACATAGTTACTATTGCTTTATCACACTAAGTTTCACAAAGGCTTTATATTCTTTCTCTGCAGTCCAGACACAATACAGAAACACGTAATTTTTTTTTTGTCTGAAAGCCTATTAAAAATTTGTACAGGCACATACAATCTCAAGATACTCATAACACATTACTACAGTCTTATTTTTAAAACATACAAAGCCATTATCAAGAACTGATGAGAATTAGCTTTGCTTTTGGTTGAGGTTGTTTGGGGTTTTTTGTTAACTCAAAGTTAATGGGTCACAGCCATGGATCTGGTACACAGACTTGTAAAAACACACGGCTTGCTTCTAAACCCAGAGCTGTTCCCTTTATGTTGATGGCACTTCACAAACTGGACTTCAGCTGAAAAGCTTGAGGCAGGATTGATCAGAAATACCTGTGGCAACTAAGCTGCCTTCAAAGCACTGGCCAATAGTCTCCAAAAAGCCAACAAGCTGAAAAGGTCAGTACAATATTCACCTCCTCACTAAGTTGTTTATAAAATCCTAATGGTTCTCTGCTGTCTCAGTGTCTCCTTTCCAGCTGCTGGAGATGCCCAGCAGTTGCTATGATAGGGTCATTAATCTTGGAGAACTCGAGGCAATACTCTGCAGGTAATGTTCTCTGAAAAGATGTTTTCTGCACTCAAAAAAGTTAGAGAACCCATAGCCTAGAACAAGTAGACACCAGCAGAGTATCAATAAAACACTCATCATTATCAGACACTTTCAGGCAGATTTGGTAGCTCATACAATTAAAGCTGTTCACAAATCAGTGCTCCCTAGTGAGCTGTCTGTTCAGCTAAACATAAATTGGTGCATTAGTGTGCAATCACTCTGCATGTTTCTCCTTTTATAACCCTCCTCACACCAGTTACAATGCTCTAAAGCAGCATATTCTCATTCTGAGGAAAGAAAAAAAGGGAAAAAATATATGCCAGTGCCTTAAAGAGCTCAGACCTAAGCTAAAAGAACATCCTCTGAATTCTGAAACATCAGTTCATTAAAGTATATAAAAACTCAGAAAATCGTTCCTTTTTACCAAAACTCAAAAGTAGGGAGGGGCAATGTTCAAATGATGAGAAAATGCTCAAAATGAGGCTGGATTTATCTGTCTCCAAAAAACTCAAAGCACATCTCAGCATTAAAAACTTCTTGCAGCCTAGGCTAGGATGCCATCCCCTTAGAAAGCAGTCACTGCAGCACTAAAACTGGAATAAAGCTTTATGACAGAAATGTCTTTTTCTTCCACTTTTTATAGCCCCACGATTTCTTTGTCCTTACTTAATGGTAACAGTCACATCCATCAGTTTATCAGTCACAATCGTGCCAAGGACATGGTGGCGAACTGCAGTGAGTGTCAGGATACTGGGAGAGGACCTGCAAATCAAAGGAACAAAGACATGAATCCAAGGTCCCCTTCCCAAATAAACAAATCTTATTTAGCCGAGTCTGTGCTCTCACCCCTGAGACTGAAACGCTTTATAAAAGATGATAGAGAAATTACACAGCAAAGCTGTAGTGCTGGGATGGTCATCTCTTGGAAAGGGAGCATTTCCTAACTCCAGCCCCAAAGCAATTCTTCCCTTTGAGCCTTCTGCTTCCTCTCAAGCTAAAGCTGATTTGATTGATTTCATATGTCAAAGTGTCATTAAACACATCACCAGACCATAATCTATAAATAACTAATAAAGTTGCCTGACCAAGGAAGATCAGCACTGTTTACTTGTGGTAAGGGTGAACATTTATTCAGGTTGTAAAAAATGGGGTGAGCAGGCACCAGTGACAGGCAATAGTGCAAGGGCCTCTTAGCAATCTTACTGTCCTATCTTTTGCCTTTCAGCTCTCAGAAGTGACCAACAGTTTTCACTGAAATAACTCTTCTCTGTTACAAAGCAAACCCAACACTAAACAGACAGAAAGCTGAAAAAAAAAATACCCATTTAAAATAACTAAAGTACCTTTAAACCCTCTCATTAGATGATTTATTACTTTTAAGATAGGAAGGGCAAGAGAACACACGTGATACACCTTGGCTGAGCTTCCCTCTACACATCCTGTCCTGCTGAAAGCAAGCAGGAGAAGGAAGCTTTATGGAGAATCATGCTGTAGGTGTAAGGTGAGGAAATGTCACACTCTTACGTGTCGTAGGTGTAATACTCGTGTTCAAACTGGTGGCAGGAGCGTGGGGTCACCTCATACACACCTACAAAGAGCAAGGCAAAGAACCACCACTGAAAAAGCCAATTTTTAGAGCAGAGGTATAGAAACAACTACACAATTTGACTGTATATCTGCTGCCTTTAACACAGAAACCTTCTAATGTGTCTGACAAACATAACCTATATGAATGAGATTATTTTAACATGACCTTCATTCATC
The DNA here is from genome assembly GCF_014805655.1 of Passer montanus. NCBI lineage: Eukaryota > Metazoa > Chordata > Aves > Passeriformes > Passeridae > Passer > Passer montanus. The sequence goes on from NW_024373256.1 coordinate 8,712,563, forward strand.
AAAGATGAAATACTTTCATCACCAAGAAAAAAAAAAGGTAACATTTTATTTCTGGAATCTAGATTTGGTGAAACTAAAGAGCAGAAGAAATGGAGAAATATAAAAACTTGGAACAGATAATTTATATACAGATGTAATTAAAACAATGCCTTTCAGAAACCACAACCAATTTTTTTTTTTAGTTCCCAGCAGTATTACCTACCTGGTTATTTTTCATTTTTAAACTAGTATTTTTAAGCTTTTACCTGGCTTTGAAAGACAGAATCTATTAACTCCTTTGGACAGGTTATAAACACCAACATTCTCTGGTCCATTTCCATCCTGATAAAATTCCTGTGAAGCCACAGCACAATTCACTATTAACAACTACCAAACAACAAAATGAAAACAGTATTTTCCTAAAGATACATCAATGCCATCTCTTTTGTAACACCTAACATCACAAGACCATTTTATCAAACTTAAAAGACAAATCTTGAAGCATTCTAAACATCAATATTCCATGCTCTGTGACCCTCCAGAGACAGGAGAAAGCCTTGATTCCAAGCATAATCCAGCCTGCCTTCACAATGTCATTTAAAAAATAAAAGAACATTTGTTTCCTACATACCAGTGTGATTGCATGAGAAAGAGAACACCTCAGCATATATCCAGTCTGCCTGAATTCTACTCCTGACACATCTTCCTCCAAGACTTCCAATTCCAAAGACTTATTCTTCCAGCACCAGTCTTCATGTACAATGCTTACTAGAATATACACCACACAAAGCATTTTAATAATGCAAAACTGAGTAAACAAGGGCAGGTTTTGTGATATGAGAAGTTTGTGTCTCTCTAGCTTCCCTGACAATAATCTGCAGAGATAAATACACGACAATGCCTGTAGTAACAGTCCTGGCTCTCAGCACTGCAGCATCACCAGGAACCCAACACATCTATCAGGAAAGCTGTGCTATGAAAAGGAATAATGAAGCCTGGCCACCCTGGAAGGCTCCTCAATGGGCACTATCATTGTGACAGGCAAAGCAGCCTAGAGGACATCACAACCTAACCCAAATTTAACCTGGTGGAAAGATGTTCCCACTCCTGCACAAAGAGTGTGCAGTATATACTCCTTCTACATCTGTCCCTGGAAAACAATTTCCACAGACCAAGGCAGGCTGGCCAAAATACATATTGCTCTAAGGAGCAGCGCTCTGGAAGCAGAACTAGAGTGTGTCCCTGTCCTTAGGCTTGGGACAAGCCAGTTCATGATAAAGCCCACTTCCCCCTAAAACTCAGGGGAGCAGTAACCTTTGGGCTGACACAGGCTTAAACATCCAACATTACAAAAACCTGTTGTAAGATATTTTCCCAGATTCTCTCAAGTTTCACAACTGTGTTGGGCATGCTGCAGAAGTTATCCATGATAACAGAAGTGCTCAGAATAGGTCACAAACTGAGCTACCAAGGTGCCCCCCAGCAGTTGCCCTGCTCCTACCTTTGTACTTGCCCGGGAGCACGCCCTCGAAGGTGAAGGGCACCGAGTCGCGGCTGCCGGCCAGCTGCAGGCTGCGCTTCTCCCCCGGGCGGCTCACGGCCTGCAGCGTCACCGTCAGCTCACCACACGCGTCTGGCAGGGAACACAGCACGTCAGGCTGCACCCCAAAACAGCCACACCTCGGGGTGCTAACGCTGAAATGCTAACCCCCTCCCAGCACAGGATGTTTCCAGTTAAAATTTGTTTCTTAGGGTTTTGCATTCTGCAGGATTTTGAGAGTGTAAATTGTAGTCTTTTATCTAATGGCGAGAAAAAAACTGAGATCAACATTAAATCCCTGGGTTCATCTCACTCTGCAGAGACTTAGGAGCTGAGTAAACACCTGAGAGGCAGAACACAAAGTGCAGGGAGGATTCAGAGAGGAAAAGGAAGGGTAAAAATGACAAAAATCAGGCTCCAATCATCACCTGCTAAAATCAGTGGGTAATCAAGGAAAATAGCAGGAGAGAGGAACCTTAGACTAAAATAAAGACAAAAAGCTTATGAAAAAGAACAGAGCTTAAAAGCTTCTGCCAACAGCTTGAGCATCTATCCTACAGTTTTTACATGCACTGTTTTTTTCCCTTTTTTTTGGTTAACTTCTCTTTCACCTCCAGTACTTTTCTGCCTGATGTACAGTATCCTAAGTAGCAGCCAGGACCATTTCCTTCCAGAACCCACCCATCTTCTGAGGAAGGAAAGCTTGCTTATCCCTAGCAAGTATTAAAAGGAGGTACATAATTTTACTCCAAACTTAGTAGGCCACAACATCTCCCAGGAAGAGTTGCTTTTTCCATGTGCTGCAAGTTACATTTACTTATCTGCTGATGGGACTAACCAGTGTCTTGATGTCAACAACACTCACACATGCAGTGCTGATGCTCTCCATTCCATTGCCATTTCACTTTCACAATGGACTTACCTAAACAAGAGATCTTCCCTGAGACAGATGCCAAAAACTGAGAGAAGGTCACATCCATCACTGGTCTGTCAGTAACAGTGACAGGAAACATTTTGGGTTTCAAAGCCAACCCTGCTCTGGTCTCAGACTCTGGAATAATTACCTGTAGAGTAAATGACATCAAGGCATCGCCACCTTTCAGGCACCAGTCCAAAAACACCCACTCTGCTGTCTTCAATGCATTTGTCAGAAATTAAAAAATGGATATTTACTGTAAATCCCAGGCAAAGCAAACCAGCCTCTCCAACATGCTTTCCAAAATTTCAAAATCTTCTAAAATACCATGACAGTCCTACAATGAAGAAATGAAAGCTCATTCTTACCTGAACATTGTATGTACCCGATTTTGCCTTGAAACAAAATGCTCCGTGAGAGTCAGTTTCTGTTGTAACCAGTGATGCTTTGTCTTTGTCTTCAGGTATCATGGTTACCTTGTATTTACTGATCTGTTTGACTGTGTCAGGGAATCGAGTAACGGAGATGCGGCCACACACACTGAACCTGTTAAATAAAAGCCAGTCATCAGAACAAATATCTTGATTTAACAAAGATCATAAAAAACCCCTTGTTTTAGAACTTCCTTACAAGTAAACCTCACCATATTGAGGTAATAACACATTAATTGGAAAGGAATTCTCCTCAAAGAGAGATTTGCAAGCAACTTGCTTCACTCTTCCCTGCCACCACCCCCAATCATTTCAACCTTTTTTTTTTTTTTTGTTGTGCTAAGCATGCAACAGATTTAGGATTTTATGCTAGGCAGGCAACAGATTTCTCCCCTCAGGTTTTAAATAGTTTCAAACGTTTTGTGTCAAAAACTTTAAATATGATAGGTAATCCATTGGAACACAACCTTGGTACACCTACACTTGTGAAAGCACAAGACAAGATGACAAATTAGAAGCTGGTAAGTTTTGTTCATTGCCTTTAGCAGCACAACATATTTAGTTACTGAATAAATTGTACCCCATCATTCAGCAGCACACAGGGTTTTTACTAATTGGCTGGCTAAGTCTGTACGAGCTGACAGCTATTTGACTCAGTAAAGTCCAAGTTTTCACTTCTGCAGAACACTGCCACTATTTCCTCCTCTGAAGTCCTGGACACAGAACCACGGCCCTTTAATCTTCCTCAGCTCACACTGTACCTCCCACCACTGCACAGCCTCAGACTCACAGTCAAGGCAGCAAACAAGAAAAAAGACAATTCAGGTAAGGCAACAATGACCTTGAGAGTGAGCAGTAAAATGCAGAGGTTTGGTACAACACTGCACCAGACAGCTATGTGACTCCAGATACCCTTCTGTGCAAGAGTCAAGTGGCAGAAAGCTTCTCTGTTGCTTTCTTGGTTCACATACCATTCTAAAATTCTTAATTTACCCATGCCTTAGTGTCTTTATTTGCAAGGGAGAGCTTATTAAGAGGATGCTCTAAACTTGCATTATTACTGAGCAAAATACTGTGCACAGAACATGCACCCATGCTGCCCTATTTACTTTTAATTTCTTCAGCAACATTTAGCTCCTGACAACACAAGTCTGGGCATAGCATGGGAAAGGATCACCCATTTTCACAGCCACATCCACACATCAAATTGCATTTTCATCCTGACACCAGTCCTTACCCTGTTGCAATGATGTTTGCCAGCTGAGGTGTATTTGGTGCAATCTTCACAGTAATAGTATCAAAAAACAGGTGTTCTTTCTTGGCATGAATTGTGTATGTACCTGTTGTTATGTTCTCAAGGCGGAAAGAGCCATCAGCTTTTGTCTTCACTGTAACAAATAACAAGAGTTAAAAACCAGAGCATATGTTAACCATATGTATCAACAGATCCAGAGGACATGTACTGCTTTAGGCTGTTTTTAATTAATATTATACAACAAATAGTTTTATGCTTTTTTACTACATGAACCTTCATTTCTGTATTTCAAAGTACAATCTGGCATATGGTTGAAAGCAATTAAGAAATTTTCAACTGCCAAACAAATGAATATTTAATGCTCTCATCTAAACCAGGAAATGCAAAATTTATCAACTGCATGAAATACACTTTAATATTTCAAATAAATTGCAACAAAAGCAGTGTATTGTCTTGAAGGGTTAATTCCACATCATACGCTAGTCCTATACTTGAATTTCATAAAGGCTTCCCTGTAGCAATAAAGATCAAGAGCACTGTATACCTTTAATCTGATTGTTCAGAGTCACAGTGGCATCAGCAACTCCTTCTCCTTCAGGACCATTCAACACCCTGCCTGTGACAGAGAAACCCATCACATGGAAAACAGGCTGAAATGGGAAAAAAATTAACATCAGTCTTTACTCAGGAAATGCAAACACACACCTACAGCAATCAACACTGTTTTCTCCCCACGCACGTATAAAGGAAACTTATTTACAGCTCTAGTTAAAAAATGTACCAGAACAATTACTGTGAAAGTACAAACTGATCTCCAGGCAAACCATTCCCCTAAGTACAAAACACACATTCTCAATTTATCTGCACTGGCCACAGTCACAGATCACAATGCCATTACATAAGGCACTCTGCAAACCAGAAAAACCTACAGGCCCTTCTCCAGAGATGTGACAATCTCAACAAGGAAATACAGGCAGCCTGGAAGAATACTGCCTGTTTGCAACACTGACATGAAAGTGAACATAGCAGACAACTCTGCCCTATTTTGTTTCTTCCTAGTAAAAGGGACTGAAGTACAGAAACACGGCACAGTTCTAGAAACTGTCTTCTACCTGCTGTGCATAAAAAATGCCTTCAACTTCTTACAAAGAAGTTTTTCCACAATTCAGCTGCTTTCTGCTAAAATCAGTTAGACTTTTACATGAATGAGTGGCACAAAAGAATTATTCCCTCTGCAGGCCTTACCTCGATCTGCAAACTGTCATGCTCTACAAGGAAGTCCAATCTGGATGGAGCAACATCAAAGGTGATTCTCTCTCCCCTGTAGAATGGTATCTGAAAGAAGACACAGGGCTTTGACTCCTAAGCTGTGATGACAGAATGGGTTTCCTCTACCATTTTTCATGTTCTTACTGACATCAAGCATCTCTACTTAGGGTCAAATGAGCTGCAAACCTCCTGGAAAAAATTACTCAGAGGCATGGAGACACAAATATGGGCAATATTTCAAGACTGATGGAAACCATGAAATTATCAGAAAATATGGAAAAGTAACCCCCTATCAGAATACACCATACTTGGATGTGCAAGAGCTTACAGATAGAAGACTGATTGCTAGAAGGATTAAAGGAAGAAGAAGCCTGAATCCCATTGTAGAGCACAGACTGAGAATGCAGGACCATCACTCCAGGCAGTGCATAGAGAACATGCTCCCACAACATCCAGATGTAAGAAAGAGATTGGGAAAAAAAGGAAACAGCTTAAAGGAGAGGAGGTGGCAGTAGCATACTCTGGTTTAGAAAATGAAAGTTAACAACCAACTCAATAGAAAAGCAATGAATTTCTAGTCACTTACCACAGTGTATTTCCCACTTGGCAGAGAAAGAAAGCTGAAAGATCCATCTTCTTTTGATACAACATTGCATAAATAGGATAAAGACTCATCTCTTGATTGGAACCCATCTACAGGAGAAATACTGCAGCCCACAACATCCTGTAGTAATAAATGCAATACAACTTTTTGTCTCAAAGAAGAACAATGAAAGTAATTGGGGGGGAAGAGAGATACAGGAGGGTTCAAAATACGCAACTGTGAATGACTGATGGGAAGTATAAAATCATTTTAGAGGCAAAATTTGATGACATGGCTTAAAATTCATGTATAGGTAAAATAGGGGAAAACAGCAAATAATCAACTTTATGGTAACAAGAAGAGAACACTGGGAAATTCAACATTCCCAAAACTGTACCATGTGTCTTTACTGACTTCAGTTCTGTGGACAGGGTTAACATTGCAGAACAGAGCTCAGCTCTACATGACCAAATGTTTCACACTCATTTCTTAATGCATTTGTAAGGTGGCAATAGAAGCTGTGGAACTTTGTCTTCCCATCGAAAGGGCAAAGAGTAATAAAGATGTCATGCTGAAGACAAATTACAGCTACTGTACAATGAATTATGAAATAATTCCATGGAGGTCATGTCAGATTACAAGGGCCTTGTCAGAGAAAACAAAAAAAAAAATCACACAAAAGAACCCAACACAAAAATACAGTTTAAGGGATTGTACAAGCCAGTGAAGGACAGATTAGTATCAGGGCAATATGAATCTAGAAACTATTTGGTTCTTCTTATTTACAGCCATACTCATATTGAAAAGGTACTGATCAACCATTACCTCTTTAGAGACTGAAGAAGAGAAAAGAAGAAACATGACCCCTTTCATGGGTTCTCCATCACTCCTCACAGACCCAGAGACATTGTAGCCTGCAACAATCAGGGGGCTGGCAGCATAAGCATTGGAACTTGTCACCCGCACCACTGTCTTCGACTGAAACACAGAAAGAAACATCTTCATCAAAAGCAGGCATCAGGTCTCATTTCAGCACCTAAAAACAATCAGAGAATACACGTTCAACAAGAGCAACAGAAGCCAGAGCAGCAGAACTCAGAGGGTCTCCAGGCTACTCAAGACACTAAAGCAAAGTTACTTTCTAAAACATTATGTTTCCTGCTTCACTGATTTAGGCAATGGTCAGGATATCAGAGCTCCTCAAAAAACAACCAGTCTGGGAGGGAAGGATTTGAGCTGCAATATTCTTGCAAAACGTATGGGATAGAAGATGGAAAGCAAAAGCAAAAGCTCATTTTGTCCTTCCCTGGCTGGCTTCACTATCTCCAAACTGGGTCTGTACGAGGCTGTTTCTTGACTACCTGAATTAGATGTAGAAAAACTCCAGTAACCCTGTCTACCCACAAAGCCCCTTCTTCACACTAACTGATCCAGACAAGGTCTGGCAGATCCATCCTCTCTAACCAGGTAAACCAGAACTTCTGTAGGTTCTAACCTCTTTCAACATCCAGGTAGGATGCGATGCAAAGATTTCATACTCGCCAGGAAGAACTTTAAAGAAAGCAAACCTGCAAGACAAGAAAGGGATTATGTCTCTTCAGAAACAGCCACAAACATCTGTTCACAGAAAAACAATTCAGAGTCTATTCACATATTAGAAAAAATTCTTCAGAACTCCTACAGTCCCAGTCAATATGGCAGAATTGAAAGGATCTTGTGCAAATGAACAGATGAATTAAGTATGCACCACCCACACTCACTTTCCTCCAGGTTGTGTAATAGTTGCTTGTATGTTTATGTCACTGCCAGCATTTCTCAGTACAACCTGAACTCCAGCAGGACCTAATGTCTGACCTTTGCTGAGAACCTGTCAAAATAAAACGAAACAGAAATATGAATGAATGAAAATAACATGTAGAGCTGAATTTGAATGTTTTTATGAAGGTTGAATTAGCATAAGGTGGAATAAATAAAGGAAACTAACCTTTCCATTCACAGAAAATCCTGTGAACACAAAGTTAATATCACCTCCCTTTGTGCAAATGTCATTAATGCCATCCACATGGATGTCTACACTGGTTGGTTCTGGAAGAGAAGAACGATGAAACAGCGTGATAGTTAGTGAGAGAGCAACCACAAAGAAACTCTGCTTCAGCTTTACACAACTGCCACAGAAATGTATTCATTCAAGCATGGCAAGCATTGCTCTGGAAGCCTTTCTTCAGCAAAGGCAAAGAATCCCCAAATCCTGATTCTGAAAATCCTTTTTCCCTCCTCCCACTGCAGCCATTTTTGTCAAAAGCCCACATTCCTTCAAATCAGTTCAAGGGTTACTTTTTCAGTGTCTGCCACCCAGCTTTACTATCCCCTGGTACAGTAAGTACATGTCAGTTATTAAACCTTGCAGTATGGTTTATAGGTTTGGAAAAGTGCTCCATTTTCCCTGCCAGCTGCAAGTTAGAGATAAGTCCCACACTGATACAGTGTCCTATTGTAAGAAGACATACAACCACTTACCAAAACTCCACCCTAGGGGAGGCTCAATTTTAAGAATGAAATCCCCCTAAAAAATAAAAAGCAATAACTGTCTTCATTGATCTAAATTTAATTTAGCTAACAAATGAGAAAGAAAGTCAGAACACAAGCATCATGCTGCAGAGAGGAACACAAGACTCAAGTGCACCAATACCCACCATTCTCCTTTCCTCCTGCTTATGACTGTTCAAAGCAGCAGCCATATCTACCCAGGCAGGCTGGGATGCTGGGCTCACATCCAGCCAAGAGCAGAAATGAAGTATCACCGTGTTTAACCTGCTTCCAGCACAAACCTGGCTCACACTCAAGCAGCTCACTGCTAGAAAGTGTTCAAATCTACCTCCACCTGCCCCAACAGATGGGCTCTAAATCAGCATTTGATATTCCCACTGGGTCATATTCGACCATTCTGCCCAAACATGGGATAACAAAATTCCCATCCTTTTAAAAGCTCTGATCCAAAAGGGTACTAATCAATACAAGGATCCTCTTTGTATCAGAGAGCATCACGTGTTCTGCCACACATATCCTGAAGTTCACCCCTGGAAAGGCTCAAAGGCCTGAGAATGAAATCACCAGGATCAGAAAGCACGTTACATTCTTAGATTGGGAAGGGAAGGAATTATTTGGTGGCTGGACTCGATGACCTTTAAAGGTGCCTTCCAACCCAAAGCATTTTGTGTTTCTACTTCTGAACCCTACGTTAACTAGCTCCTTAAAAGAGCCAAACACCTTGACCATCTAAAAGCAGCTTGCATTTAATTTAATTTGAATGTAAACACCTTTCCAGTCTAAGCAGACACCAAATTTGATACATTCTGAGTTTCCTGGATCATTATTTCCATAAAACATTTTCAATATCTGCAATTAACCATTCAGGTTATTTTCAATTCAGTCGTACCAAAACACCTCCTCACATGTATTTATTTCCATTTCTACAGGTAAAAAATCTGAAAGCTTTATCCATACTCTGTAGGAGCCTGCACTTTTTGTGCAGTATTTGTACAGCTACAGCACACAGCTGCTGGCAGGAATTCGGGCTCCCAATGCTGCAGTCATTCCAATAAACAACACTGCAGCCACAGTGGCTGGCTTTTCTCTTCGTAATTAGCACTGGGAAACGAAGTCGTTGCTTTACAAAAAGAAACAGTTGAAACTTTGATTCAAACTGAACTAAGTGATGTCCTGATTCAAGTGTTTCGTGGGTGGGTGTTGCGGGGACAACAGGGGACAGCGCAGGTATTTGTGCCTTACCTTGTCATAGAGGGGAATCATGAAATACCCATTGTTCGGAGCACAGTCTGTCTGGTATTTCAGAGTACCATGTTTTGTATATAACTTAATCTAAAAGAAACAAACAAAACAGACACAAAGATATTTTTTTTAAAGGCGAGGAGCGCTGAAACCAGGCACTTTCTAGCCCAGTGCTGTAACACAGAGCAGCAGCCGTGCCGGGGGCAGCAGGACACGGTTCATGGCAAGCAGGCTGCAGAGAGCCAGGCTGAAGAGCCGCAGCTGCACCGCCGCCTGTGACCGCGGCCCGGGCGGCAGCGCTCGGCACGCCCGGCAGGCAGCCGGGGCCGGCGGCGCCCACCTCGATCAGGGAGTAGTTGATCTCCACGTCGGACTTGACGAAGCCGCCGCAGCCCACGACGATGTCCTCGGAGCCCCGCGCCAGGGCGCAGCACAGCGCGCAGAGCAGCGCGGCCGCCGCCCGGGGCCGCATCCCCTCACCGCCGCCACCGCCCGCAGCCCGCGCTGCCGGAAGGGTCGAACCGGGCCGGGCCGGGCCGCGACAGCGCCTCCTGCCGGCCCGGAGGGCTCCGGGCGCTGCCCGGGGACGCCCCGCTGGACACGCCCCGGCCCCGATCCCGGCCCCGATCCCGATCCCGATCCCTATCCCGATCCCGATCCCGATCCCGATCCCGATCCCGGCCCCGATCCCGATCCCGATCCCTATCCCGGCTCCGATCCCATCCCAGTGATGCCCCCAACTGGGATTATCCGTCCCCGGCTGCCCCTTCGCACCCCTTGCAGACGTAGCTTGTGCTAGGTCACTTCGACAAAATAAATTATTTTCAATAAAGAAAACAACTTTGTGTTTCAAGCACTGCGTAAAGTCATGTGTCATTTCTATAAATATGCATCAGGTAGGTGGAGAATGTCTTAGGTGGGCGTGTTCATGTAAATTTCACTGTATTAAAAAATACAGTGTGTTACCCCCTTGGCGTGCTGAATTTGTGGAAAGAGTAAACACAATCATTTCTAAAATACACTCTGTGTCTGTGCTTAGAGAGCTCCTACAATCGACAGTCCCGGGGGCTCCGGGAGCGCTGCTGCTGCTGCTGCCGTGGCCGGACTTTGGCCGCAGCGGGACGGGGCCCAGCGCGGCCGGACGGGGCTCCGGGCAGCCGGCGGGACCGGAGCTCTGCCCGGCCAGGAAACGCTGCCGGGCACCGGCCGAGGCTCCCGGGCCGAGGCTCCCGGGCGGAGCGCCCATGGGTGCGGGCAGTGCGCTGTGCGGGCCCCGGGACGGCCCCGCCGCGCCCCGGGTGAGTGAGCGGTGAGGGGATGAGGGGACGAGGGGATGAAGGGACGAGGGGATGAAGGGACGAGGGGATGAAGGGATGAAGGGCTGAAGGGATGAGGGGATGAAGGGATGCGGCCGCGGCACCGGGCGGCCCCCGAGCCCCGCGGGGCCGGAGCGGGTGCGGCACTGAGGGAGGGCCCACGCTCCGCCATGAGGGCGGCCGTGTTTCCGTCAGGGCGGCTGCGGAGCGGACTTTGCCTCCCCGGGACGGTGTTCGCCCCACGGCCGAACAGACCGCTCAGCTGCAGTAAATGTGCTGAGCTGCGAGTGAGGACCCAGCCCGGACCCACTACAGAGATACCTCTGAAAGGGCTCTAGTGAGTCCATCAGTCCGGACTCGCGTGGGTTTCCATCCCCAAGGCTGATGAACTCCCCTAATAGTTTGCGAGTCATTATCTCCTTCCTCTTTCTGTCATGAGACTCCTGTCCCCAGCCTTGCTCTGCATCATGTCCTTCACTTCTGCATTGTTTCAGGACTGGAACCAGACATGGCATACAAACATCCCAGGAGGGACCTGGTGCTTCGAGAGCTCCATCATTGCCTGGATCCCTTGTGCCTATCTTTGGATCTGTTTTCCCTTCTATTACTGGTACCTTCGACACAGAAACAAAGGCTACATCAGGATGTCCCACATCTTCAAAGCTAAAATGGTAAGGGTAAAGCACAGGGTTTGGTCCTAAATTATCTCAACTTCGATGCAGAGCTTAACTTTCCTAAATTATTAATTCTTTCCTGATGATCCATCTCTGCAGGTTTTTTTTGCTGCCCAGGCAGCTTGGATCATACAGTTTGGTAGATTGTCCCAGCATTTCAGTTCATTCCAGTGTGTGTTTTCTGTCTCTGCCCAGGTCCTTGGATTCATCCTGGTAATATTGTGTTTTTCTAATGTCTTCTTCATGGTGTGGGAGAAAAGCCAAGGAATCCCAAGGCCCCCAGCACTCTTCATTAGCCCTGCTCTGGTGGGAATCACAATGGTAATTCCTCCCTTGACTGTCTGCAGATGGCCAGGCTTAGCCCTCCTGGGACAGAGCTTGTCTTTCCCATGGTTCTTGCTGTCTCTGAGCACAAATTTGGCTGATGGGGAGTAGAAGGCTGGGGATGCACTTTGTGCCTTGCTGCTGGGGGTTGGAATTGGAGCAGACCCTGTGGGCAGAGCATACCTGGCAGGAGCTGAGGTGTCAGTAAGGTTTAGAAAGAGGTCTCACAACAATGAGACAAGATTTCATTTCTCAGAACCACAGCATGGGATTTGATATGGTTTAGAGTGAAATGTGATTTCTGTTCAATAAATCAGTGCCTATTCCCCCTTCTGTCATTGCACCTTCATAGCCTCAGTCCTTCCAGCCTGTTGGCCCAATTGTAATTTTATTACTTGCCTTCTCTGTAGACATTCTTGAGTGCAAAATTGCACACAAAGCTTTTCAGTGTTAGCCTCTTAGGAACAATACTTCAACTCTGAACATCTTGAAATGTTTGGGCAAGAAGCTAACTGATTTTTCTCTATTGTAGTCATTAATTTGATAATAATGTTTGGCATTCCATTACCAGGTATTTATTTGGACAAATCTGTACTTCCTCACAGGTCCTTGCCTTGTTCCTTACCCAAGCAGAAAGAATGATGGGCATCCAGTCTTCAGGGGTCCTATTGATTTACTGGCTGCTCTCATTTGTGGCTGCACTTGTGATCCTTAGTTCCAAAATTCAGCATGCTCTGGAAAGAGTAAGTGAGATCACATACCTTTAATGTGCAGACTACAACGTCTCTAAACAACAGGGCTGGTTTTGTCTTACTGACTGCAAGGGGGAGAATCAAATTCCTCTTTTAAAATATGTGATGAGAAAAATGGTTCATGACACTTTATGTTTGTGGTGGATGTTTGCAGAGGTAGAACATGAGAAGCTCTTTCTCTGCTGGTTAAACATGAAGGTTCTTACCTCATTTTCACCAGTATTCTGTTCCTTAGGGCTTCCTGCAAGACCATTTCCACCATGTTACAGCTTACCTTTACACTGGCCTGGTGCTAGGAGAACTTGTGTTATTCTGCTTAGTTGATCACCCTCCCTTCTTCTCTAAAGCTGACAACAGTCCTGTAAGTATAAGGTAGCTTTTTCTAATGCTTTGCTTCATTGCTGAAACAGGATTTTAAATGTATGGGGATACACAGACACATGAGTATCTGGGTGATGTAAGATGCATCATTCTGTAAAGAAGCTGACAGTTTTAAAAGGTAACTGGCAGAATTTGGGATAACAGGGCTCTGTCTCTCTCTGTAAGCTTTTCAACTAAAAGCCTATCCATACTCATGTGTCTTGTCACTGAAACCAGTTGTTAGAGCTTCTATTGCTTCCCCTGGTGCTGCTCTCCTGTGCTGCAGTACTCTGTTGGTGATATGAGTATGGAAAAGCTCTGTGCTTAAGAAAATAAATGTATTTGGGTATGAAAAAATTATATTCTTTGTTCTTCCATCTGAGACACTATGCAAAGTCAAATTCTTAAAAATTTTCCAATCCCATTGGAGGCTCAATGCACTTGCTCTGGTTCAAAGAATGGGGAGGGGGATAACTCTGATTGCTTTTCCTGGGGAAGCACAGAAGAGAACTATATTCATCTGACACATGCCCTTTCTTCCTTTTGTATATAAATATCACACGTGTTTTCTCTCCCATCAGAATCAGTGCCCAGAAGCCAGCAGCTCTTTTCTTTCCAAAATCACATACTGGTGGTTCTCTGGGTAAGAAAACAGAAGATGTGGTTTTGCTACAATAGCAGAAAAAAACAGCAGCATCAGAGATCAGAGAGGGTGTAGGTGGTAGCCAGTGGGAAATAGCCCTGAGTTAGCTTATGGAGTGAAAATTTAATTTATTTCTTTAAATTATTTCTCTTGTGAGGTATTCTCACAATATCAAATTATAGAAATTTAATTTACTTTTCTCAAAATAGATTAAAATGCAAATTTGTGATTCTAGATAATTCTGCCTCCCAACTACCCCTCCAGTGCCCTCCCAATCTTGAAATAGATCTCATCAATCTCAAAAGATAATTGTACACCAAGCACAACCCTCTCTGCCTGCCTGACCTTGCTGTCACAACTGCTGGGAAAGGGGAAGACAGGGAACAGGGCATAGGCCCAGTGTGCTGCTGAGTATTCGGAAGGAAATAAATTACATTCCTTAAAGTCCACTGTGATCAGGTCTCATCTGCCTTTCAGGAGGCCCAGGGAGATTTAAACTGAACTTTCCACTCCACTACCCAAGACTCTCAGTGTGGACTAGAAGTTAGAGCTGACTTCCAAATCCCCATTGTGCTGACAGAAGATAGCCTAGGGATTCAAAGCAAAGCTGCTGTTCTGACATTCGTGTTTGTTGTGGGACAGGACAGTCCTGAGTGGTGTTGGGATGTGAGTGCTGTGTGCTCTCTGTGCTGCACTGCCTTGATGCCCCTGTGTTCTGAAAGAGTCACACAGAGCACAGATCCTGCTGTGCTCCCCTGACTGCAGTCTGTATCCTCCAGGCTCCTCTGGAAGGGCTCTCAGCAGGCCTTGGGTGTGGATGACTTGTGGCCAGTGAGGAAACAGGACTCCTCTGAGGAAATTGTTGCCAGGGCAGAAAGAGAGTGGAAGAACTGTCGCAGCAGAACCCAGAAGTGAGTATTTGATTTGGAGAGCACATCATGGGCTCAGCTGGGCAGTTCTAGATGATCTAAGCAAATGCACTCACAGGTACTGCTGTGTGAGTCCCTTTGTGCAAAATCTGATTTTAAGTGTTAAAATCTGCTGGAGAACATCTGCTGGAGAGCATCCTTCCACTCCTGGAAGCACTGACCTAACTTTCCATGAGAGAGGTCAGTTTTTGATGAGCTTTTAATACTGGGCATGGTGTGAGACCCAGTGTGAGCTATTTAGTGATTTTTTGAAGATACAAAATTCCCAAGCTTTCTCCAGTTGTAGGTAACTTTCTCATTGTTTCTTCCTTCAGGAAAATGGAGTCTGCCACATTTAAAAAGGGTCAGAAAGCTGAAACTGGTATAGCAGAAGCTGAAGAGACAGAGGCTCTACTACAATCAAAGCACAGTCAGATCGGGCCCTTACTGAGAATGTTTTGGAGCATGTTTGGAACTTACTTCCTTCTCAGCACGGTCTGCTTAGTTATCTGTGATGTCTTCTTGTTCTCCACCCCGAAGGTACTGAGGTATGTGCACATTTAAGATGTATTTCTGTCCCATGTACAGGATTGCTGTGTGTATGAGCTCAGAGATGTGTATGTCAGCACCTGCAGACATACAAACAATGACCTTTTGAAATTTTCTCTTGCTGATGAAGGGAGCTCAGGTGTCATTTGTGCTAAACCCACTGTCAAGTCAGGAGGAGAAGACACAAAGCCACTGTGTGAAGCTGTGCACACTGTCTGCACTGCTGTGCTCCAGCAGTGGGAAGGACAGGATGCACCAAGCCATCTGACAACATCACCAGAACAGGAGTTATTTGATGGTTCTGTATATCACATCACTTGCTACTTCCTGTAGTCTTAAGGCTCTATGTTCCCTGGCTAATAAAGAGCACAGCTGTGCATCCTACACATCTTAAATAGCTTTGTTAGTTGATAAAATGCTTTGTGTTCTGTTGGTACAACGCCAACCTGCATTACATTATATTTTCATGGGCAAAAATTCTGTCTTAGTCACTGAGATTAGAAGAAGTTCTGGAAATGTCAGTGACTCCCTAAGGTTACAGCTAGCACTTTGCATATTTCTGACAAATTCATGCAAATCAGGAGCCATCCTTAACACTGAAAATGAGGTCTACCCAGAAAGGATGCTGAGATGAGAGATTGCTTCAAAACTATGAGTGGTTAAATTTCAAAAATCAGGATGTTATATGTTCCAATTTTTCTGCTATTCACTGATAATCCTCAGCCAGAGAGAATACAGAAAAATCACCAGTATTTCTGCCAGTTTATTTTTGTGTGTGTGATATTTCATCAGTACTGTGTAGATTCAGTAACATTTGGCTTCTGTCTTGCAGCCTTTTCCTGAAGTTCATTGAAGATCAGGCAGCCCCGAGCTGGCTTGGCTACTTCTATGCCTTCAGCATTTTCCTGCTGGGCTGTCTGCAGACTCTGTTTGAGCAGCGCTACATGTACATGTGCCTTGTGCTGGGGCTGAGGCTGAGAACTGCACTAACAGGCCTTGTGTACAGGAAGGTGAGGCTGCAGCTCCTTTTTTAGCTGTGCTTTTATTCTAGCCCTGCCTTAGCAGTAATGATGTACATTGTCCATAGCAATATCAGGGGAGATGTCATTAGAAAGTAGTTTTAGGATGTAGATTCATCTCTGAGCAGTACATGGCAGGTACATTTTTTAGAGGTTCCCTATGAAGGAAAAGCCAAGAAAAGGAAAGAGCAAAAATCACCTTATGCTGTAGATGATGGCTGGGGAAAAGGAGTAAATGCTTCATCTTGAAGTGAAGTCACATGGCCCAGGTAGCAGCATGCTTTCAATACCTGGGAATTGACATTTTTCTCATTCTTTGTTCTCTGTGAGGAAAAGAATGATGTTTGACTTTTGGACCAAAGCTATTGTTTGATAATATCTTTTCTTTCTTCTCTGCTCTGTCTAGATCCTGGTTATGTCAAGTGCCTCAAGGAAAGCAGCAACCACAGGTGAAATTGTTAATCTGGTATCTGTTGATGTGCAAAAGCTAATGGATCTGATTATCTATTTTAATGGGACCTGGCTGGCTCCTATTCGGATTATCATCTGCTTTGTCTTCTTGTGGCAGGTAATATATGACACTATTTATCAATTCCTTTCTATTCTAAATATCAAAGGAAAAATGAGGTTTCAAAATTATACTTACTAGTTTGAATGACATGAAATTGCCATATTTTTCTTAGCTCTGTAGCACAGTGGATTCACTTTTCTTTCTGAAAGATATTTTTATTGATACAGAATCCTTGTCTGATCCTTCAGTTTATCTTCTCACCTGTGTATTCAGCATTCAGTCTCTTTTAGGAGTCTGTGAGTATGGTTATTGTGAGCTGACTGATGAACTTCTGCTTCAGATTTTCCTGTCACCTCTCTTTACAACCAAAAGGTGGTGACCCGGTTTAGGCTGAAAGTCCAGTTCCAGCTCCTTGGCACAGTCCCAGAACATAATGGGGAATGGTCTGAAATAGCAACTTGACATACTTCATCCTGAAGCCTGATCAGTGAAAGAGCTTGAAGCAAAGTTACATGCCATCCAGAAAGAGTATTGGATACTTTGAATTTCATAGGTATCAAGGACATCAGCAAGGAGAGAGCAAAACCTGGATTATAAATAATGGATGGTAATCTAAAAGATAAATTTTTAATCAATGTATGGTGTTTTCTGAGCAGTATAGAGACAGGTGATTCACAGGAGCTTTCCAGAGGCCTTCCTTTACTACCCAGGATGGACTGTGCCTCATGCCTAGCAGGACGCTGTGACTGTGAAAATCAGTAGCCCTGGTACAGACAGTTGTGAACTCATCATCCCTTTCCTAATGACTTTAACAAGTTGAATGTGGTTGGAGCATAATTGCACTTCCTTTGCTGTTGCTCACAGACCATTTGTGCAGACAGTACTGTAACTCTGTGTGTTATGCCCCACTCCAACCATCCCTAGGGAGATGTAACTAACCCATAAAAAACAAGTGTTGATACATAATTGTTATGAGCCCTGGGGTCCGAGAGCTGTCTCAAGATAATGGCACAGGATAATGCCACAATTTCACCTCATGCAGACAAGTTGGGCTATTTATGCTGCAAGAATACTTGGTTGAGGGTTTGGGTTTGTTTTGAAGGAACATCTGGTGTTGTCTGGGGTCACTTACTCAGGGCAGCCACAAGATGTCCTTCTGAACGCATCCAGGGATGGAGGAGAAGAGCCGGGAATGGCTTGAATTGCCAGCGTGCCTCTGGATCGCCTTCAGCTCCGATCTAGTTCCTAACAAGGGAGCAAATAAATTCAGCACAGCCTGATGACAGGAGTTATCCGGCTTGGAGAGTTAACAATCCACAGTGCTTAGGAGCACAACTCCCTGGAAAGGCAAAGGCAAGATTACAGTAAAGGCTTAGCCAAAGGGTTGTTATGCAAAAGTTCAACTAAGAGGGAAGGTAAGCAAGGGAACGAAAAGCAGTCTTGCATAGTCATCACCAGAAGTTCCTTCTCTTTTCTTTTCTCTCCTGGCAGCTTCTAGGGCCATCTGCCTTGACTGCAATTGCTGTATTTCTTTTTCTTTTGCCTCTGAATTTTGTGATCACCAAGAAGAGGAGTCAGTTTCAGGTACATTTTGCTTCATAAAAATGAAGTGGTTTACTGAGTGATGTGATTACTTATATTTATTCATGCTTACCATGACATGAAGTCTGAAGTAACATAGGAGGATTTGAAGCCTGCAAAATTTCTTGAAATTTAGAGTAAGCTTTTCCATGTTCAGCCTTTTTACTATGTTTGCCCTACTTTTCTGTTGTTTTTATGTATTGCCAGTAAAAATAAAGCTCTGAAGATGAAAAGTAAAATATTTCCCAGCTAGAAGAATCTTAAGCAAAACAGTATACACAGATCAACTGCAGGGAAATTTATTCAGGACTTGAAGGCAGGAATAAGGTATTTTTCTTCAGAATAATTGCACAATTAAATATTAAACCTATTAAATCATAAAACTCAAACATTTATTACAGGAAGCCCAGATGAAACATAAGGATGAGAGGGCCAAACTCACCAATGAAATTCTCAGTAACATTAAAGTAATCAAACTGTATGGCTGGGAGAAAACCTTCATGGAGAAAGTATTTGGAATCCGAAAGCAAGAACTTCAGGCCTTAAAAAAATCTCAGATTCTCTTCTCAGCATCCCTAGTTTCCTTCCATTCATCAACTTTCCTGGTGAGTGGATCACCTTCCTACATGAAACATATGCTGTTACTTCCCTTTTCCTTTGTACTCCTGCCTGGACAGATTTTTCCTATGGACAGCTAAAGATTATATCTGCCTGGAGGTCACAGGAGTTGCTGTGGCTGCTGCACCAAAACCTCCTTAAAGCAGAGCGAACATCCAGTGATCAAAATTAATTCTGTCACCAACATGCCAGACCTTTGCCTGTGGTGCCTGCAGGACAGGCACCTAGAGAGGATAGCCTGGATTTAACCCAATGGGTCCCAGAGTCTTGGAGGGCCTGTCACCCTTGAACCATTCTGAAGCAAGTGGTTTGCTTGTCCTTTGCTCCCTTTCAGATCGCATTTGTCATGTTTGCTGTTTACACCCTGGTGGACAACACACACGTGCTGGATGCTGAGAAGGCCTTTGTGTCCTTGACACTGATCAACATCCTCAACACTGCCCACTCCTTCCTGCCCTTCTCCATCAACACTGCTGTCCAGGTTAACTGCAGGCCCTGTTCCTCTTCCTTTGACCATTAGGGGTTTTTTACATATCTCCATTAACAGGTAAAGGTAGGGGTTTCTTAGGGCTCTGCACATCAGCTATTTAATTGCCACTGTGAAATGGTGACGTGCAAGGGCTTGCAGCTAACGTACTTTGTGGCATTGCTTTTCTGAAAGGCTCCTTTATATTGACAAAATAGTCAACAAGAATTACTCATAAGTCTTTTGTAGCTCAGCACAAGCACCATTAGACCTTAGAGGGGCTTCCAGTTCTGTTTTTAATCACAGAAATCAGAACAGGTGGAACAAAATCTCCATAGGGGAGACTCTGCTGGTCCAGGCCAGAGAAAAAAAAGCAATTCACTGTTCAGTAAGAAATTAGGAAATTCATTTTCCTCTTACACTCTAATACTGTCACAGATTTTCATGTACAAAAGCAATCACTGGAAAGATTGCAGGAAGAATAGGACGAAAAAGTGCCAATTTCACTGCTGAACCAAAAGCACAGGGAAGGATATGGAGGTTTTGGTAAGCTAACTGGAAATAAAGTCAGGTAACATAAAGAAGAGCTGCCTTTGGCCATCTAAGCTGTAGCATCTGCAGCATAGCACTAGTCACTATTCTAAGTGGGTCTTCAGACTGAGTCTTCACTTTGGGTTTTTGCTCCCTTTCTACTCTAAATCTTATTTTCTTCTGTGTGCTGCTTCATTTCAGGCCAAAGTTTCCTTGAACCGTTTAGCAACTTTTTTGAATCTGGAAGAACTGAATCCTGAGAGCTCAAGCAGAAACACTTCTGGCAGTGGTGAGCTTTTATGTTAGCCCTTTTGTCTTAAAAGAGGAATAATTTCCATTGTTCAGCTTCTACTCAGGGTGTCTACCATAGCCAAGAGAAAAATATTTGCCCCTTACTGTCACTTTATCTCTCTGGCCTCATTATTTCTAACAATGAAATGTAATCTGGTGATATACCCCTTCTTTTCATAGTAAAGGTTGATTTTGTGTAACATTAATACACACTGAAACATAAAATCACATAAATTGGGACATTTCTGTAGCTGTCTCTGCATTTACAAGTGGTCTGTCTCTCTTCATGTTTTAGTACAGGCAAGTATCACCATAAGAAATGGGACTTTTTGCTGGAGCAAAGAAACTTCTCCTTGTCTTAGAAGGTACAGACTTCCCTTAGTCTTCCCTTAGTCATCCCTCAATACTGTAGGTCAGGGTGGATCTTGGATGGACTAAGGCCTGAAGGCCTAAGTGGAACCTGGGAATATCCAGAGGCTTCATATTTATTGTTGAACTCTGAAAATTATAAAATCAGATAAAATATAATTTTGCTTTTATGTTGAGGAGCACATAAATGGGAAGGTGCCTGTATCTGGATGTTGCCTTATTGTATGGGGGCTGTTTTCTTTATACAGTTTTCTTGCCAAATATGAAATTACAGTGATATGAGGCAAAAAAGTAGAACAGATGGAATGCAGACACTGTATATGACATCACTACATGCTTATTGCAAAAGGAATTGACATTTTAGAAAAGAAGAGCTTTGAAAAGTTTTGATGTTCAGGAGTGTTCTACATCCAGTGCTTTGGGCTAGCCTATCTCCAGAGTGAGGATCTGGGTATGAAAATCAGATGGGGATGTGGGTGAAGACTCTCTGGTTGAGGTGTCTGAAGGGATGAAATTAGGAGATTTACTCAATATGTGCCCAACAATGTCAAGAATTTTGATAATAAGTACAATTATTTGCTTTCAGAAAGTGTATCTAAAATGTGCCAAGAGACTGATCTTTTCCCCCAGCATAGAGCTCAGCGTGCCCCAGGGCTCTCTGCTGGCTGTGGTTGGCCAGGTGAGTGCTGGCAAGTCCTCCCTGCTGGCAGCGGTGCTGGGCGAGCTGGAGGCCACCGAGGGCTGCGTGACCATCAAGGTGAATTTTCCCCTCAGCATTTGCTTCTAATTGGGCTGTTTTCAGAAACTGTAAGGTAGGAACCACAGCATCAGTTACCTGATGAATTTTAACACAGGCTGTATGTATCAGTCCACATTTAGTTACCTGAAAGTGCTGCAGACTTCTCAGATGAGCCTGAACTTTGTGAACAGGAACTGGAACAATACTTCAATGATCCAGTTCTATTTCTCCCTCTGACAGTGAGCTGAAGTGTCATCCTGGTAAATTGCATCCTGTACTTGCACCTCTATTCACTCCCCTGTAAGGTAATAGCAGTGCACTCATATTTTTCAAAGCCTTCTGAGAATTGTCAGTGCTGATGATCATTCCAGATTTCCACAACTGGGAGAGCTTTTCTTCAAAGATGGGTTCTCACAGTGTCAAGTTGACCTTATGGAAAAGTTTGCTAACATTCTTCCACTTTCATAGGACACTGCAGCTTATGTCCCCCAGCAAGCCTGGGTTCTAAATGCTTCAGTAGAAGATAATATTCTGTTTGGGAAGGAGATGGATGAAACCTGGTTCAATAGAGTGACAGAGGCTTGTGCACTGCACCCTGATTTGGAGACCTTTCCTGCAGGGCAGAAGAGTGAAATAGGAGAAAAGGTACTGCCTTGGGTTTATGTTTTGGCCAACTTTTCCCTCAGTAGCTACAACTTCAGGTGTCCTGCTTAAAACATCTATCCCCGAGTAACTACAACTTTGGGAGATGTAATGAAAACACAAAAAACCCTAAACTCATAAGAGGCAGGTGCTCAGGAATTTCTGGTAAGTTAGGCCATGATTTTATTTAATTTAAGCTCACTTCTAACAGCCTAACCAGAGAAATGAGAGATGTTTAAGAGAAAAATCAACACATCTAGGTTATTCTTGGGTGCTCTTTTGCAGGAAAGAGTTGTTCAAGAGACTCTGCCTCTGCAAGAACCCTATTTGGAGGGAGGGAGGGAGGTGAACTGATTTAAAAATAAGGAAGTCATAAAACATCAGTATAAAAGTAAGCCAGCAGTTGGGAAATATGCTGTAGCTTTGAAATGAACAGAGTCAGTACATTTTCCAGGGAATCAATCTGTCTGGAGGGCAGAAGCAGAGAGTGAACCTTGCTCGGGCCGTGTACCAGAAGGCTTCGATTTACCTGCTCGACGATCCCCTGTCAGCTGTTGATGCCCACGTTGGGCAGCACATTTTTGAACATGTTCTTGGACCCAATGGTTTACTGAAGGACAAGGTGTGTATGAACCTGAACTATAAACAACTGCACAATGGCTCTGATTAGCAGAGCCCCCAAAACGTTTCCAGTAGGGCAGGTTGCTGTTTATCAAACTCACAAACGCTTTTTTGCAGTGGCAGCAGGGAAACTGGGGAACCTCTGCAGGCCACACAGCATCTGCAAATACTGCAGGGCATCTCATTTAGGAGAAGGAAGGCTGTCTTCATCCTCATGCAAACCACATGCCTAGTGCCAGCCTTACTTTCACAGCAAGTTTACAGTTCTTTGGTCTTCTGTGGACATCCTTCCCTCCTTTTGAGATTAAATTCTAGCACAATTCAGAGGAGCTGCCTGATCTCTTCCAAATTCTATCACCGTCATTATTTTTGAATAGTTCAGGGGCACATTTACACTTCTCATCACCCAAATGTTCATCACTTAAACACTTCTCCATTCTTTTTGCATTGGTTGTGTTTTGTTTTTCCTTGGTATTCCTCTGCTGTCAAGCTATTCGGATAATTAGCATGGTTACATGAGAAGGAATGCTAGGGCAGCTCTTTGGATTCATACTAGAAATTGCCTAGAAACACTTGAGTCAGTTTCACATTATAGAAGGGAAACTGGAAGAAGGCAGTTTCTTGCATTACAAAGTCCAATTAAAACAAACATATATAATTATAAATACCTTTCTCTCCATGAGATTGGTTGCAAGTATCAGAATATAATTATTGTATTGAAACAGAATGACTTCCTAAGAACAATGTATCAGACATAAGGTGTACTCAAAGGGCTTGACTGTATATTAGAAATGCAGAATGCCAATTTATCTAGGGAAAAATTACTTTTCTTACATCATTTCCTCCAATTATCTGTGCAAAAATGCTCAGAAATGTGAATAAAAGGAAATACCCTTTAATTCCATTCAGGCTGATGATTTTTTGAGGCCTAAATTTGATCCTGAAATACTGATACCAGACAGCAGAACAATTGTGACTGCTCCTTCTTTATTCAAGCAGACTCGTGTGCTGGTGACTCACACAATCAACATTCTGCCTCAAGTGGACAACATTGTTTTTCTGGTGGATGGAATGATCTCAGAAACTGGTTCCTACCAAGAACTTCTACAGAGAAATGGAGCCTTTGCAGATTTTCTTCATTCACACATTACTGCAGAAGAGAAGCCACCTGGTGGTTTTGCAGGTAACCCAGAGAGGTTGGAATCATTCTTCCTAGGTTAATCAGTCAATTGTTCCCTTCATATAACATCTGTTATATTATGGACATTTAAAGCTGAGATCCAATCACAGTAAGGTGTTGCTTTGTGTGGGGAAAAATATGGCTGTCAAATCAGCTGACTCATCACCTCAAAACTGGCTCTTGAATCCATATTAGTAGACAATAATCTATTACTAAACTAATAGTAAATAGTAAATTTAGTCTATTAGTAAATCTAATAATAAACTATTACTCACTGTATGTGCTATTCTTCAAGCCTCACCTTGATATTTCTACCTTTAGAAACAATTTTTTAATTAATCTTACCTCAATATATTACCAGTATTTCAAAGGCTGTATAAGACAAAACAGGACTCTAAAACATTTAGAAAAAAATACTGTTATTTCACAGCTATGGGAGACACTAAAGGCACTGTCACCACTGGAAATGGTCCATCTCAGGAGAAACCCCTCAGGTAAGCTTAAAGCAGTCTCAGATACTGAAGAATTTACTCCAAAAGCCCATATAAGCCTACACAGAGGCTCTTACTGAGTATGATACAGGTTTGGGATTGATCTGTAAATAAATAACAAGAGCAAACAAGCAAAACTCAAGAGAAGGTAAATACCTGCTCTTGAATGTGGAAGTTGACTTCTGTGTTTCACAAGGAGGCAGGACAGAGCTCAGGGACAGGCTCCTTGATACATTTGGTTGCTGGTCACTTCCCTGTGGGGTTGTAAGGTCAGGCTGATCCCAAACCATCCTTAGAGTGAATGCTTTTTTTCTGCTGCTCAGTGGCTTGACAGAGCCCAGTCCTTGTGACAAACATGGACAGTGGCTGGGGACACTCTGGAGGAGCCTGAAAACTGCAGCCTTCAAAATAGACATGGATTTAAGTGTGGATGGGTGGCTGAAAATTGAAAGGATTTTTGTTTTCTTCATGAAGTGGTCATTCAGTAAAATCTGCTGTGGGAAGGGAGACCATTCCTGGGAGCCCACACTGCACCAGTGCTGCAGCCACCAGTGGAGCATTAACCAAGGCAGAGAGAACTCAGCACGGCAGGGTAAGCACAGCACCTTCCTGTAGAGGCAAGGACGCATTCCTTGTGGATAACACACCCATGGCAGGCAGGCCAGCTCCCTGCCTCAGCTAGACCAGAGCCAGGGCAGTCAGCTGAGCTGTACAAGTGTGCCCTGTAACTGAGACAAGGACATACTGTACTAAGAAATGAGAGCAAGAAGTCAGAAACTCCAAAAGAGGCAGCTTGTTCTTTATGGAACCCCAGCTCAATCCAGACTGGGATCTCCTCACCTCTCCTGATCAGTAGGCCACACGATCAGGAGACATGACAGTTCTGTCTCACACCAGCACACAGGAAAACCACTGCCTGACATAAAGAAAGCCTTACATGTATTCCAGAAGTAACATGAGCCTATTGCATAAGATTCATCCATTGATAATAATCATTCATTAGTCATTTCTTTAACTATGCCTTCATTATTCATCCATGAGAAAAACAAGAATCAACACGGTTGCTGTGACTGTGACATATCACTGAGAAATCCCATTATAAATCACTCCTTGCTTCAGAGCTGCTTTTTTTTTAGCTAACAACCTCCTCTCCTCCTCTTTGTGCCCACGTGTGTCTGCAGGTGAGGGCTGGGGTGTACGGAGCCTACCTGCAGGCGGCAGGCCGGGCGCTGGCTGCGTACGTGCTCCTGTCCTTCGCCTGCCAGCAGGCCGTGGCCTTCTCCCGGGGCTACTGGCTCAGCCTCTGGGCAGATGACCCCGTGCACAACGGGACACAGCAGCACACAGAGCTCAGACTTGGAGTCTTCGGTGCTTTAGGAGTGGTTCAAGGTGTGTTGAAGTTGCTCCCTAATTCTCTGTATTCCCACCTCCCTGTCCCATATGCAGGACGTGCTCTCAGAATATAAACAAGTGTGTACCCTTGGGCTTTCAGCTTCCTGAGCTTTTGGCCCCAGCCCTAAAGCTCTTTTCATCTTTTATCTCTTTTCATCCTTCCAGCATAAATTAATCATATTAAAGTTCAAGTGAGGGCTCTTCTCCATGCTGAATTGCTGCCTCCCCACACTGCTACACTGAATGAAATCTTGGCTTATGTCACACCAAAGAGAGAGAAAAGAAGAGAAACTTGTGGACTTCTACATTTCTTTATATTTTTCTTTTTAAATAGCCACCATTCTTCTGGTCACTATTTAAAAAGAAAAAATATCACTGAGCAATTTAAAGTAATCCCAGTCAAGCTTATTTTGTGATGAATGAATAATTTGTCCTGCATGTTTAAGTTCCTGAATCCATGCCCCCCAATCAAGCTGGCATAGGTCTTTGGCCACTTGGTAACTACCCTACACAAAGGGCAGCTTACCTTACAACTCTGAGGCTTGATTTGATTCCTGCTAAAGTGAGGTTTAATTCCTGTTGCACCTTCCTGAATGCACACTGGTGCAGCATTCACAGGAGTAACTGGAAACCACCATCTTGCTAAGGAGAACTCCAAGGTGGGTTTGTTCAGACCTAGTAATAATAATTTCTTTTCTCTTACAGCCCTTGGCAGGTTTGCCTGCACAGCAGCAGTGCTGCTGGGGGGCGTGTTAGCCTCACACCAGCTCTTCCTGCAGCTGCTGAGCAATGTCATGAGATCCCCAATGCTCTTCTTTGAGCAAACACCCACTGGACACCTGCTGAACCGCTTCTCCAGAGACATGGATGCTGTGGATTCTGTCATCCCTGACAAGCTCAAGTCCATGCTGGGATTCTTGTTCAACTTACTGGAGATCTATCTGGTGATTGTGGTGGCTACACCATGGGCAGCAATGGCCATAGTGCCCTTGACTGTTCTTTATGCAGCATTTCAGGTAGGAGCCCACAGGTACACACACAGGAGAGGCTGAGCAGCACAGCCATGGCCCTGCAGAAAGCCTCCTTCCATTTCTTGGGAGTGAAGGCATGCAGAAATCAGTTGCATCATCTCAAGTTGCTTCTGAGCAAGAGTAATGTCAGTCCCTTTCCCACATCACCTCAGCCTTCCAAAGCACCCCAGAGCCCTCACAAACAAGATTGTGTTTTTCTCATGTCTAAAAGAAATCCTACCTGGGCTATATCCCTCACCTCCATTAGTGTGAATCACATGAAGACCAAGAGCATTTTTCCTTTCAGCAGAATTCCTACACTACTTTTTAATTGCCAAGACTGAGCATTAGGGAGGGGCAGGAACATCTCTGTTCTCCATAGAGCAAAGGGCTCAGCTGCAGGAGAAGCTCTGTAGAGGTTTTGTGGGTTCACAACACCCTGGCTCCTTTGCCCCAACCACAGGGTTATTCCTGATAAAGACAGGACATAACAGAGGTAGGAACACTGCCTCATCTTTTAGGGGCAGCTCCTACATGCACCCAAGGTTTTGTAACATGAGGATAGTACATAGTATTGCACTTGTTGAGGCCTTCCCAAATTTCCTCTGGAGTACTTCTGTAGAGGCATGAGCCTTCTAATGACTCTCCCTTGCTTTCCCCTTGTACCAGCACTTCTATGTCAGCACCTCCTGCCAGCTGAGGCGCATGGAGGCTGCCAGCAGGTCACCCATCTACTCCCACATCTCAGAAACCTTCCAAGGCAGCAGCGTGATCCGTGCTCACAAAGACCAGCAGAGGTTTATTTCAAAGAGCAATTTCCTAGTGGATGAGAACCAGCGAATTTGCTTCCCTGGAGCTGTTGCTGACAGGTACAAATCTGCCCAGCAGCTCCATGAGTGTTCTGTAAAGTAATCATGTTTTGGGAGAAAGGGAGAGGGCACCCAGCAACAGCTGTGTGCCCCCCTCCTCCTGCAGGTGGCTTGCTACAAACCTGGAGTTCCTGGGCAATGGCGTCGTGCTGTTTGCAGCCCTGTTTGCAGCTGTGGGCAGGACACAGCTCAGCCCAGGAACTGCTGGCTTCTCCCTTTCCTGTGCCCTCCAGGTAACCCAGTGGGGAAATAATACTATGCTTGCCTTTATCAAAAGCAGCTGCATTTTAATTTCTGTTATGAACTATTTCTGTGCCTTTTTAGATGCCTTTTCCTACCAAATCCTGCTGTCATTGCTGAAATCCAGAGCATCTGGAGCACATGGCCCCTTAGGGCAAGAACCTCATAAACACATGTATGGGCCATCTTCTTCTTCCTGCACCTGAACTCAAGATATAAGTCAAAGCAAGCCCTGGGCAGCTGAAGCAAGGTCTTCAGAGCCTGTCTTACCTGCCTGTAGACTAGTTGCACAAGAGCCTAAGAAATAGCTACACCATCTTTTAGAATCCAAGTCAATAGCATTTAATTCTCTATTAACATGCCGAACAGGCTATGGTAGGACCTGGCCTTCACTTTAGCATTTTAAGGATTTATGATGCTAATTTCTGATATAATTAGCTGATGAGGAGATCCTTAGAAATAAACACTAAGACAAAGTACCAGGTATCTCCTGAGCAGAGGTCAGGGCTCATTTTATCTGCCCCAATGTTTCTTTTCCACTGTGCAGATAACTGGTGTTCTGAACTGGATGGTTCGCTCCTGGACAGAAGTAGAGAACAACATTGTTTCTGTGGAGAGACTGAGAGAATACCTGAGGACTCCTAAGGAGGTAGCTAATCCACTGTTGACCTTACCAGAAGGGGCTGAACATCTTTGCAAACTCAATGAGTAACTTTTCAGTTCCAGCTGAAAAACCTCTAGTTTTCCCTTCTAAAAGGCCAGTCATGTTTCCTTTAAAGAACTGCAGCATTTGGGGTTTATCCAACTGACTAGACTTGTTTTATAACCTCTGATCATTATTTCCTTGAGACAGTTATGCACTGGATTGCCATTAAAATAGCTTCACTTGTTAACACTCGTGGAATGAGACAT
Source organism: Passer montanus (assembly GCF_014805655.1). NCBI lineage: Eukaryota > Metazoa > Chordata > Aves > Passeriformes > Passeridae > Passer > Passer montanus. The sequence continues at coordinate 8,741,333 of NW_024373256.1, forward strand.
TTCTTGCCCATATTTGGAGTATTTATTATGTGACTTCAGATGCAACTCACTGATAAGTAGTGGCTCCTAGATAGCCTTTTAACTCCTGAAAGTCTCCAGTGCAGTAATTTTTGTTCTGTAATCATTAAAATTATATCTCCATATGCTGCCCAGGGAGAGGAGGCTTTCACAGTCCTGTTTATAGGGGCATATAAATTTTTGTTACTGAACCACTCAATGTCAGAACTCTGACATGCAAGCAAATGTTCATCTCCATTTTCAGTAAAGAAAATCTGACCAGTATCTTTGGATAAAGTAAAAACAACATCTGCAGTATGAAACTTAGAGGCCTTTTTCTGGTTTGGAAGCTGCAAAGAGATTGGGGGGCAGTTGGCACAGGTGTCTTCATGAACTCCCCATTCCAGTATTGCCACTTGACTGGGTAATTTAAGTCAGCCTTCAACACTGCTGTTTGCTTCCATCTCTTCAGGCACCCTGGACTCTGAATGGCAAACTTCAAGGGCAAGTTTGGCCCACTGAGGGAAGGATTGAATTTAGAAACTACAGCCTTTGCTACAGGCCAGGTTTGGAGTTAGCACTGAGGCGTGTCACTGTGACCATCAATGGGCATGAGAAGGTAAAAACCACTCCAGCAGTGTGAGCAGTGCTGGGCACTGACCAGATCCAGGGCACCCAGCCCCTGCCTGCACCCAGCTACAGCAGCCTGGCAGCTGCAGAAAGCAGGAGCCCATCTTCCACACTGCACACTTTGTCCAGCTTGTTAGAGCAAAGGAATTGCACTTTTTCAGTCTAGTTCCACATCAAGGCCCTGTTCGAACTGCTAAGTCTTGTAATTATTCTTCCCTTCAAAGGCTTTTGTGATTCCTTTTCATACAAAACAATTGTGAGCTATAAATGCTTCCATTTGAAGAAAGTATTGCCAGACCATATGAATCACAAACAGCCCTAAAGATCTGATCTGTGCAAAGCTGTCTCCCATCAAAAGGCCAAGAGGAACTACATGACATGTTTGTCCACCTGTGAGAAAAGAATCAAGATCAAAACCAAAGTCCTCCCATTGCACTTTTCAGATTGGCATAACTGGCAGAACAGGAGCTGGGAAATCCAGCCTTGCTGTGGGCTTGCTGCGACTGGTGGAAGCTGCAGAAGGAGCCATCCTCATTGATGGACAGGACATTGCCCAGCTAGGTCTCCATGACCTCAGAACCAAGATCACTGTCATTCCCCAGGTATGAATCTCATTTCCAAAATCCTTGAGCAGTGTCTTGAACACCTGGGAAGGGTTCTTAAAGATTCTGTGAGAGGAGGGACATTGAGCAATCTCCAAATTGGAAACGGCCTCTATGTTGTGTTCATCTGCTATTCAATGACATTAGCCAGAGATTCCCACCCAGCAGGGAGGACCCAAGAGCTCATTTTTATAATTCATTTCAGGAGTTGTTTGTACTGTCTCTGTGCTCAGGATCCAGTTTTGTTTTCTGGCTCCCTAAGAATGAATCTCGACCCATTAAACCAATACACTGATGCAGACATCTGGACAGCTTTGGAACTGACTCAGCTCAAGAACTTTGTTGCAGATTTGCCAGAGCAGCTGGAATATAAGTGCACTGACCAAGGGGAAAACCTAAGGTACCTTTATGTGCAGAAAGACAGTGACAGGGCAGTGCCAGCCCCTGGGCTAGAAGAACAGAGCTGGTTGGATAAGGAGGCTAATTCCTTAAAAATTGCTGCACTACTGTCCTGTTTAGCAGCATGAAATCAAACCCTAAGAGGCTAAGGAAGACCTTTCAGACTTAATCATTGTGGTAGTTTGCATTTGTGCAGTACCTAAAACCCTGCAGTCTGTTCCAAGTGCAGTTCTTCTGGGTGCCATAGCAATACCTTCCCCTCCCTTCCTCAGGCTGTTTCATGCTGTTACCTACCTGCAGTGCCACCAGCCTCAATCACCCTTTCAGAGAAAGGGAACAATCACCTTTTCATTATTGATTTCAAATGAATCATCTCTTCTGACCCCAAGGAAAAGTGACTACTGGCTTCAGTTTACCATCCCTCTTCTTACTTACAGTACTGGTCAGAAACAGCTGGTTTGCCTGGCCAGAGCACTCCTGCAGAAAGCCAAAATCCTCGTTCTGGATGAGGCCACAGCAGCAGTGGATTTAGAGACTGACGTCCAGATTCAGTCCATGCTGAGGACTCAGTTCAGAGACAGCACCGTGCTGACGATCGCTCACCGGGTGAGCACCGTGCTGGACTGTGACAGGTAAGGACATCTCTGAGCAGGGGAGCACTCGGGCAGCTGCTGGGGCTGACACCCCACCGTGGTGCTGAACAGCAACTCCATTGCTGTCCTGTGCCTGTTTAAACCTCCAAGCTTTGCTTTAGAGTTTGGAGGATCTCTCTTAAAGCAGCAGGACACCAGCAGGTTAATCAGAGATCCTTTGCTCCCACATGGTGGCTTTCCTGCTGTGTCACAGCCCTCTCCCCCTCACTGACAGCAAAACCATGACTACAGCTCCTTGGTCACCTGAGAGTTGTGACACTAAAACACCCAATATCACAAATCTCACTCCAGTCTCAGCTGCAAAAACCCCTCCTCCCAAACTCAGCACTTGGAACACTCATCAGAAACCCTTTCTATCCCAGCACTGTTTCCCAGCTGAAAAGCTGTTGGAAAGCTTGGCTGAATAACCAGCAAGTACTGAAACTCATTTTAAAACTAAGTAGAAATTAGTAGGTTTATTATAGGTGCTGGTATAATCCCAAACTTACACTTCTTTTAATGTTCACAGGATTTTAGTCTTGGAAAATGGCCGGATAGCAGAATTTGATACTCCAGAACACTTAATAGCTCAGAAGGGACTGTTCTACAGACTGATGGAAGAATCAGGCCTTGCATGACTCAGCCATAGCACCACCACCATCAGGAGTAATTGACCTCATAATTGAGTTATTTTGGTTTCTCTCTAAAATGCCTGACACTCAACCAAAGCTTGTTTGAGCCAAAACTGCAGTGAGTAGATGGAAAGGGGTAACCTGGGATACATGTTATTTCCATAGGAAACTCAGCAATTCCACTTTCATTATGTTTCCAGATACCAAAACCTCACTTGATTGCTGAAAACAAGCCAGTCAGGACTTAAATACTTTTCTGGTGTAAAAGCAAACAAGTCAGAAGAGAAAGACCACAGCATTCCTAATTTATACTGTAAATGGAACCCAAATATCCATCATACTTCAAGATTACACAGATTATTTTTAAAAGATTTTTATGTACAGCAAGGAAGAATTCAACTGGTAGCAAGGAAACTTAACTGTTTGCAATTGATGCTAAGCTCCAGGCAGAACAAATATTTTGTCAATGTCTTAAGGGCTGCTCACCCAGGCACTGCACAAACACTGGGGCAGGAGGGAAGAGGAGGCAGGATGCCACCTAGCAGGAGCACAGGCTGTCTGTTGTCACAGCTGGGGATCAGTGCACCCCCTCCCTCTGCAGGAGCAGAGCCAGCTCCAGCAGGGGCTCAGCAGGGCAGGACAGGACCGTGGCTGGGAGTGGCAGCAGAGCATCCAGCACTCCTGCCCAGGGCTTGGAGCATTCCCACTGCCAAGTGCTCACAGCAGGGCAGGTCCAAACATTGACACCAACTCTTCCAAACTGAATTTGGCCACAAGGAATTTGCATGGTTGGAAGTGCCCTCCTCTCTGATCCCTGCAGCACACGGGGAAAGCGGCAGGATCTCACCTGTTGACCTGATGTTCATCCCTTGTTTTCCTCCTGAGTGCAAGTTGACTCTTGCATGTTCCACCCTGGTGCTGCAGAGCCTCTGGCATGGTCACCTGTCAGGCGTTGCTTTAACAAACCAAAACAGAAGCAAAAGCTTCCTGGGCTTCCCACAGTGTCTGCAGCCAGAGCTGTCCCCAGGACTCCTCAGGAATCACAGAATGACAATGTGACAGTCCAATACACACTGAGAGATACTGCTCTTTACTGTGACTTTTGTTAAAGCATCCCATTTTCTAGAGAGCTGAAATAAAAATAGAATCAAGTATTTAAATAGGTCTCTTCAATAAACTAGAGCAAATATAACACAGAAAGGGGCAGTGGGGAGGGGATAGGAGAGTTCCAGCTGCAAGAATGAACCCAGACTGGCAAAACCCAGCAGTTCCTTCTCCAACAGCTTCTGCACCCAAGTCAAGGACAGTTCAGAGTTCCTGCTGGTCAAGTGCCCAAGGTATCGAGGTCCAATGCCTGCTGGTGCTCAGGTACCAGGAGAGAATGATCTTCCCTCTACTTCCTCCAGTCTCATACTTGAGGGCACAGACAAAACAATTCCAAACCCAGATACAAGTTAAGAGTGGATCTCAAAACCAGGAGCATTTAGAAATACTGAGATGAAAAATAAAAATTTTTCCTTTTAACTAAGGCAAAGAGGAACAGAATTGCCCACGTTACTGGGCAATTCTGAAACAGATACCTTATAGCATTCCATAATCTCCAACATAAATATCTTTAATTGCTCATTTTCTGTTCCTAAATGGGTAACAGAGAAGGAAGGCAACAAGAGACATTAATGAAAACATACTTTCACACTGGTAACCTTTGAAAGGGCACAGTTTTGCTGTCAGCCCACTCCAAAGGTTTATCAATGGATCTCAAAATCAGGAGCATTTAGAAATACTGAAATAAAAATTATTTTTTATTTTTAACTTTTTTCCTTTTTAACTAAGGCAAAGAGGAACAGAACTGCCCACGTTGCTGGGTAATTCTGAAATAGATACCTTTTAGCATTCCATAGTCTCCAATAGAAACAACTTTAAATGCTCATTTTCTGTTCCTAAGTCAGTAACGAAGAGGAAGGCAACAAGAGACAATAATGAAAACACTTTCACACTGGTAACCTTTGAAAGGGCACAGTTTTGCTGTCAGCCAACCCAAAGTAAGAGCAAGCAAAAATATCATCAGCTTTACACATCAAGTTGTGCTGCAAAGGCAAAAGAAAAGCAATTCCCCAAATTATGTATGAAAAATCCATCATGTTTCAGACGTGCTGGAGTCCCCAGGGCTATGTCCAAATACTGTGATGAATCTGGAGCTCAAGTCTCACAGAAGTTATCTGGAAGTTGGTTAAAGCAAAATGTATAAAAGAGTTAACATTTGGAGATACCATGTAGGAGAGAAATGCTACCTTAGAAAATCCTTGTGCCATGATTCCAAGTTTAAGGCAATACTGAAACTGCTAAAGCCAGAAGATAAATCAAAGGTGTCATGCACTGATTTATACCAAGTTCAGGCCATACATGTACTGTGCAAGTCACATTCCCAGTGCCCCAGATGGTCACAAGACACAGGGGAATGCCAAAATGTTAAAGGTGTCAGTGACCCAAAGCACACTTGTTGCTGTGCCACACCACTGTCACTCTGCAAAAGGATCTTCCTGTGGGTCAGGACTGGGAACACTTACAGAAGTAACTCTCATCACATACATTAATTAGGGTGGGTTTTGCAGGTCTTCTAAAAATTCTGAGCTGTTTTTTTGGCAGAATCAACTTTTCCAGATAGGAGAAATCTTCCACCTTGCAGTAATAATGTCAGCCAAGATATATCAATGTGCACTGAAGTGAGATACAGTAAATTCAACTGTACAGCAGCTCCTTTCCCTCTTCCTTGCCAGGGCTCTCCAAGGATGGGGTGGAAGAGGAGGATCACAAAGTGTTCCTGCAGGATGACTGTTCCCAAGCAGGAAAGGGTCTCAGTGGCATGGACAGTTGCTCCCCTAGGTCTCTGCAGGGAGCTCCATCTCCACCTTAGTGTACAACACCAGCCCAGCCCTCAGCACAGAGCCCCTGCTCTGCCCCTATAAACCATGTGCTCCAAGCATTCCACCCTTCTGTCCACCACAGTGCTGCACCAGTGCTTGGGGATTTGAAAACTAACTCACAGCTCATCCCCAAACTCCCCAGGCAGCCCCTGCTCGTTCCATTTCCTCAGAGAAAACCCACAGGAAGCTCAGGAGATGTGGCAGACAGGCCATGGGCACCACTGGGGGTGACAAAGGTCCACAGCACTGTGGCTCCTGCTCTGCTGAGCCTTCACTGTCACCACAAAACAATGCAGCCCTACTGCAGCACAGCTATCTACACTCATGGCTTCCTACCCACCACCCCAACAAGCCCAGACATCAGGACAAGCAGAATTATCAGTCTAAGCAGGACCAATAATTTCTGCTCTCAAGGCAAAAAGCTGAACTGACAAAGCAAAACCTTTGTCAAACACAAGGCAAGAAATAACACATTTTCTTTCAAACAATTTTTTACTGCAAGTTCTTTGCAAATATTTGCATTGTCATTACAAAAAATACCAAAGAAATTTTCAGTCTATTCAATTTCAGAGAGTCATAATTTACAAAAAAATAAATATCTTTACTCTAAGGACAACAATTGTCTAGTATTAAGGTCAGCAATATCAATCACAGAAGTCCACATTCTCAGTGCTGAGTATGTGGATCTATCTGACTTAGTTTGCTTTCTTCCAGCATTTTCCTTTAAAATAAGACTAATCACAACATTAGAAAAGTAACTTTTTTCTTACCACAAAAAGATGAAAATTCAACATAGATCTTGAAAAGCAGACTCCATTGCCATTTTAAATGTTAGGCCCTTCCAACACAAAACTTTAAAAGCACTATTTTTTTTTTTAAACCAACTGCAACAGAACATTTTCCCACAAAATTTAAGAGTCAACAGCAGCAGCATGAAGGGCATGTTTCTTTGATATAAGGCTAATGGTCCTTGATGTGGCAGAGCTGCTATGAAAGCACAGAACTACCAAAGCCAAGGGTGTTACAATCAAGGTCACCCTGAGCCTGCAGCCTCACTGCTCAGCCTTGTCCCCACAGGTGTCACCAGCATGGGCACCCCAGTCGGAATTCCTGAGTGAGCTGGGGTAAGATCAGCACACAGCAATGCACCAAGTGCTGCACAATTTGGTTCTGGAGTGACTGTCATCCCAGACATGCTGAAACACTGCTCTGAAGCTGACTGTGCTTCTTCACATCAGCACTACTGACATGACAGTGAACTTGCTGCTCGATGCTGTAAACACGTGAAACCTTCAGGACAATGCATAAAGCATTAACCACGTACAGTAAATGCCATAAGGAGAAAGTCTGGCACACTTTTATTTCACAAGAAGAAAAATCTTTGGACTATAGTACTTTATGCCACAAAATGTTCCAAGTGCATCCCACAATAGATGGCTCATGAAATGAGGAATCCACAAACAAGCAAATAACTAGCATTTGCAAAAATGTTTTAAACAAAAAAAAAAGGGAGGGAACTTCAGAACATAAAAGAGATGAGAAGAAAAAGCTTTTCTGAATTTCTCTGATGAATCACTCCGCTGTACATTTGAATGTATGACAGATTTCAGGCAAAAAATGGGAGCCTCTGAAGTGTCTTCCACAGTGTATGAGCTTCTCCTAAAGGTGGCTAAAATCAATACAAAGGAGAAATAAAAAATAAGAAAAAATTGCATCTTTATGTTGCTTCCACTGCCATCCTCTGGCTAACTTCACTGTGTCTGAAACTCAGCTGTGTGGTTCAGTCCAGCTCAGGAGAAGTCACAGTTCTCCAAATGTATCACCTCCCTCTTCCCCACAGTAAATAGCCAAGTTCAAATGCTACACCAAGCCTGAATCTTTGGCCATGCTATAGAAAATGCCTTTTTCCTGAAGTAGTTGGTCTGGGGTACCACACTCCACCACTTCTCCTCTCTCCAGGACTAAAACTCTGTAAAACAAAGAGTGGGAAAAAAAAAGGAAAAAAGGTCACAAGAAGATCCAGAAAGCCAGTGAACATGGATAGGTGTGTACAGACAGAGACTGCAGCATAGCCATTATTGCAAGTGAAGACAGTGCTGACTGTGTGAGCAGGCTGAGGCTCTCACTGTCCCTCCCCAGCTCCCTGCAGATGGTGTGTGGTGCATTGTCACCCAGCCATCTGCAGACACAGCACGTGTTACCCATCTCCCCTGCAGAGGCTCTGCACTGCTCTCTGAGCCAGCCAGAAGTGAGCTGGCAGCACTTCTTGTCAAGGTGTGTGAGGGCCTGTGAGACTCTGCAAGACCCACGATAACCTTCCCTTAACACCTCTCCACAGCAACTGCTGTTACACAGCTTCTGTGACAAACAAAAACATCCAGCTGGCCAAGGAAATCCACCAAGTCAGTGGTCAGCTCCCTGCTGAAGCCCTGTCCCAGCTCCCCCATGGATGGAGGGGCCTGCAGAGACGGTCACCAAGGCCCTGGCAGGGGCTGCTGCCTGGTGTCACCACTGCCACGGCTGAGCTGGGTGTTCCCCTGCTGGCAGTGCTCCTCCCTCTGATCTGGCACTACTGACAGCACAGAGGGCTGCAAAAGCACACTGCAATCCTAGCAGTGGTCACTTTGACATTCTGTGATAAAAGGGACAAGAGCCTAAAACTGAGATATGAGACAACAGCTTGGCCCTCAAGCACACCTTAGCAAGGCAGCCAGAGGGAGGGAGGCTGTATGAACTATAACCAGAAGTGATGGAAAGTGGAACACCAAATGAACTTCAGAGAGCAGGATCTGCCCCTTGGGACTCCCTATGCTGTCTGTGCCTAAATCAGGGCAAGACCCAGGAACAGGCTCCTGTCCTTGCCTCTCTCTCCCCTTCCCAGTTTGCCCAGGCAAGAACAGCACATTAGCAGTGTGACAGAGGGACACCAAGCACAGCCACAAGCCAGAACACACACACACACCCACCCCTCAAAACAGGGATTCCAGCAGCTCTGTGCAGAAGCAGCACAGAAGGAGCCAGTAAACACCCAACTAACAGAGAGATTGCCATTTCAGTGGAGCACAGTGCAGGGCACAGTCTGCAGGGTAAGAGCAGCAGCACTTTACCTCGTGTAGTCCATGATTGTGTTCAGACGATGTGCTATAGTTAACACAGTACATTCTTCAAACTGAGACTTTATAGTTGACTGTATGAGCTTATCTGTTTCAAGATCAACAGCAGCTGTGGCTTCATCCAGAACCAGGATTTTGGACTTCCTGAGCAGAGCTCGTGCCAGGCACACCAGCTGGCGCTGTCCCACACTGCACAGATGGGATGGGAGCACAGGGAGAAAAGTCAGAACAAGTTTAGAGCATTCACTGGTATTCATTTTGAAACCTGGCAATCCCTTGCTCTAAAGATGAGTCTTACTATTTCCCTGCAGAATATCTAACAGCATCTGAAACTACATCCCCCTCACATGAGGTCCTGGCAATGTAGTAGGAGCATGCAAATGGTTTTAGCATAACTGCATCAGGCTGATTCACTGCATCAGTGCAGTGTTGAGGACTGGACTTTAAATGGTTTCTAAAAACTGAACACATAAAACCTTGATAAGGTGCAAATAGTAAGAGAACAGCTTCCTTAGAATAATGCTGCTGCTTAAATGCTTTCCAAGGCTGCCCAAGCTGCCTTGCACTCAAAGTATTTCTTAAAATTATTTGAAACTCCCAAATTTTCAAGCTGAAAACAGGTTGAATAAAACCTTGTCTGATTGCCTGGTCACATTAAGAATTCTCCAGCTGCCTCTCTAGATTCTGACCCAGGGCTGGGGCACTACAACTTGCACAAGCACACCCATGGTTCAGTTCAGCACACACTTGCTTTGACCTACCTGAGGTTCTCACCACCCTCAGCACACTCATGATTCAGTTTATCAGGAAGGGATGATACAAAGTTCTTCAGGTGAGCCAATTCCAAAGACCTCCAAATTTCTTCATCAGAGTGTTGGTCAAAAGGATCAAGGTTCATACGCAGAGAGCCAGAAAACAATATTGGATCCTGGTCATGGAAAGAGGTAACTGACAGTGGACACAGAACATGGCAGGTGCTCCACAAATATTTCTTAGACAACAAAAGGAAATAACACGTACAGATGCAGTTGCAAGCAAGCTAATATACTGCATTTAGGAACGAGGGCTTCTTTTTTCCAAGAAAAGTTATTCTCCCTCAGTCTTATTCCTTACTCTTCTTGGGGGCCTGGCCTCTTCCCTTGGCAGATATTTGCAGTCCAGATCTTTCCATTAGTCAGTAACTCATGAATTCAGAAAAAAACCCCCAACAACACAAACCAAAACACCCAAACCCCAGGCAAATCTCTTTTTACTGGATATCTAAGCTAAAATAGAGACCCTCCCTGTTCAACCTTCTGTCAGCAGGGACTACCAGGTTCTCTTTTCACCTCTTAGGGAATTAACCATCTGTAAATCTTCAACTCTTTAGCTGCAATATGAATCAAATTACTCTTTTTTTCCACCTCAGACAGGAAGAAATACTACTTTGGAAATATTGATGCAAAACAATCAAAAGGGGAGAGCAAAGTCCACCCCCAGATTTCCAAAAGAGGTGGTACAGAAAACCTTTTACAGTGAGCTCACTTGTTTTTGCCAGTGTGCTGCAATGGTAATTGAAAACATCACACTTTACAGTCTTACTTTGAATCAGAACAGGCAATAAAGGCTACACAGTAAGAACAAAAACACTTGAGACTAAATCCAATACTCATAAAGCTGTACTTCCAAATGTTTAGGACTATCAAACCCACAGCTGGCTGGGCTAGACTGGGATGGTTTCTGTGCTGATAGCACACACTCTGCCCAGCTCACAGGGGGATCCCAAGCAAGTGCTCAGCTGGGATCAGCCCTTGCCACTCAGGCTGACCTGTCTGTAGGCTGTAAGTGATCAGCTCCTGAATCCAGAGGCCAAGGTTTTGCTTCCACAACATGGCTCAGCCACAGCCAAGTTCCTACTTGTTACCTGGCACAGGCAAATTGAAACCAGCCTAGGGAAAACAGCTTGGTTTCAAGTCCATGGAAGGGCAAGCTGAAGTGACTGAATTTCATAGCACAGATCAGAGGAGGAATAACAATTTTCTCCTCAGTACTGTATGGAAAGAGCATTGCAAAGAGCCAAGAAGTTTAGGTAGTGGTAGGATTTTGCACCTACCTGAGGGATGATGGTGATCTTGAACCGCAAGTCATGGAGCCCTATCTTGGCAATATTAATCCCATCAATAATAATTTCACCTTCAGCTGCCTCATTAATCCGAAACAAACCCAAAGTAAGTGAGGATTTCCCAGCTCCTGTTCTTCCAACTATTCCAATCTGTTGGGAACAAATACAAGAACAACTTACTCTGGGGAAGAGTTAAAGCATTTCCACCTAAAACCAACACATCATCATACTTCTGGGGTTATCCACACACCAAAGGCATTCGGTGTCACACTGTATGTTTTACTTCCCAGTTAGACTGGAGTCTTGATCAATTCTTTTCAAATATCAAAGATTGCTACTTTGGTTGGCTGATACACGTCTTGACATCTGTCCATTCTTGCTACTTGAGGTAGCATTCTGCCTACATTTGTAGGTAGAAAGTGTGCACTCAGGAGAAAACAAATGCCCAGTTGGCTACCACAAATAAGGAAGCTGGATAGTAGATCTCTCATAGCTACCTTTTATGCTGCTGTGCAAGACCACACTATTAATAGACATCAGAGAATCCACACAGGACTGGGCAAGGAAGCAGGAGGAGAAAGACACAGATCAGCTTGGCCAGATCCAGACAATCTGCTCTGAAGTCCCATTTTTTCCTGCAGTCTCACCTTGCAACTTCTGCCTCACTAGATCAGGCTTCCCCCTTCTACTGTAGGCTATTTTCCTGAGATTATAATTAACTTAATGTCTCTGCAGCCTACTCCTCTTTCCTTATGGCAAACAAATTAGCAAAATTCCCTGGGAAGGGGAGACAAGACAGGATAAACCTCACCTCCCAATGAAACCAGGCCAAATGATACTTGGCAGCCCCACACAACAGTGTTTCTTTATCCCTGATGCAGAACACACCTTGCAAAGGCTGAGAGCCCACAACATCTGCAGTTACAACAGGGCTGATTCCACAGAAGCTTTTCTAGTTCTTAAGGGCCCCAGACACATAACAGAACAGGGTTAAACCTCTCTTCTGCTTCTGCAGACCTGTGAACTCAGCACTCTGCCACGAATTCAGCCATTACCTTTTCACCCCCATTGATGGTAACATGGACAGGCATTACCTTTTCACCCCCATTGATGGTAACATGGACAGGCATTACCTTTTCACCCCCATTGATGGTAACATTGATGTTCTTCAGGACCAGGTCCAAGTCCTCGCGGTAGCGCAGGCCGTAGCCTCGGAACTCCACCTTCCCCTCCTCGGGCCAGCTGCTGGCTGGGGCTGTTTGCTCAATGCTCCACTCAGCCTGCAAGGGCCACACAAACACCTCTGATCAGCTCCTGCTTCAACCAACACAGGCTCAGAGGACTCAGACTGCAATTAATAGGAATCCTTCTTAGGGGATAATTTGCAAAGGAACTGTGATGAGGAGAGCAGAGTAGTCTCAAGACAGATGAAATGGTGGGAGAAGCCAAGGCCTTGGCCATCTCAAGTCCCACTCGCTGGATAAACTTCCTTCTTGGCAATGGCAGAATCATGCAGGCAGCACACATTCAGACACCCCACCATGGCAAGGAAACCTCTGGGGCAGCCACACGTGCAACCAGAAACAGTTAGGCTGAGACTGTGCACTGAAACATCCATAAGCTGGTAAAAAGCTGCTGCCTCAGCCTCCCACAGGGGTGAGAAAGAACACACCCCACTGCATTCACTGCCACTGCCAAATAAAAAGGCTTTTGCCTGTATAAACACTGGTCTGCTACCATAACTTAAGAAAAAAAAATCTAGGAAGGGTCTTCATAATGTCTGGTTGCAAAAATAGTGACTCAGGTCAGGTTCAAGTGCAGGCAAGGCAAAGAAAAGACCCAGGGAACTCCATAACCATAAAAGAAACAACTGCACATTAAATTAATAATGTGATTTGAATCAAAACAAACAAACAAAAAAAAAAGTAAAACCTTTTTATTCCCCACACTGAGTGCAAAAAAAGAAACACATAAAAACATGATGTTTAAGTGTTTAAGTCTTAGGAAACCAAAACATTTGCGCTCCCCTACTGCTTAGCCTTGAACATAAGAGCACATTTCCTAAATAGCACTGTGTAAATACCAGTGGGTACACCACAAAAGCACCAACAGGAACTTCCCACTGGGACCCAGCCCATCCCTGGCAGGCACTCACAGCCCTGACTCTGTCCCACCCTCCAACCCACTCAGTGGGCAGCTGAGCCCTCAGAACAGGGCACTGCCTTCCACAAGTGTGGAGGGCAGCTCTCTGTACCTCCTTCTCCATTTCAGAGTATTCCTTGACTCTTTCAACAGCAACAATGTTGGTTTCCAGCTCGGATGACATGCGAACCAACCAGTTCAAGTACGCTGTGATCTGCAAGGAGAAAGCAGTCAGAGAGCAGCTTACACTGAACAGGTTACCTGCAATACATGAAAAACATGGAACAACCAAAGCACTGCAATTTCATGGAATGCAAAACACAGGCAAGATCTTGGCTAATCAGCACTGGACAGGAGAAAAGTCTAAATGCCTTTAAGATGCACAGGACGAGACACCTTGGCCAATCCCCTCACAAGGGAAAGCAAAGAAGAAACTTCCCAGCACCTCTTCAGATACTATTTGTAATTATTATCTTCTATATTCTTCATATCCGTTTTCCATCCAAAGCCATATCAAGGCTCTGACTTTCTGATGCAGTCTAACAATTCAGAGGTTTTGCTCTTTTCAGAAAAGGCAAAATTACCTGCAGTGAGTAGGACACTGAGAGCCCAACCAGCCCTGCACTGAGTTTGTTGCGTGCAATCACTGCAAACAACGCTGCAAACAGGACAATGCAGTTGCCCACGTACTCCAGACGGACTGCCAGCCACCTGCAAGCACAAACACATCCTTCCAGTACTTCACCCACAGAGATCAGAGATGTGGACAACAAATGGTCTGTTACGCATCTTTTTTTTGTAAGATTAATAATATGGCATGTGTGTCCTGCTAGTGACACAGGCACTGCAAGATGTTTGAGGCTCTGCTTCAAGTGTGTGAATCTAGAGGCATCCAAAATTTATGAGCCTTTCAGGTGCATAAACTCCTGTCTTGATTACGACTGTTTTCTGAACATGGGGATTAATAAAACAAAACTTTGAAAATAATACAACCCAGAAGCAAGGCAGGAACTCTCAGAAAAGTGAGAGATGCAGAATTTTCATTTCATCACAGAACTTTGAACAAAACAAATGTGAAATGGATTTATCCACACAGACCTGCCTCCCCGGGACAAGCACACCAAGAGCTGTGCCAGATAAGGAGCACAGCCAGCAGCTCCACCTCCTCCCCCGGTAACTGCTGCTCCATAGCCCCACGGGTACCTGTTTGCAACAATGCTTGGGTAATAAGCCTTCTGGTTCTCGTCCACCTTCATGTCGTTCTGCCGGATGAAGCGCTTCTGCTCCTCGAAGGCGCGGATGACGCTGACCCCCAGCAGGGTCTCGTTGAAGTGCGAGTACACCGGGGAGCGGCTCACCGACTCCAGGCGCTTCAGCTGCCGCGACGTGGCCACGTAGAACCTCTGCCAATCACAGTGTCAGAGCTGTGGTTACACCCAGAGCCTCTGGGAAGGCAAGGGGAATCAAACAGCTCCCTGCCATCTGGGCTGTTAGCGACAGAGATTCCATTTACACGTGGGGATACACACCTTCCCCAACACTTTCAGGCCTGAAGGACCATGACAAACGCTCTGCTGCCTTTAAACAACTGCCAATCAACCCATCTCATGCCAGAGCCACTTTCTCCTCTTTCTTTTATCAGCAAGTTTAGTTCAACAGCATAAAACACACATACCACCACTTTAAGGTTTACTAATGGAGCCACAAGGATTTACAAAATCAAGAGCCAAAGTCAAACCCCAGCTGCTTCTCTTCGATCTGTGCTGGCTCTTCCAGTTTCCAGGAGTGAAGCCAGAGTGAAGGAAGCACACCCTCCCCACACAGGACAAGA
Organism: Passer montanus; assembly: GCF_014805655.1. Taxonomy (NCBI): domain Eukaryota; kingdom Metazoa; phylum Chordata; class Aves; order Passeriformes; family Passeridae; genus Passer; species Passer montanus. Next base: position 8,756,336 of record NW_024373256.1, read on the forward strand.
GTGAAAGGCTGCCACCCACTCTATTGCTCTGTAGACAATATCTGATGAAACAGGCACGTGAGCAATACACACACATACCCCTCTAAAGGCTGCTCTCAAGTTTGGAAAGTAGTCTTGGAAAAGCCCATGTTTTCCATATTTGGGCTCTGAGCAACAAGCTGTGCAAAATTTGCCACAAAATCTAATGGCACTTTTATCAAGTAGGTATTAAAGGATTAACTTCTGCACAGAAGTAATTTTACACATGACAAAGGAAGGAAATGCTGAGATAACATCAGATTATCAGTAAACCATGCAAAGTACAGTCAGTCAAGCATGACTCAAACCCAACACGCTAAAATCCTTCCTCACACAGGGTAAGAACAGTCTCAAACAACAGAGGATGTGACTGCTGGTCCTGCTTCCCCCAGGTAACACCCTTTACCTGCACAAACAAGTAGACAAGTCCCAGGGGTGGAATGATGACAGCAGCTATAGGTGTGGCCAGCAGAATGATGATACAGGCCCCAATCACGTTAAATGTGGAGCCCATGAACATCTTGATGATGGGGGGGATGGTGGAGTCAATGGTGTCTATCTCCTTGGAGAAACGGTTCACCAGGTTCCCGCTGGGCGTGCGCTCAAAGAAGCTCATGGGAGACCTGAGGACGTTGTGCAGCAGGTTCAGGTGCAGGTGTCGTGAGGCAAAGATTCCTCCAATTGACACAACCATCGAGTAGCCAAACACAGCAATACCTAGAGAAGGAAACTCATTATTAACTGCTGCCACCCTCACACAAAGCATTTTGTCATTGTTCCTCATTTGTTCCTTGTTTTGCCATCATTTAGCATTAGTATGTCTCTAGTGCAATAATTCTGACACCTTAGGTTTACTTCAGGTAGACTCAGCAAATATGTCAAGTAGTTTAAAAGAATAAAATCAGTGAAAACATCACATTCTTTTCATTGTTTCTCCATTACAAAAATTTGTGTAATATTTGAACACTTTCCCTGAGCAAAAATTACTGATTTTGCTCTTGGCATTTGTTTTTTATTGTGGTATTGTCAGGGCACGTCTGAATTGGGGTACTTGGGGCATTGGGTTTCATGGCAAGCAAACTCTAAACCACAAAGAGGACACAAAACAAAACATCTCTGAAGCAGCCTCCCCACAGTGCCCTGGGTGGAGCCACAGGCAGCCAGAGCAAACCCCAGCCAGGGCAGCTGAGCCAGCTGGGGTTGCAGGGAGGCAGCACAGCCACAGCCCCTGTGACCACTGCCTGCAGACCAGGCCAGCAGTGTCTGCTGACAGGCCAAGGAGACCATTCTCAGATCAGACATTCTGCCACAGTTCTGACTCATCAGCCAGAAAAACACTTCTCACTTTAAGAAATTTCATTTACAAATGAAAGGGAAAACACATTTTGCAACTGAATAATTCTATAGGTTGGTTTGCTTGTTTTGTTGTTTTTTTTTTAATTCAAGTTTTTCATTTTCCTATGAAAACACACACTCAACTCCTTAGCAAAATGCTTCTGCAGGCACCAAGAGCATTAGAAACACTGAACCAGCAAGTCTTTAAATACAAGACCAAGCAAACCTTGAGAAATTCCCAGTGCTCCATATACTCCCAGTCTGAGAGATGTGTTCTGCTGTGTCCCATTGATAACAGGATCATCTGTCCATAAACTCAGCCAGTAGTTGGAAGCCAAGGAGGCTACATGATTACACAAAAAGAGGAAAATGGCCAGGAAAGACATAAAGAGTCCAATTGCTTTCATGTAGTCCCAGTACACTGATGCCTTTACCTGAAGAAAGAAGACAAAAATAAATACTCATTTTGCAGCAAGGTTTCAAAAGCAGCAACTCCCCCTTGTCCAACAGCTATTTAAAGTCAGTATCCCTCCCTGAGGCCATGAAAACACAGCAGCTGCACTCCAGAGCCACTGCTTGGGAACACAGGCTGCAAAGCATTCTGTGGAGACGTGCCAAATCCAGCAGTGCCTCAGGGCAGGCACACATCATCCCTCCCCTGTCATCCCAGGCAAGGGAGGAGTAGGGAGGGACCTGCCTGAAGTACCACAGAGCATCAGTAGCAGAGCCAAAAACTTCACTGAGGAGTTCCAGTTTCTGGCTCTCTGTAGCACAAGATTATAAAGCCTTTAAAGCAACCCTTGCTCCACATGGCTTGTATCCTGTGATCTATCTTTAACCAACAGCAAGCAAATCCAAGCTTGGATTCAAGCAACATTGCTAGGAGCAGTAACTGCCACGTTCCCAGGAACCTCAGTCTCAGGTTTCTCAAAAAGCCCTGGGTATCCTGGGATTAGATACTTATGTCTACAGTGGAAACTTGGCTTAAATTCATCTGAGTCAACTGCAGCTCCTTACTGAAGGGCAGTTTTCATTAGGTCACCTAATTTGTCACAACCTCTCTCCAAGAAATAGCTGCAAGGTTTTCATTCCTCCTTCTACACTTTGATGTGGTCAGGCCCATCACCTCACACAAGCTTTGTGTTGGCATTCTTCCTGCAGGCAAACATGGTGCTCAGCTTTGGGAGCAGAGGGCACAGCAACACTCCCATCAAGTATTACACAACAAGTAGCAAGCTCAAGAACTCACTCAGCCTGTTCTCACAACAGTTACATGGTCTTCAGAAGTTATTTTCTTCTGAAATACATTTTCCCAAAACTGAAGAAGGGCACAGGAAGTGGGAACTGGAGCCTTACCCTCCCAGTCTTTGCTGTGTCAGCCTCTGTCAGTTTCCAGGAATTCTTCTCAGCAAGTGGCTTCTGCAGCTCTGCTGTGCTGCTCTGCTGCTGTGCCTTCCCAGTGTCCCTGCTGTATGTTGAAGAGTTACTGAGCTGCCTGTTGGAAGACATTTAATTTTTTATCTTAGCTTGACACAGGACAGGTGTTACCTCACATCTAGGCTTTGACAGTCCACAGTTACACTCCTATGAGATGTCCTAACCTGCCACAGGGGGCCAGAGGTTCCTTTAGCCCCTCTTGTCCCCTCAGGGCACTCTGCCACCCCTCCCTGGCAGCACTCAGTTCCCAAGTACCCGTGTCCAGGTGCCAGTAACAGCCACCAGAGAAACAAGTCTTGGTTGCACAGTCACTCCAGCAAGAAAAATGCTTTGTGACCATCAAGACCAGCCTTTCCAAACCCCATCAACAGCACAGCAGCTGCTGGAGTGTGAAAAGGGTACCTGCCCTCCCCTCAAAACAGGCCATTTAACTCCCAGGCACTCATCAGTTTCCACAAATAGGGTCTCTAGAGCACCAGAAGACCAGAGGCACTCTTAGAGCACTGTGAGAGTGAGGCACAGACCAGGAGGTGGTTTTGGAAGGGTGTAATCAGAGTGACTGCAAGCAGAACAGCAGCTGCATTAGGTCAGACAAAAGGTGCACTTGGCACTTCATCCCACCTGACAGCAGGAAAATGCAGAAGCCTTAGGAACACACACAAAAGCTGCACTGGCCAACAAAACACTCTCCCTTTTATGCAAGCCAAACCCACAATATCTTGCTACAACACAAATGGAAAGAAAATCACGAGAGCTGTGTGTGCAGACACGAGTGTGCGCCAGTCTGTGCCAGCTGCAGGGGCTGCAGCCCCAGGGGCTGCAGTGCCAGGGGCAGCTCCCAGGCACTGCAGGGATGCTCCTTGCATGGACACATCATGGATTCCCACAGCAAAGCTGGTCCTGCCCAGCCAGGGTGGTGCTGGGTGTGTGGGGCTGCTGGAGCACTTCCCACTGCTGGGGTTGGCACCACAGAGCAGCAGCAGCTTTGCCTTTCCCAGGCTGCTGCATCCAGCAGGATGTACTTTCCCTCTAACAAATACCATTACCACCAAATTATTGCTTATCCATATCTGAGTGACTGGATTGAACGGATGGAGGGCAAGAGGAAAAAAGAAATAAAACCACACACCTATGCATCAGCTTTCCAGGGGCTTCATTCACAAGGCCTCCATTTTCTATAGGCTTGCCTTCCTTTGCAGATGGACTGTTTGTATCTGAAAGGGTGAAAAAGTAAATGTGAAAATGGTTAGGCAAAGAGACACAAGCATTTAATTTCAATACTAATTGCCAGTTGCAGTCTTAATGTGCAAACAAAGCAGGGAGCACAAGTATTTACAGATAATAACAGAAAACTGACCAGGTGAACAAATCAGTTTAGTTCAACTCCCAACAGGGTTAACTGCCAAGACAGGGAGCATTTATTTTTCTAGCAAATGTAGGTCAGTAATAATGTAATATAATTATGAGGACATCTTTTATGTTCAAACATGCAATACCAAGTCACATGTGACCCACTCCATGGAAACAAACCCAACACTCCAGCCACTCCTTTTCAAACCACAGCTTCTACAGAGTTAGTTATAAATTATTTTTATTTTAAAATGCAATGAGAAGACATTCTATAAATGATGGAGTAAAGCTGTAAGAACAGCAGCCATATGCTAGTAACTTTGAGTCTTCCTGCAAAGCTGAGCAAGAAGAAATGTGTAAAACCCTGCTGTTTCAGGCAACTGCAGGAGTGAGATGACTTTATGCAAGAAATCTTTCCGTGAGTTGTTATCCCACAACATTCCAGCTGTACCAAGATGAAGCACACACCAGACAAATGCCTAAAACACTCCAGAAAACCTGTCAGCTTGAAACAGTAACCTTTTCTGAGCAATTTAATTCAGTGTAGTAGAGTGCCATGAGTAAAACTGGGTTCAAGTTATGTCAATTTTCCTTATAAAAACCAAATGTCCTAAAAAGTTGGCTGTCAGTAACTGGAACTCTTATTCTCATGTATGGAAGTTAATTCAGAATTTGCAACAAAGAGTTCTGCATTTTTGAAGGATCTGTGCATAGTTTACGGAAAGGTATCGACCTGAATATACTCAAAAGATATTCAGGAAAATTTGTGTTGATCTAGAGTCTAACATTTTCATGTTTTTACACAAAATCAAAATATATGCATAAAACAGATCATCCACACATTAAGCGTGGTCTGCTTTCTCTTCTGTGTCTGGAAACTGAGTACTGTTTGATTACTCTAAAAACCCAAAAATAAATTGTTCATCATGGTCTTAAAAAGACAAAAAACAGACAATGTGAAAAAGTTTGATTACTTAGTTCTTATTTATGTGAATAAGATCAAACCTAGATGGGACTGCTGGCTATTTTAAGCACTTGACAGCATTTGTTTTGTAAAGTTCCCATATGAAAACCATTCCAGCAACATACTGCCTTAGAACATTGCTGAAGAAAACAAACCCACAAATAAACCATCCTCCCCTTAAAAGCTCAAATTTGATTTCATGTTGTAGGCTGTGAAGATTTCTTGCTCATACTGCATTTAACTGAGAAAAAAAAAATGCTCAAGACTGCCACAGTAAATCTGACATATGCACTTAGGGTACAAGCTCAGTAACGAGGGTTCTGATGAAAAAAATACCCAGAAATGATAAAAGGGAAGAGCTGTGAGCAGTGAATACACATTTGGAACAAAAGAGACCCTCGGGGCTCAATCCTGAATGATGCTTCTCTTGGTACACTCACCACATTTCTAGATTCAGGGTGTATCTATAAAACTAATTTAAAGTTTCCTCATGGAAGTCTCTGAGATACAGAACTGCTGCTGAATTACCTACAGGCTGCCACACAGCCCCTGCTGCAGCTCACACAACCAAGGACATGCAAACCATGCAGATACCTCCTACTGTGCAGATAAAATTCTTCTAATAATGACTCAGCCTCTTGTAAATAAACTGCAGCTACTCATGTTACTCCAAGGCAAGCACTAACATAAAGCCCACATGGCAAACAGTTACCTGTTTCCAGAGGTTGAATCGTTCCTTCTAATGAAGGATCTGACTCTAAAAGCATATATAATTAACTTTTTTCCAGAACATACTCTACCATTTTCAATCTTTACAACCTCACATCCAAGTGAATAACCTAAACCACAAAACCCAAGGCAGAATCGAATTTGCTGAAATTGACCTATTTTTAATCCCAAGCCACAAGCAGAGTTTTCCCACACAGAGGAGAAACCCCATGAAGCTGAGGATGGAAAGGCAGCAGTACAGCACACAGGCAGAGGGAAGCTCAGGAGAGGGAGAGGAAGGCTGGCAGGGCCCAGAGCTGCAGCCAAGCCCCAGGGGCTGGCTAGGAGGAGAGGCTTTCCCACCCAGATGTGCTCCTGCCAGAAAGCACCAGCCCACTGTGTTCCCAGGCTGCCAAGAGAGCTGCAGACACAAGGGAGCCTCCCTTCACAAGTGGGTGTGCAGATAGCCTCCAGCCAGCCCAGCCTGACTCCAGCACACAGTTCTGCTCCTCCAAGAGCCTGGGACTCAGCAACAGTGACCTTTTACACATTCAATAAACATGAATGTTATCCCGATGAATCAGACAAACAGTGCCTCTACTTTTCACTTTTTACCACTGGCAGAAGATCACTTGACTAGAACTGATGAACAAATTCACTGCAAATAGGCCAAGCCTGTGACACAGCAATCCCCTGCAGGTCACCAGGGTGGTACTGAATTAGATGTGCCTCTTATTAGAAAACTGCAGAGAATCATGGCAAAAGATAAAGCACTGGCTCACTTTCCAGAAGAAGGTTCAGTAATTAAATGGAAAAATAAAGTAATTTAGTTTAATGAAAAGGATTTCAAAACCTACTTTTCCACATTTGAAAATGGGAGGAGACAAAAACTAAAAGAAACAAGGCTATTATATGAGGCAAATCTTCACATTCAAGTTAACAAGTTAACTGCCTAGGGAAGCACAGAGAAAGTTAATTTGCCTATAAATTTCACATAGGCTGAAGACTGCAACAAGTCTGACTGTGCCCCAAGTACCTACAGAAGCACCTACAGAAAACACACAGAAGTTCTCCCAAATACACAGAACCTGCTCCACATTCATGTCACCACCTTCACCCCAGCCAGCAGAGTGCAGGCACCCCTGCACTTCCCAGCAGGACTGTCAGGAAATCACCACAGGCAAGCCATGAAGAAAACAAGCTCCCCTATTAAAATCCAATACTATAAATGTCTGTAGATAAAAGAAAAATAAACCTGAAGTGAATTCCTGTACCAGTGCAGTCCTGCAGCTGTTTGTAAAGCAGAAGCAGGAGTCAAGGACAGCAGCTAGAACACTGAGCTGCTTCCTCCTCCTCCCCATCCCCAAAGGAATTAGTTGCATAAAAAACATCTTAACAGAGACAGGAAGGGTGTATGAACCCCAGCTGGCCTTTATGCAGCATCACTACCATCTGAATTTTGCACTGAGAGGAAATTTTACTACAGATCTCTTACACATTTTCCTGATTTTAAGAAAGAATGTGTGTTTAACTTCACAACCTTCAACACCCTCCAGAAATAAGCACCTCTACCTATATAGGCAATCACAAGAAACAGTAATTTAACTTTCCTATCAGTACTACTGTTTTTCCTGTAACAGGACTCCCTTATTAACATGAGAGACAGCAAGAGAGTTTATTTGTGAGCTTACCACTGTTCTCTGTGGTTTGTTCAGCATTGGCATATGTACGAAGGAACTCAGCAAAAGCCCCATCTTGCTCCAGCAGCTCCTGGTAAGAGCCCATCTCAGAGATTTCTCCATCAGTCATTACCAGAATTGTATCCATCTGAGGCAGATAGTTGATTGCATGGGTTACCAAAACCCGGGTCTAAAAGGCAAAGGAAAAATAAAGGGTTTCTGTAATCCCAAATTAGTGAACACCATGGCTGGACTACTGCTCTTTACTGCTTGAATTCTGTGTATAATAGAACAGTAATGAGGGACAGGCATGCAGAATTTTAAGATAACATTGTCTTGATTTTTCCATCAAATATTTTTGAATTACAGAAACCAAAGTACCTTTCACTACGAAAATGTCAGTGCTTTATAAAAGTCCTCTAAAAATTGCAGAAGGATCCTTTCATTTTTCAGCTGTTAGAAACAGAAGTCTAAATATGCAACTTGACAAACTTGGCATCATTTGAACTCAGCCAAGAAAAAGCATTCTCTAGAGACATTATAACATACTTTATTTTTCAGGATTCCTTTTGGTCCAATAACTTTTTCAAAAATATGTTTCCCAACATGAGCATCAACAGCTGATAAAGGATCATCAAGTAAATAGACATCTGCATTGCAGTAAACTGCCCGAGCAAGACTGACTCGCTGCTTCTGTCCTCCAGACAAATTCACCCCCTGAGGAAACAAGAAAACATGAATCTTTATTCACAGCTGAAAGAAGATGTCTTGCTACAGTTTATGAAAGACACAAGTCACAGGTGGTTTATTTAAATCAGAGGAAATTCAACATTGCATGAAACAGATCTCCACAAATAATTTCACTACCACAACAGCATCAGCACCCAGTCACAATCCTCTTGCAGAGAAGCACATCTCCTCTGTTCTCACTGTCAGTGAAGGGCTAGCCAAAACAAAAAATAATGTTTGCTAGTCCTGAAAAGCAACTAACCCTGATTGGCCTACCTAGCTCTGCACATTCAGAGAATACTTCTTTTCTCAGCTGCATTTCTGCAGTGCTGCCTCTGATTTAAGAAACAAACTGTGCTCACACTGCACAGTGTGACTGCCTGCTGACCAAGGAGACAAAGCTGCACCTTCACTGCACGTGGGGCTGTGAGTTCTGTGCCCAGCTGGGAGTGCAGCCCCCTGCACCCAGGCAGAGCCCAGAGCAGCAGCTGAGAGCCCCCAGCAGCCACAGCCCCTGCCAGCCCCTGGTACAGGGGCAGCAGCTCCTGCTCCACAGCACGTTTCCAAAGCCCACACCAGGCCTGCTCTGGTAACCAAGGGCCAGATTTGGGGTGATGGTTGATTTTGTAGATTGTGATTCGGATTTTTTGGAGGGGTTGGGGTTGGAGGGGTGATTGCTTGTTTTGAACAAAACTGAAGTGTTCAGAAGATTTTTCTCTTCTTGTTTCTACATATTTTTCTGCTCTATAACGGTGGCAACTTAGAAACAATTAAAAACTGCCATTACAAGATGGTTTTATATTTATAACTGAGGACAGGTTTTCCCCCCTTTGAGGCTTAAACAGAAGGAAAACACACTGTTCAAATCCATCTCTTATTCTAGAGGATTCATTCGTTTTAAATTCCATACAACTTCGAGATAAAGCAAGAGTCACAAAGCCTTAACTACAAGCAATAGCACTGTTATGGTGGAGTGGGCATTGAAATACCTTTTCTCCAATTTCTGTTTTGTCTCCTGAAGGAAGAATCTCTATATCAGGGAGCAGGGCACAGGCCTCAACCACACGCTTGTACCGGTTCTCACTCATCTCCCTTCCAAAGATAATGTTATCTTCCAGAGTTGCATTTTGGACCCAGGCTTGCTGAGGAACGTAGGCTACAGAGCCCTGCAAGAAAAATAAAGTTCAGTACTTTAGACTGAGAGTCTGCACAGAGAGTCAAAGCACAGCAGGGCTTTGTGAGGCAGGCAGTGCTAATCACCTCACAAATTACCTACGGTCATTTCCAAACAAAGCACTTCTTGGGCTCCCGCCTCCTCCAAAATGTTATTTTTATAATCCTCTCTACAAGTGAATGTAACAAACCACCGGTGGAAAAGAAAGGGCTTCAAACAAAATACGATTAACATAAACCTGGAGGAAACATTTGTTTAGAGGACGTTTGCACAATTACTGCACGTCAAAAGTCATTACTTCTTTCATATAAATTATGTTCTGCACAAAAGAGTTTAATCTGGAAAGCAAGTGGTTAACAAATGCACCCCTGCCAAGAGATTTCTGCAGAAAGCAGAGGAAGTAGTTTTCATAAAAAAGTCACTTCAAAGGAGGAGACTGAGGTAATGCAGAGTATTCTGCTTTGAGTATCAGCTCTGTCTTCTCTTTCTTCACTAATAATTAGTGACTCAGATCTCAACTTCCACAATTCCGAAGGTGGCCAAACCTACAGACTTTTCAATGCAACAGATTTGTTTTGCTCTTGAAGTAATTTTATTTCCAGGTCATTCTTTCTCTGTTAGCTCTGTGCAGCTCTGATGCCTAAGAAAGAACAAACTGCAGCAGCAGCTTTTCCCATGTTCAGGTGTCTGGGTGCATCCTCTTCTTGTAATTCTCTGATGTCTGAGAAGGTAGAACTCAACACTGCTCTTCCTCAGGGAATACGTAACAGGGTCTTCCCATCTCATACTCAGCTGCTAGCAAGACTCACCAGAACACTCATCCTTGAGTGCCCCACTGTTTTATTTGGCTAAATCTGACACCAACAGATTTGGATGCTATTGGGTAAAGGCTTAACAGGCACTTACACAGAGTGCACACTAAGGCATATACATGGTTTGCCAGGAAAGCAGGCTAAAAAGTGCATTCATTTGAAAGGCTGTCTCTTCCCTCTTCACACCACTTGGAAATCCAGAATCCCTCTGGCAATACCCACAAACAGCTGAACAACTCTCCAGACATGTCACACCTTGACAAGCACGTAGCCTTCCTTTTTGTCCATCTCCCCCAGCAATGCAGACAGCAGTGAAGACTTTCCACAGCCAACTTGACCAACAACAGCCACCAAGGAGCCTTCAGGAACAGTGAAATTAATGCTGAAATAAAGTGCACACAGTTCAGCCTTGCTTGCTGGCACACCCCAATAGTTAAACAGTCAATGAACTGCCCACCTAAAACCAGGTGCAATGTGAACACCCTCTGCAAACACTGACTCAGCACTCAAACTGCATCTGCCTCAAAACCCAAACCTCTCACTCAGAAAACACCTAGCTCTCCCCATATTTAGAACACAGAATATAATCTTAACATGTAATCTTAATTAGTCAAAAGGGGGAAGAAAACAGAAAGAAAAAAAAAGCACTGTGACCCAATCTTGCCAAGATTTCTCCCAAGTGTTCTGTGAACACAAATGTAAATACAGCAAATTTTTGTCCCAAAGAATTTGCCATTTAAGGCCCAAGTAAAAGCAGCCAAAGTTAAGGAAGGGAGCAGGGCAAAGGGAAGACACAGCGTGTAGCTGCATCACTGTTTGCTTTCTGCAGGCCAGGATCAAGGACAGCAGAGTGCAGTGAGCAGCAGGCTGTGAAAGGAGCCTGAGCACTGGCACACAGGAGGGAGCAGAGCTGCCTGCGAGGGGCTGAGCTGGCTGCACCCTCTAGATGGAGCTCAGCCCCTCTGCAGCACACAGCCAGAGCTGAAATCCCCTGCTGCTCCCTCTTCCTTGATCCCTACCTCTCCTGCTATCTCCCTTCATGCATTCCATAAATGCAATAAACTGCAAATCCCTCCAGTTCATAAAGCCCCAGTTTCAAAAATATATACAGAACTGATGTTCTCTTTCTTTATGGCAACAAACTCTTCTTCACATGTACTTTATAATTCAAATATAGTTCATTTATAGTGCAACAAGACTGTGGAATGGAATAAAGAGCACCAATCTTTACCTGTTCAGCAAAGGAGGATCAGTTTTGGCCCAGCTAAACGTTGCATTCTTCACAACAATGCATCCTTCAGCTGCAAAGAGTAAACTCATACTTAGAAAAGTACCAATGCAAGCAGCTAAACTGTGTGCTAACAATCCAAAGTTAATCCAAACACACATGGGCAGAGGTATAAAGTTACTTTTTCAGAAGAACAACAACCCACTGCTTGCCAAAAACTTGTGTTCTGCTTTTACTGAATTTAGCAAGACAGCAGAGGTCCCAAGGTTACCCTCACTCAGGAACCAGGAGATACATGAACATCAGCTACACAGAGATACCAACTAATTCAGCTGCATCTCCAGCACTGCCAAGTCAGTTGTGGAGAGGAAAAAAAAAACTATCTGAGAAGTAAGAAGAACCTGTACATAATTTTCATTTTAGAAACTCTCTTCTCTGTTTTCTGTCTCAAATTTATCAGCAAAACACACCAAAAATGCAGTAAATTTGTTTTAGAAAGCAAAAGAAACCACCCAAAACCTGCAGACACTGATTTTCAACAGGCAAAGAAACTCACCCTCTTTGATGGGACCCCTGACTATGCTGTCTGGATCCAACTCCTCGTGGGACAGGAACACCCTGAGGCGCTTCAAGGAGACACTGGCCTGCATGGAAAAAAGATGCAAAACTACTTACTCTCTGCTCATTACCTTTATGTGCTCACTGTTTTGTGCCACATACTCATTATATCATTATTATGCACTCCTGATCCCTCCTTAAATCCACTGCACAGTTGGTTGGATAGGCAAACTTTCACTTCCCAACCCACAGGAAATGTGGGTGATGTAAGGAACACCCATCCACCATAACTGGGATTATTTCACCAGCACAGCACTTAACACTCAGGAGCTGCAAGGTCCCTCCCAGAGGTGGCCCTGTGGTCATTCTCTAAGCAGGGGGATGTAATCTTTCCACCCAGGGCCCCCTTCTGCACACAAAACACCTGTCAGTGACTGAAATCTTACTTCTACTATGTTGCTGATGACCATAGGGAGCATGTTCAGTGGGAACCTGAGGATGTTGAATAATGCCAGAGAAACAAAGGCCTTCTGAGCATCCAAGACGTTGTTCTTGTCTACTGTGACATACACAGCAAACGTGGACAGGGCAACCTGAAACCAAGGGTAAAGGATACAGTGAGGGTCATGTCTGAAAGCCACCAAGTCAGGAGTACAGTGTGACAACTGCAATCAGACCAAAATCAAAGAAAGAGCAATGTTCTGACAACTTTTTGTTCCTGACAACACTTTTTGCAAAACAAATGTGACTAAAATCTGCTGTTGTAAAAAGAAGTTGATGGCTCCTCTTTAAAAACATTTAAGTGCTCATTTTCCTCACACAGCAGAAGTGAAACCACAAACGTCCCAGGCTGTTTGAGGTCACACAGCAGCACAAGGGAAGTAGAGAAATGATCACTGCTCTTTTTTTCTGTTCCCTTTCAGTTTTAAGACACTCCTCAAAGAATCAGATATGGGATCAATAACATATATTGACGGAAAAGTAAAAAGCACCCCAATATTAACCTGTTTTATAGTTTGTAGAGACTACCACAACCCTAGATTTCCAAATACAGCCCACTTTATCATGAACAAGAAACTTGAAATGTTATTGACTACAAAGATGAAGCTTTTTCTGTTGTGAACTGTTTCAGTTTCATACTGAACAAGAAAATGACACCGAACCATTTTGTTATCACAAATCACAAGCTGTAAAAATAATTCCAAAAATCCATACACTCATGTTTTAAAATGTATTGAGTATATTACAGTAAAATAAAGCAAGCTAAGTAAAATCAGATGTTTGCTTTCACAACTATTCCCTTCATAGTGTTATCTTCCACACTAATACCCGCACACCTCAGTACACCACGAGATCCAGCAGCTTTTTTCCCCCCAGACTGCCAATTAAAACAAGAAATCAAGGTAGATAAACTTCTGGCATCCTCCCTCCTAAAAGACTTGAAATAATGAGCTCCCCATCTAAGTCTCATCTAAGCACAGCATCCACTGAAGACATCAGTGTTTCTGTTAGCAAATCTGACTGCTGTGAAGACATGCATTGTTCTGGGCGCAGCAGCTGACTCAGCTGTGCCTTGTACAGTAGCTTGTTTGTACAGCCCTTAGTTTGGACAACCCCATCCCAGGGAGAAAGCCCTCCCGTGGAGATCAAAAACAAGACAGGGTGCAAAGAACAACCTCCCAAGCAGCATGTCTGCACTCTTGTGTCAGCAGCACACGAGGCAGCAGGGGAGGCACTGCAAAGCCAGCAGGTCCCTGACGCTGTCACCAAACAACAGCTTTAAAACCCTGGCCTTGGAAACAGGAAGGAGTAGAGGACATAAAAGTTTTCAAGGTCAAAAGTGCTTTCAAAATAGGCACTTGCAATAAATGTTTTATCAAACATAGAATGAAACCCCCAAAAATCCAAGCAATGAGATGCTGAAGAGCAGCCTTGTTGTGCCCTGGCGGCAAAGCCCCCGCAGAGGCAGCGCCACACACCCCGTGTGTGCAGGGACACAGCTGCACAGCACACCCCTCTGCCCTCCCAGGCTCCACAGAGCACCATCAGGGAGTCCACCTGCAGGGTTTTATTTAGAAATTTCATTTAATAATGTATTTATATTAAGATAATCCCAGACTTCTTTTAGAAAAGCATTCACTTAAGAATGCGGCTGATGCTTCTCTGCCTTTCATCATGCCCTGAGCATAATGTAAACACTAAAAATGTTTGCAGGGAAGGAATCTGAGACTGGAAAGTACACTTAAACACCTTCAACTGGAACAGCACATATTTTATCCTAATGTAGTCATGGCTTTTAATTGTTTCTGCAGACAAGAGCAATGGTCCCTCATTCTAATAGAGTCTGAAGCAATTTTAATGTGATCTCACTCTTCTCTCCCTTGTATCAGTTGAAATGTAAGCTAACCACAAACACAGGAGGGATGTTTTGCATATCATGGATTTTTATTATTTTTTAAGTAAGAATTTGAAGCCATCTCAGGCCACACAATGTTTTACCTTTTGCACATTGTTCTTACACAGATGCTGGAAGAACCCCAGCCAGAGGCACTCCTGGAGCCCAACATCCCATTCAGTCAGGAGTTCTTATGTAAGGCCCTGCTGCTGCTCAGAAACACTTTGAAATAAGGGATTTTTTTTAATTCTCCTAAATCTGATCATACATTTCATCTTAGACTCCTCAAGTACTCTACCAAAATAGGAGGGGATGCAGAGGAGGTTTTTTATTTTCCAATACTTGGACATTAACTTCTAGAATACATCCAACCTGGCTGTCACTGAGTTTCAAAGAAAACAGTAGTGGAGAAGTGGACCCCTAAGTGTCCAAGAACCCACCATTCTGGAAGGCATTTTGGTTCAACTCATTAAAACACAAAACCAAAAGAAGTCCTCAAGTGCTGCCTTGGAAAGCACAACCCCAAAAAGGAGAGAAGACTTCTAGATTTGTTTCACTTACCAAAAACGGAGCACAAACCCAAGTGAAGGTTGCCATTGCAGCAAGGTAAGCAGATTTTTTTAGGACTTTGAGTTCTTTCTGTCTGATCTCTAATACCTTCTCTCTAAAGGCTAATTCCCAAGCATAAAGTTTCAGAACTTTAATCCCATTGAGAATTTCATTCATCAGCTTAATTCTGTTGTCTTTGCTCTTCATTTGAGCCACCTAAAAACAACATTGCAAAAAATAATTAACAGAGCACAATACTTGGCAGAACCTCAAAGTTCTGAGCTTTGTATTTTGCAATGGCAAATTTACCTCATTATCATCAAAAGCTTACTAGCTTCCCAAGCAGGAAATCTGAGATACTATCTGAACAAACAAATATGCAGAATTAACAAGATGTTTTAAACCAATTAAAAGAATGCTTCATGTAACTACAAATCCAAAGCAAGATCAAAACAAGTGTGGCACTGGTTTTAGTGTGATGAACCCTGCAACAGGCAGCCCTGGGACTCAGGTACAATATGCAGTTAAAAAATAAACCAGTGTAAGAGGTGCAGCTTGCTTCTAACCTTAGACCAAATTGAATTTTGCTTTATTTTCAGCACTATCAATGGCTTTTTTCTTCTTCATCTTTCCAGGAAACAAACAAACAGAACAAGCCACACATCCTGGAAACATGAACATTTCATTCATGGCCATTAGGTTCATTAGGCAGACACTAGTTTACCTTTGCACTTTAGTTCTTAGGCAAGTTAAAAACTGAACTCATTCCTAATAATTCAGTCACTGGACATCTCATGAAGCTGTCTGAAGTGCTACCTTGGTCCTCACTACTGCAGGTTTTTAGACCATTACATACAGATAAGCTGGAAGGCGGAAAAATACATGAGTTTGTTTATTCTGAATACATAACACCTCTGACCTTTCTTTCCCTTCCCTTTTTATAAGGGATAATTAGAGGAATGGAAAAAAAAAAAAAAGGAAAAATCTCCAGGAACAAGTCAAAGAATAGATGTTTCTTAAAAGCACTATATAGAGATGCTAACCTGATAGGTTTTTGTCTTCATTGCCATCACAGCATTTATTGGAACCAGAAGGATCATGACAGCCACACCTGCCAGCACTGAAGGACCTAAATTCTGAAAAGCACATAATTGTAAGCAATTATTCAAACTAATTTTTTAATCTTGTCTCAAATCACTGTATACATTACAGAAAATCATTCTGAAATAGGCTTTCAGCTTGGGAGAAGAAGAGAAGGACCAATTAGAGGCTTAGGTTAATGTCTATATATTTTGACTCTTTAAACAAACATACATACATACATAGATATATATATATATCTCCCTCATATAGAAGTACATCTAGATCAATTTCTCTTCAAATGTATCTCTATACACACACACACACACACACAAATATGTTTTAACGTTTTGCTGATTTGTCTGCTCTTCTAAAGAAGAGTCAGCCCAGTGCTGTGTGAACTAGAAACAGCAAACATCTCACATGTTACTCTGAGCAGAGTGAAGACCACTTTTATTTAAATCAAGGAACAAGTGAGATCCTCTAGGTGCTGCAGTCCCCCAAAAGATGATAGTTCCTCTCTGCATCCTCCCCTTATGAACTCAGATGTGCAAATTCAGAACCTCCAGCCTTCCCTCCTGACAGCAGTGACAAAAGCAGCTCTGAAAGTGCTGTTTATTAAGAAGCCA
Organism: Passer montanus; assembly: GCF_014805655.1. Taxonomy (NCBI): domain Eukaryota; kingdom Metazoa; phylum Chordata; class Aves; order Passeriformes; family Passeridae; genus Passer; species Passer montanus. The sequence continues at coordinate 8,772,981 of NW_024373256.1, forward strand.
CTCTCCTCACTGCTGCAAACCCTCCAGTGGTCTGAACAACACATGTGTGTAGGCACAGAATCAGGGAAGCAGCACTGCCAAAGCCAAAAGAAGAAACAACACAGGGTGCTCACCAGCCACAGGAAGTACAGCGCCATCAGCACCTGCAGAGGGGCAGACCAAACCATGTTGATATAGGTAGCCAAGTCCATGAACCTCTGAGCATCCACAGACATCAGATTCACAATCTCACCCACAGTAGAAGTCTTCCTAGCAGAATTTGTGATAACAAGTGCCTACATGCAGGTAAAAAACCCAAAAAACAATTAAAACAACATGAGGACAGACTTAGTCATTTGCATTTTCTCCACAGAAGTCAAGTGCTTCAGACAACTGCATCTTTTAAATTACAAGCAATGATTTTACTCCTTCATATTCTGTTTACCCTGTACATCCTGCAAAATGCAAGTTATATAGTTTGAATCAATCAGCTGGGTTTAAGCTAACACAGAATTAAAGTCAATAAGCAAACTTTGGGATATGGGCTGGTGGTTTTATTGCTTGGGGGCATCATTTAGTTGGTTTATTACTTGTTTCTGTTTAGTATAAGAAGTGGAATCTTCACTTCTTGTGACACATTTTTCTCACACAGATCTATCAGTCCACAGCTTTCTAAAATGTTCCAGCTTATTCTAAGATGGCACTGCTGGTAAATCCCAAAGGAAGCTGTAAATGTAGAAGCATCTTTAATTTCTGCACCAACTGAAGCACTGCACAGCCCAAATCTAAATGAGGAAAGTTTTCTTACTTGGCAGTGAGAAGAAGCATGTTAAGTAGCAAATTAGAAAACTGCCCTGGCTTAAAGGCTTTTATTTATAAATTAGACATGCTCTTATTTCTATTAAGAGTTAGGAATCAGCATACCACAGTCCCCTACCTTATTACTCAGACTTAAGTGATGCATTCTCACAGTCACAGATATTGCATATTTGTAGTCACAGTATTGTTACATATTTAAAGAAACACCTACCTTTCTATAAATTACACCAACAATGGCTGTTTTGAGCCTCATTCCAGTTACAAAGCAAATATGAAAATACTGGTGAAGGATCAGTGTCTGAAGACAGGCACAAACAAACAGCAGTGCTGTATAAAAGTAGCCCTGCCAGTTTGGGGCAGCTTTGTTATTTACAAAGTTGAGCAGCAATCTGTGGAGAGAGAAATGAGCTCTCTTGATAGATGGAAAACAAAACCAAATGCCATGGTTGCAGCCTTAGGTTATTCCAAACATTGTACAGGTCCTGCAAGCACCTTAAGTACCAAACTTAGATAAAACACCTCAGCATACTTCTTAGAAACTGGAGATCACTTTGTATGAGCATACATCACTCCCTCCTCAAGGTACCAGTCTGAAACATGAAGTAAGACATAGCTCACATGTACAGCATTCTCTTGGAGCTACACTGAGAAGCTTCATATCCCCTCCAGCTGAAATAAAACCATTTGCAGCTCCTTTACTTCTTAGCTCAAAGCAATACAAGCCTCCCAGCTCCTCAGCTCTCTGTGGCATCCCATAGACACAGAATAACTCCAGGTTAGAACAGGGTAAAATCTCCTGCTACTGCTGATTATGTTCCTGCCCTGCCTCCCCAGTGATGAAAAGGAAAATAAGTTAAACATTTATTGTATGATGTTGCAATTTGAAAACCAATGGACTGAAATTGTGTTTGCTCCCTTTTCTGACATCTCTTGCTCATTGTATCAGCTGAAGGCAAAGCAACTTGGGGAGTGAAATACCAGCATGTTTTAAATCCTGTTCACATACTTTTAATGCCATAATAAAGTATATAGGTCTTACTTCAGAATTTCTGGGCCTGCAAACATCAAGAGATCATGTGCAGCTTTAAAAAGGAAGCTCATGAGAAAATATGGTCCAAAGGTTTTGTATAACACCTTGAATAAAGATGCTTCAGAGCTCTTCTGAGATGGTTTTATAATCAAAGCTTCAACCTCTTCTGTGACATCACCATTTGAGTCGCCTGATTTTTGCTGCTTTTTGGATGCATATAACATGTTTACTGGTTGCCTGAAAAAAGATCAGGTAGACAATGTAGTCTTTATTCAAGCACAAAGCCAACTGGAAAAATGTTCACTGTACAAACGAGATGTAAATGAGCTGCTTATTGTGATTCTTAACAGTTTAACCAAGTTTTACTGTCAAACACAATCATACAACATAACTACATGAACTGGCTGTTCAGGAATGGCTTTCTTTGCTTGGATAGGTAACATTCCTGTAAATCTCTCCCTTAAGTCTGCCCTGGGGAATGAGGAATAGAGGTGTAACTGGTAAGCTTAAAGAGCAGAGGACATTATTTTTCTAGAACCCAGTGTGCTGAACTTTCATCAAAATCAATGCTTCACTGTACCACCAGAGTTAAAAGACTGAAGTCAGGTTAATGCCAAGACATCCCCAATGGACTGAACACATTCTTTTCTTACATCTGGCTTATGCTAAACTCCATGCTCTGAACTTCTGAGGACAAGCTGGACGTAAAACACACTGTGTAAGCAAGCACACAATTCCCCTTCAATGAAAAGGTGCTCCCGTTTGCTGCAGCCAAGGATGATGAAAGTAGCATGGAGACTGCAGGCATGCAGCCTTTCTAATTTTAGTCATCTGGCTTAGATGCTCAGACTCCCTATATAGTCAAAAGAAAGGAATAAGCTGCTCACTTTGACACCCTGAACTACCCTCCTGAGGCTTTGCCAACTACAGAGGGAGCCCAAGCTCCTAAATTACACGGCAGAAGTTTGTGACCAAACACTCCCTCCCCAGGGGAAAACCACACATCAAAAGTCACAGAAATAAGTTTTGGATCATGAAAGACAAAGTTGATGCAGATCTTCATAATGAAGAAATGCCCGACTTGGTTCCAGCTCTCTGAGCACTCAAGGACAAACCTACAAAAGCAGGTTTGGTAACAAACAACAAACACCCCTAAGCAGAGGCTGAGTCACTTGAGCTCTTAAACCTCTGTGTCTTGGCAGAACTGAAAGCCAGGATAACTGAACTTACCTCTTGGTCTTTGACCACTCTTTTGCCCAATTTCTAGCCAAACCTGGCACTATTTCCTCTGATTTGTCCTCTTTATTTAATGACCACAAATCCTTGGCTTCCAAAGGGCTCCGATAACCCCGAATCATCAACCTGTATTAGAAGAAATCAGCAATATAAATTGAAGAGCACCAAAAATGTTTGTGTATATAGAGAGATAGATAGAAAGATAGATATAGCTGCATCCAGCCCCAGAACAGAGCCAGCTCTCCACAAAGATGCAAGCAAGCATTAGTGCCTGCAGCAACACAGGTCCAGATGCTAAACATACATCCTCCTGTCTTTACTGGGAGAACTAGACACCAAAACAGCTAAGGATCCAGGATATGCCACTGAATTCAAATTCCAGGGAAAATAAAAGAAAGGATGAAGTGATCTCATTTGAAAATCAGCCAAGCAATTAATATTCCCATGCCTAGCAAGTTTCAAAATCTTTATTAGCCTTTAATTTCACAAAGCAACTCCTTTCATCTAGCTTTCTGTTGGAACTCTGGCCAAGTACCAGCCACAACTACACACCAATATTATTTTACATGCTCCTGTGATTTAACTCACAAATCATACAGCATAAGTAAAATTAAGTTAGTGGGAAAAAAAGAGCCCATTGGACAAAAAGAGGTAATAGTTCCCAATGCCTTAGTTTCTAAATACAGCAGACAATTTCTCCTTTCTTGTATTTCCCAAGGAATTTTTTTTTTATTAACTTCCTTCATCAAACATAATAAATACAGGCAGGTAAAATTTAATTATTGTTGCATGATTATTGCCAATTTAGCTCTGCAAGCAGGATCCCATCTGACTTGAACTGGTGATTTATACAACAGCTTGATCTTACCCAGTGATCCACCAGAATGTGATTCTGGAGAGGAAAGAAGCACTGAACTCTGGACATGGATTCTAATGGAGAGAAAAAGAAATCAATCCACATACAAAATGATTGCAGGGCCAAAATAAACCAGCAAAGCAGAAAAGATGTTTTTTGAAATTCCCTTTGTTGACAGTATTTTTTCATATTACTAACACTTGCCATTCATGCTGCTGAGAGCAAACACAGCACAGCTCCAGGGCTGTCAGCAGGCTCCACCACATTAAATAAAGAGGACACAGGAATAGCAGTGCTCCTATCAACAACACAACCAACAGCTGGAGGAATTTCAGAGGCCATGGAGGCCAGACAGTGTCTCCAGGTGTCCTGTCAATGCAAGGTATGCTGCCTACCATGAGAGGGCACAAATATGATAACTAGGTAATCATGAGTGAAAAATGCACCTTTGTTCTAGCAGTGAAGTGCTGGGACCCCAATGACACAGATGCACGGATGAAAAAAAGGTGTAACCCCTTAGGAGCTCTGCATCTCATTCATCAAATATGTATGGGAAACTGAAGTATCAATGCACTCCTAATCTGGCTGGGTTCAAAGAGCACAAAGGGTGGGAGAATTTCAAAGGTATGAAAAGTTCATTTACTGGCAGAATTTCTGTGCACATTTCTCTCTTCCCTCTTTCAGAGCTCTGAATAGCATCTAAATGCTAAAACCTCTCCTTAGGCACAACAAATGTGCTTTTATATAACCATACAACCATAACTGAAGCAATTCAGTTATCTATAAAAGTCACCAAAGATCATTAAAGCATTGCAACTAAACCAGCCAGAGCCAAGGGTTTCCAACATTTGCCATTTCTAACTCATGTTTGTGCATCCTGTACTGTGCTGTCCTGCACTGTGCTCTAACTCAGCTGTACTAAACAGAGTCCTGCATTTTCTCTTTTTCACATAACTTTTTCTGCAACCTCTACAGGGAACAATAAGAGTGTGTATCAGAGAGATGCTTTTGTTTTTTGAAAGAGGATAAGAGATGCTTTTGTTTTTTGAAAGATACATTTGCAAAGTATCCAAACATTTGCAGTAAGATGATGGCAAACAAATCCAACACCCTTTATTAGTGAATAAATAAAAGTTTTTAAAGTCAGAGAAGGGGAAGGGTGTAAAACCTTCCGTGTTCAGCCACTCCTTTCCTGATACACAGATTTCTACTTCAGCAAATACAGGGAATACCTTCAACTGCGTCAAAATGTTAAAATATTCTGAATTTTACATAAAGTGCTGTGTTGTTTTTTCCTTTATATTTTTTAATCTACTTGCTGGTGGAAACTCTAAATTTATCTAAATTTTAGATCCTGTCCTACCAAAAACTGGACTTGGTTTGCATAAAGCCCAAGTTTAAAATATTAAAACATGTTAGATTACTTTTAAAATACTACTACTTTTGATAAAATTAAATCATTATCACACAAATAATTAATAATCCAAATGACTTTCATGCCAGATAGAATGAAGACAAGTTTCAACAAGTCTAGATTTATGTAATATAAACAAGATACAAAACACATTGCCTGACTTCTACATACATCAGCATCCACACTCAGAAATTTCACTGTTGTTTGCTGGCTTAAGTAAACATACTCTAAAATTTCACTGAAGGCTCACAGACATTTCTGGTTTGGAAATATTTGGCAAAGGGGCATAAGGCAGAATTTAAGGCTGACTAAAATGACTTCTTTGCTCTTTTCCCCAACAAAATGAAAGGTTCAAATTTGAGGTCTGCCTTGTTTCCTGAAAACATTCTAAATTCCTAGAAATACTCAGAACAGAAAAACAAACCATTGTGGTCTCAAAGCACCTTGTAATTATTCCAACCATGATCAAAGAAGAAAAGGTTTCCTTACACCATCCTGTCAAATACATTTAACCCCTGAATGAGATGAAAAGAGCCAAAAGCTGAGGAGGATCCAAGACTCAGTAATCTGTTCCTCCCCCCAGGCACACTGCCACGGCCAGGCAGAGCACCCTGGCACCAGGACCTGGAGAAGGTCACTGTGCCATTCAGGAAGTGCTCATGGACCCTTTCCACAGTTACAAAGGCAGTATTTATTTCCCCCCTCACACATTTCACACCTTCCTTCATCAGTCAGTGTCACTGAACTGCCACCAAGCCAGAATCAGACCTTGTATAAAACTGAAATTCCTAAACCTGGCACATCCAAACTGCAGGCAGTGCCCAGTGTCACCCCCTGTGACCCAGAACACCTAACCCAGAGGGGGTGCAAGGATGATCCAGCATCTCTTGGGTCACTTCAGATCCATGCCATAAAGCTCATACATATAATTAAGAACACAAGCCAAACAGATCATGTGTAGGCAAAATTAAATATCTACATCCAAACCACCCTCTAGCATTAGCTGCTCTTGCATCTGAGCTGGTTAAATCTTTACTTGACATAAGAGTGATAAAAACAGAAATCAAACACATCTGCCCAAGCTGAAAATCTTTCCAGGTCTAAATTCTTCCCAGTGTTCAAATGAAAGTGAATCCACATGCTAGTGCCTGCTGAACATATCAGATAACCAGGAGCACAGCATTTCAAATCACTACTTCCCACTGGCTGCCAGCAGCACCACTGAATATAAATATATATAACTTACCCTTCAGGAATGCTATTCAGCAATGAGGGCAACTGTACTTTTGTGCTTTTTCTTACATACAGCCCCTCCCTTCCCCCAGTTTTGCATGTTATGGGCTTCTTTTGCATCACCAAATAAAAAGCAGAATTTTAAATATTTGACATCTTGGAGACGATGGCCCTGTAGCTCATTACACATAATACTGCACATAGGATATTTGGCACTCTGCACAGACTCACTCACAGGATCATTTACTGTTTCAGAAAACAAAGGTGGTTGCTCTGGAAAACAACACAGGATGAGCTCTACTAATACCAGGACAAAGTAGATACAGAAGGTGGCATAACGAAATGCATCCTCATCAGCACCCTGCAAAGGAAGGTCATATTCCAATTAGAAGGCTTGAGGAATTTGCAAATAACAAGTTATGATTAAACAGAAAACAGCTCCTTACTGTAAATTCTGCAAATTAAGTGCTACACTACTCACCCCCATGCAAATGAAAGTCAATGTCTATTTTGGTAAAGGGAAGGTAATGAGAGGGGAGAGGATGTGAAAGACACATTTATTTTTATTCAGTCATTACCATTAAAATACAAGCATGAATTTCTTATGTAAAAAGTTCTCTTTAACACATAGTTTGTGCCAACACAGCCCAAATTTTAAGTCAGTGTATTCCTTACAGGGGCCAAGACATTTATGCACTGGGTAGCAAGGAGCATTAAAAGCAAATTTTTTAATTAGCAGAAAAATTATAAAGAGCAGAATTGACATCACACTTTAAAAAAATTACAGAGAGCAGAATTTACATTCCACTTTGCTCTATTGTGTGCAAAATTCAGAGGTTCTTTCAGTTTTTAAGACTGGGACTGATGCATAACACATAAACCACAGAAATCAAAGCACAGGTATAGGTGAACACACACCCCCAGTAAAATCCCATTCCCAACAGCTGAAGATAAAAGCTGGGTGAAAGTTATCAAAATTTCTAATGCAGCTTAAAGGTTTTAAGAAATAGAAGTGCCATTTTCAGGCAGCTCCACAATCAGTCTGATACTAGAGGTGATCTTACTACAGGGCAAATTGGCATAAAAACATTTCACTTTGATTTTGTCCAAGCAGGTGAGACCACACCAGCACTGAACAAAGTGTTTCAGGAAATCCACCTCACAGTCAACAGGAAGGTGACATAAACCCCCAGCCAGAGCAGCTTGATAGCAAAGATTACAGAGAATGTGAGTGCACTCGAGCAGACACATCCGCTCTCCCCAGCAGCCAGCCCAGCTCTCTTGGCAACTGTTGCTACAGTTAAAATCACTACAAATTTCATGAGCGTTTCAAAACACAAGACATCAATTCCTGCTTCCCTTACTGTTACAACCCAAGGAATCCAGGTACACTAAATGAATCATTAACTGATTGCACTGGTGTAATTGCCAAGCAACTATTCTATCACTGCAGCATTTGGGATCATTTTCAGCTGAATGAGGCTAAAAGTCACTTACCATATTTAAGGCATGTTTTATTTTGGATATAAAAATCATGGTGGCACATAACAATGAGATGAACCAGAAAATTGTCATTACACCAGAAGACTGGACTCCTTTTAGTCTTTCATATTGTATTAAAAATGTGGCCAGCAACTGTAGATAAATAAAATGAAAATATATTCACAAATTAAGTTTTACAATATGTTATGCACATGTAAAAGGTACTGTGCTAAAGTCTGCTTATTTAACATTTCTAACCCAGCATCACCCAGACCTTCTAAACCCCTGAAATTAAGTGTAATTCAAAAATACATTTAAATAGGAAATTCTCTGTATCAGTAATAATGAGTAGACAAAAAAGGAAAAAGGCATATGCATTAAATAGACATAAACAATCACATACACAAAAGTACTGCCAACCTTTACTTCTTTACTTTTCTGGTTCTATATAACAAATCAATATGGAACTATGGCATTTCTGACTAGTTGTTTTTAAAATAAATAGATTTTTTTTCCATACAAGCCATAACACCACACAACACCAACCAAGTATTACTCTATTACTGTATTTTGTGTGTTTTCAGAGTCCTTTAGGAAGCTCTACATCTCACTTATCTACTGCAACCTGCATTTTCAACCAGCCTGACAAAAGCTTGAGAGTTGCATTATTAAATGACCACAAACTATTTAACAGCTCTTGCATTTGTCAGTATGTTTGGGGGTTTTTTTGGTTGTTGTTGGGGTTGTGGTGTCCCCTGGAGCACCATTAATCATTCCAATTCTGTAATAAACCTAAGGCAACTGACAGCAAATGAATAGCAAGGCAATTTCCTTGAAAGGCAGGGATATTGGTGTGAGAGCAGAAAACCCCAGCACACCTAGGTCAAGGGAGGCAGCTGGGGACACCTGTGTGACTTGTGGCTTTCAAGGCTTTCCACTGTGCCACCAAGAGTAACAAAGATAACACACACTCAAGAACGTTACAAGAGTTTGAGATCCTTCAACAATCTCCCCCCAGGTTCAGGGGTTTGCATTATCCAGGCTGAATCAGCTCTCTTGAGTTTATTCCTCTGCCCAATGCCTGAGCCAAACTATTAAATGGATGCCAGCTCAGGCCTACCAAAATAAGACAACTGAAACTGCCTTGTGTGCTGGTGTGCAACACGCTGAACACAGGTGAGAGTCTGATTTTTATCTTTTTTCTTCAAAGACAGGAGGTATTTCAGAGTCAATATTTCACAGCACAACTACAGAATAAGTCTGTATAAAAAGGCTGCAGCTTAAAGGGTTACAGCACTATGAATACTACAGAGATGGTGTTCTTGCTTACAGCTTTGCATGGACAATGGCTGTGCAGAACTTACCATTGTTATACCCAATACTGTAGGGCTAACGAGAAAAAATGGAGCTCGAAAAATATTTTGACTTCTTTCCCAGAAAGAGTAGAAAAGGTCTGCCCAGCAGACTATCCACAGTATTAAGCCCAAAGCCTGCAATAAAAAACATGTCTTTAATACATCAATTCACAAAGATAATGCAGCACAACATATAGATAAACATTAGATGTTATGTGTTAGGAGGAGTCATAATCAATTCATATCATTTGGGCAATTCTACCACATGCACAAAAGAAAATAAATTTGGCTTTAATTATTGAATTCCAACTAGAAGAAAAAAGTTTACTGATTTTTAATTCCATGTAATTCAGTCTATTATGACCAGCAGAAAGCTGGTCTCCTGAATAACAGATTGCACAGAAAAAACCCTCTCCAATATACCATGTGATTACAGCCCTTCTTACAACTTTGCACTCACTCTATAGGAAAGAAAAAACCCAAAAACATAAAGTACCTATTTCACAGTAGAAGTGGAATAGAAGACCTGCAGCAGCTCTAGAAATGTATGCTGTGTAACTTAAGAAGCTGACAGGATAATAAGTTCTTTTTATGATAGAAATAAGGGCCTTGAGATTGAGTTGCCTTGAAATAGTCTTCTCCAACTGCTCTTTACAAGGATTTGCATGTTTGTTGCTATGCCAGGGTAAATTTCAGCAAGTCTGATAAAAGGGCAAAGGAAACAGGAAAGGCTGGGAAATCAAACACAAGCAGAACAAACAAGGTACCCCTGAATTGTGCACAGAGGTCAAGACTGATGCTCAATACTGTGCTAAAACCAGCTGAAAAGAGCTCCCAGCTCCCAAGGCAGGCTGTGGGGCACTGCAGAGGCACGCACCGTCTTGGCTTTGTTAAGGGTGGACACCTGGATGTAGCCCCTGTCGTGACGGCGAAGGTACAGCGAGTACACTGGGAAGCACAGCCACAGGTAAATGCAAGGAATCCAGAGCAGGACTGTGTTCTGAAAGCACAGGGTGAAGTCTGGGTCTTCTGTGTGCCATGTCAGATTCCAATCCTAGGGCAAGAAAACAGGCGAAGTTACAGAAAAAGCCAACAGTGAACTTCAGTATTTGACAATCAGAAACAGGAACTCAGAATAAAAAAATCCACAACAACAAGGCATAGAATCAAGTCAAAGGCTCACCCTTGCAGTTTGTTTCCTACTCAACAAGGAGAGGATGTAAATTGACAGAATTCAATGTTTTCTTACTTCTCTCAACATGATTTTCAAGTCCAAGGTAAGTCACCACACAATCAAACCAAAACTGATGCTCACAGTAATAAAAACATGACATTTTAATCACTGGGAAAGGACTATTCACAATGACAAACTATTTAGTACATGAGCTTTCACACCATATTTATGATTGTTCTGAGTTAGGAAAAAGATAAAATTTACTGCAAGAGATTAAGTCATTGACCTTGCCGAGAACTTATCACATGCAACATTTGAGAGAAAGTGCTGTAGATTTTTGACTCTCCAACAGAATAATGCAACGCACAATATTGCAGCTGTAGATGGACTGCAATATTCAACAGCCAAGCATTGCTCTCAGGCTTCTGTTTAAAAGTCACTGAGGCAAGAGCAGCAGTCCCATGCCCAAAGGCTTGTTGACTATAGTGTTAACTTTTCAGTGGCAAAGCATTTTTCCAGGCAGTTGCACAGCTTACACTACACAAAACACCAGTACCACCACTGGGACATAATGTCAGTAATCCTACTCCTTTATAAAAGCCTGAGCTGGTCAATGAAACAGGTGCCATTATCCACATTTTATAGATGAGGAAACAGAACCAAAAGGAGCTGTAGTGCCTGTTCCCTCCATTCCAACATCAAAGCCAAAAGCAGATCCCACTGCCCAGAATCACCACACTTTGATCCTTGTTTGCTCCATGTTCCACTGAATAAACAGCTTCAAACACAATTACAAAGAGAACACAGATCTAAAGAGGAATGGAAGATAATTTTCCTTCCCCATTTCCCTCAATTTTCTGTCAGAATCTAGGACCTGATAAAACAGGCAGCACACATAGGACACTCGGTGGGGTTTTTTTCCCTCTAATTCCACAGCATTCTAAAAATTCTTCTCACTTCATATCATTTTCAATTTTTCATTTTTAGAAAGTCTCTCAGCCAGTTCCGGGGCATTAACACTGGTAGAACATGAGAACGCCCAGTTGTGTTTGACTGTGTCTGGGAGGGGTCACAAGCTGTTCGTGACAAGGCAGTGGCTCTGAGACTGCGGGCCAGGCTTATTGAGTTTCCTGACTGCAGAACTCATCAGCAATTTCAGCTGAGTCATCCTTACATCCAGCCACCACACAAATGGTTTTGGCTTTCTAAGCCCCAGCTGCACTACCCCAGCACAACAGCCACGAAAAAGTCTCATGACTGCAGAACAGTTTACAATTCACAAATTAAGACAGTTATAAGATTATACAAGTAAATCAACCGGATGCAATCAGCTTTACAAGAAATAAACAAAAGCATCTTTTTACTGAATAAACTTTAGGAGATCTACACACTGTTTAGAAAGGTGTTAACGTCTTTTTCCCTGTTTGCAAATGCTTGCTATAAAATGAATCTGGCAAATACCAGCAAGGTCAGGGCAGGTAACACATGTCATTGCCACGTGGCAAAATAAAAGCAAGAAGTGCTGTATGCATGACTGCTATGAATACTGGCTGGAGGATATTCTAAGAACGTGCAACCTTCCATTTGACTTTCACAGGTGTTTGTTTCTACACAAAAGGCAAGAGTGTACAATGCAATGGTACTTCAGGGTTCAGAACAGAAAGATGGGGCAAGTGGGCAATTTTGGGCAAGACTGCTGCTAGAATTTAACAGCAACATCAGTTCTTTCTTTCATATGGTTCCAGGATTTCATCCAGAGGCTGTTGCTATCAAGCAGGAACATGCTCAGCTTTAAAAACACCTCTCTGTACAAAAAAAATGGCAACACACAGGTGAGATGCAGAAGCCACTTCCATTTCACATTCATTTCAGGTGGCAAAAGGCAAGGAACACGTGAAGAGAGAGACAGCAGCATTTTCCTGCTGGCTCTCCCAGGCTGTGTGCAACAAGGCAGCAGCACAGGCAGGAGCAGAGGTGCAGAGCCCATCCTTGCCCTGAGCACCCCGTGTCCTCACTGACTCCAGGGCCACACGTGCTGGGTCACATCTCCCCACGGGAGCATCCCAGCCAACACCAGCCCAGGGGTGACTGCAGGGACACAGAGCAGGCAGGTGTCTGCAGGACACAGCAGCAGGAGGCTCTCAGGCTGATCCCAGCTGGGATCACCATCAGTGGACAAAGCCAAGAGGAACTCCATCCACTACAAAAGGCAGGCATGCCCTAAGCTCTGCATGGAGGACACCACAGCTCTGGGAGATTCCACTGCAGCTGGAAAATGTGCCACTCTCATCATGAAACCAGCATGCATTCACATTTAAATTATAGGTTCAGTTACACAAGTCTAGACTAGCTGTGCCAGTGGAAAGAACATGCTTCTCCTTAGCTTTATATAAACCCAGTTTCAGTTTTGGGGGTTTTTTCGATCACAAACAAAATGCAGAAACACTCACTGAAACAGACCTTTGTATTAACAGGCATTAATTAGCAAATTAATGACATTTTTTCTGACTCAAGTTTTAGAAACACTGTTTTAGCAAGTTGTACTAAAACATGAAATCACTCCATTTTTCTCAGCTCAAAGATTAACCATTTTCATTCTGACCCCTCAGTTAACTCTTCTGCTTTGCCAAGTCACATCAAATGACACAGATACAACCACTGAAAGCCTACGCAATCTAGCAGCCTCCTGCCATAAAGGAAGAAGAGGAAAAACCATGGTAAAGTCTATAGCTATCAGACTGTATAATCTGGAAGCAGCCTTTATTTTAAGCTGTGACAGCAGGAACCCACTGCAGAAGAATCAGTCTGATCCTTGTTCCTTTCTTGGTAGATGTTGGGAAGGATACACTGTTGGCTTAGTGTAAGTGCAGTCCAGAAGAACCATAACTCAGATGTCAAATAGTTTCAGGCTGTTTTTTCCTTTATTTTCAAAAGTTCCTCAACAATTTTAAAGTTTCCCAGAATAGCAGATGGGTATTTTTAATTTTACCTGACCTATTTCTCAGTTTTCATTTTTATCATCAGCACTATGGTTCAAAAACACCAGTCCACAGTTCTTGTGCCCTGTAGCAGTTTTCTTTCATGCACAAAAAAGCTTCCTATCACATCTGAAATTATACCCTCTGTCTACAAGAAGGGCACAAAAATGTTTGGCATTCCCCAGAATCAAGTGGATCCATTCACAGGTCAACCACTTACTTAACAGTGCATAAAACCTAGGAAAATTAAGAACTATACTAACTCCTGTCTAAAATTTCAGGAACAGGCAAGATAAAAGGCACTGGCAGGAGAACTGTCAGACAAAGTTGCAACACAAAAGGCCAGTTATTCTGCCTTTGCTGGGGGAAGGCAGAGCAAGGACAGTTGCATGGCTCCTGCAGGGCTGATCTGAGGAATAGCAGTATTTGATGCTGGCTGCCTCTCCTGGCAGCCAGGAAAGGCTGGCAAGTGAGCAGCCAGGGGTTGCTTGTTCTCACACCAATAATCCCACTTGACTCACAGCACATTTTAGAATTCTCACTGGCAGAAATGGAGAGACCCAAATTGCTTGGTTTCATGCCTGCTGTGCACAAGTGTGCTAGAGATGCAGGCTGCCAGCCACAGTGTTAAATCCACCTGCATGAACCAAATTGTGACTGAAAAGTGACTTCAAACATAACCATGTAGCTATGCAAAAAATGAAATTACAAAACCACACTGGAATCTTAACATCATGGTCAACACTTATTCCTTCAAATGGAGCTTGACACTGACATTGTGTACCCACTACTTCAATATCACCCACAGAAGAACCACTTCCCTTGTAATACCAAGATAAAGTTTCTCAATCTTATCTCCCCAACAATAAAAAAGACTTTGTTTAATGCAATGTTTACATTTAGTTGACTGAAATTAATTAGCTCTCTCCGATACTAACACTGTAATTGCAGCTGACAACTTTCATTATAATTGTATCATCACTTTCCCACTGAAATAGGAAGTCTTACAATCTGCCAGCTCTAGATACAGGATTGAAAAATTTCCCAGTGTAGCATCTATAAAACCATGAGCTGAGTGAACCACTCTCTCTCTCAGTGTAGGCTAAAAGCCAATGGCCTCATGGCATCTATCTAGGACAGCAAATTTCCTGCCTCTCCCCAGACAGGAGATTTGGCAGATCTGGCTCAGCCTACATCTTCAGAGGAGCTGCATCAGCACACAGGAGGGAGGGGTAAGGGAAGTGCAGAACAGCACCTCTCTCTTTAAGGCTGCTTTAAAGGAGCTCTGACCTTGCTTTTAAAAAGTCCCCGGTACCTGATATGCCATCTTTGTTCTGCCGTTCACGTTTTGGAGTCAGTTCATGAAACCTGTGCTGAGGCTCACCCTTTGTCTGAGAGCGTGTTTAGAATGGAGCCTAAACAGGAATGATCATGGCACAATCTTCACCAGCATCAGATCTGCTCTGCTGGGCTCACTGTGCAGCCCACACCACAGGGAGTGACAAGTTGGTAAGACAAGCAACAGATATCTGTACAAGAAAAGTACTCCAGAATCCCTGCAAAAGTTGTCTAGCCCAGCTTTCCAAAATACCACATGGAGACTGAGACCTCAGAAAAGGGAAGACACCATGCCTCCCCTTCACTTCAAATTCTAAGCTTTATTCTTGGAAGTATCTTAATGTTGTCAAAGACAAGACTGTCAGAGCAAGAGGTGGAAAAGTTACAAAATATAATAATCACATAATAAACAAGGGTCCTAATTTTTTTATCATGTATATAAAGAATATTTGGGGGAGGGGAAACACCAGTGTTTCCAGTGACAAGAAAATGCCCTTAATTTCTCATAATGTTTTCTACTAGAAATGGTTTTAGCAAGTTATAAATGGTTTAAGTGCTCAACAGTAATTACTTACATAATGCAGATTTGAGTTGTCAACACAGACAAGGAAAAGCCTCTACCTTCCAATAACTGGTCCTGAACTTAAATAAGGTGTCTGTACCTCCTTGTCCCAAACCCACACACTTCCTAATATTTACAAAAAGTTGAGATCCTTTATTATAGAAAGCACTGCATCAGCTGGAACTGTGTTAAATTCCAAGGGGAAAAAAAGCATATTTTGCTCTTTTTATTCCCTTTACCCTATAACAAGCAGGTGCTTACAAATTGCCGGAGAAAGGAGCACCTGCAGCTGTGGCATTTACAAGAGATGAGATTTGTAACCTAAGAAGCTAAAAGCCACCAAACTATGGCTATTTTTTGTGTCAGAGAAACATATAACAGATTATACTAGAACTTGCAAAATAAAAATTTTGCCGCTCTCTACGGATGCCACATGTCCATACCCTGCCATATCTGCAAGTCCCACAACCAAACATTTGGCCACTTGACAACAAAATATTCACCACTTCTAGTTTCAGAACCTAAGGATGGTTTTTACCTTTCTGCAACGTTTGACCAAACATTTGGCCACTTGATAACAAAAAACCGCTTCTAGTTTCAGAACCTAAGGATGGTTTTTACCTTTCTGCAACGTTTTTCACTGAAATCACTGTTCCCTAAAAGGATACAAGAAAAATATTCCTGCTCTCATCTCCTTCTTGCACCAAACACAGGGCTTCTGCTTAATAATGCAACAGCCTGTACCTTGAGTTGAGACCACTGAGAAGTCTGAACACACCTGGGTAATAATCTCACCAAGGGACTAAGGTAACAGCTTAAGTTGGGATAAACTGTATCTGAAGGTAGCACAGGTGCAAAGAGTGAGAAAACAGTAATGCAAGGAATTCTGACTCTATTAAAAGTAAGCTAAAGGTCAGTACCCGGCAGTCGGCTTTTTCGAGATGTGACCCAGAGTGACTTCAGCCAACCCTGGCTGACCTTCACTCGGTCCCAGTATAGCACAGTGTTTCAATGTAAACTGCACTGTAACTGCATGAAATGGCACCAGTTACTCAGGCATTTTGCCACCTTTTTTCCCTCATTTAACTTTTCTGAGCAATTCTGAATTGCCAGCTGTAGAATGACAGGTGATGCATTCAGGATATCCTCATCAACAGCAGATTATCAAGCTTAATTTCCCTGTTTTCCCCTTAAATAGATCTATTCTGGATCAAGGGATATCAGTTTCATTTCCAATCTAAGTTTAATTTTTCTATGCACATTTACACCACCATTTTTCTTAAATGGAAGAAAGCTGACAAATAAGCCTCTGGCTTTCATTGCTAAAAAGCACAACGGCCAAGGCATGAAAATCATGCAATCTGCTGTTGATCACAATAAAGCACCATCCTGTGTAGAGGTTTCCCTGATTATCACTGTGCTGCTCCTCTGTTCCAATGCTGTGCACATATGACCTTCCTGTGTCAGTGAACACAAGCAGTTTGTGATCTGCACACTCTCCAGCAGAGACCAAACTCGTAGCTTTTATCAAGCTCACCCAGTACCCTCCCACAGCACCTCCAAGTCCCTCCCCAGCCTTGCCTTGCCACAATCACACTGAAAAGCACTAAGCACATATCTTGCAGTGCAAAGAGCTGCAGGGCTCCAAGAGACGTGCCAATTTACTGCCTATCTGAAGTTCAACAGCGTAAGCCACAGATCTGAAGAACATTAAATTGCTCCTTACATAAGAATGGTTTTTCTTCAGAGGTCTATTTCAATAAAACTACCAGTGTCTTCATAAATAACATAAGCACAGCAGCTGTTTGTGTCACACGGTATCACTTCACAAATGTCAGTTAATAATTGCAATGCATTAAAGAATATTAATAATTTTTTTTCTTAATAAAATTCTATCGAGCTACATTATGGAGCTCTCTCACTACAACAATGTCAACCAAATACAAAACATAACATCTTTGACAAAAACTAGGGAAATACACCAGCCCATTCCCTTAAGTATTAGCAAGAAACTCAAAAGTTTCAGATGTATATTTCACACTTCTTTCTCATAAAACCCTATTGTGAGCTTAGCAATCCCAAAGTGTCACAAAAACTGTTAACCTCTTCCTTTAGCAATTTCAAACATGAAAAGACTTCTCTAAACATGATACCACAGAGTTTACAAGCTCTGACAAAAAACTGAGATTTTATTCAAAGAAAAAACAGCAGATTATTTCAAAATGCACATGCAGTGAGACCACCAAGTGTGCATGTGCTGCTGTCTCCAGACAGGCAGGTCAGGAGGCCAAAGTGTACAGTGAGTTCTGCATCTGCTGTGACATTTATCCTGCTTACCTGGAAGCACAGTGCTCCTCACCCTGCTTTACCTCTGCCTTTCTGTGTGCTGCTATTGAGACAAGGTAGGCTGTGCACAGACAGCAGGGACATTCTAGCCAAAGCTATCTCAGTGTGTCAGGTCACACAGTTTTACAGCTTGAACAGGCCCTTAAATTCACTGAACTGGAATGCAAGCAGTGCAACTATGGTTTTTCAAGCTTTTATGGTCATCAACAACTATCAGTAAATAGTAACTTCATCTTGTACAGCTGTGCCTTTCTTTATGTTATAGATGGAATATTCATTCCAAGACACTCAGTGATGGTAGAGCAAGCAAGGATTAACTGTACTTGTCTAAAAAGGGGGTCTAAAGGAAGCAAGATGCACTAAAGTTCTGTAAAAGAACTATATACAATAAAATCTGATTGCACGGTTAACAAAACAAGTAGTGTGGGAATCCTTAAATTCAGAGGGTTTTGGGAAAGTTGTAAAAGGTAGGTCTTAGAAACAGTAGAACTGCAATTAGAGTTAAGCAGTAGCTGTAAGATTTGTTAGCACCCACTCTTCCCAACAGGACTACTTGTTGCTGTGCTGCAATGAGCAGGGCCACAGAGATAGGTTAGACACGGTGAGAAAGAAAAAAAAAATCATGAAGATGGCAGTCTTCCTTGGGTTCCTGACCTTTCAGAGTAAGTATTAAATAAAACCAATCTGTTTAATTCTCAGACAAGAACTTTCAACAATAACATTCCTTGGGCGTGCAAACAAGAAAAATCCTGGCCAGCAAAGCCTAAGAAGATTAGCATACAGCTTTAAGGGTCCATTAGGTCCTTTCAGCCACAGTTTCCCCCACAATTTAAAACTGAGTTGCCCACAACTCAGGAGCACCTCTGACAGAAAACACATCATCTCCTTGAAGCTGAGTTTGCCAGAAATCCCTCTGCTCCACTAGCAAGGCTCCAGGACCAACCAAAACAGCTGATGCAGCCACCACAGGAATGCAACAACACGTGTATCCACTGTGTATGTATCCAGCTATCACCCAGCTCTGAGGAGCACAGGAGGGCACTCCAGGAGCCAGGACCCAACCACAGGACACGCCTAGAAGGCAAATAAACTCTGCATATACAGAGACAATTTCTGAAAATCCACCACAACTTCAGCTTTAAAGAGCAGCAATAATGCAAATGTCAAAAAAAGCAGCAGCCAGAGTACCCATAAGCACCCAAACTGGCATTTCTACTCTCCCCTGCTGGGAATGATGCAACAAAGAGGAAACAAGAGCATTACTTATGAAGAAAAGTTCAGCATGAAGGAAGATTTTTCCAAGCGCATCCAGCCCTCACTCAAATGCACAATTATTCTTCTGCAGGATCAGAAGAACCCAGAAATCAAACAACCACACCCACAGGATCTTCAGCTGGAGGAAATGAAAGGCAGACTCCATGTGATTTGGAGAAGGATGACAAATCCCAAAACATTGGGAATCAATGCAACTAGTGGAAAAAATGTATGTAGTAGTTTTTACAAAAATACTAGAAATGGCTGTAATACACATGAGAACAATTTTCCTAATAAAAGAATCTGATGCCAGAAATCTTATATAAACTGGTTGCTTCCAACTTCCTTTGTGTAGTTCTTGTGCCTACCTGATGTTACAATTCCATGGCTCAAAGAATGAGCTGGAAGCTCTTTCTCACAATCCTACTATTCTCTCAAGTCAGTTTTTCCATAAACTCATTCTGAAACATGTATTAAGCCCTTCAAATGAAAAGCCTCATTCTAGACAAGAGAAAAAAAATACGTATAACGACAACTCATAATTTAGACAGTTCTGAAAAACTTGAGAAATAGCAGAAAAGAGATATTAGTATAAGCAATGTACAAGCAAGTTAGTAGTCACTTTTGATCCACTAGAAAAAACTGTCTTAGTCTTGATGATCTTAAAAATATCTACTCAGTAATATCCTAATGATTCTTGAAATAAATAGTACAATGATATTTATTGAGACATCTGATTCTGTTTTATTTTTTCACTAGTAAGGCAGCTCATTAGTTCAAAACTATTTGGCAAACATCTGATGAACGCACAAGTAGTTCTCCTCCTATGCTGACTTCTGTAGCTCTCACTCCAGATTTATTTTCCTAAGTTCCAGCTCTTCCCTTCCTCCACACAACCTCCTTCCACATACAAGCAGGTTGCTCCTGAGATGAGTTTTCACTCCGGTGCTCTCCCAGGTGCCAGGAGCCGCGTGTCCCGCAGTGGAGCCGGGTCTCAGCTGAGCGAGACCCCGCCGCAAGGTCCCCACACGGCTCACCTGTGCACAGCCGCCCTTTAGCTCACGCACAGCACCTGCGCCCACCGCTCATCGCCAAGGAAGAGCGAAAATACGAGAAAGCTGCAGAAAGCGCAGGTCCGTGGCCTCCTTCAGCCGCTCCCGTGTGCCGGAGCCGTCAGACGCCGTTACTGTTGTTACCCGCACGGCCCCGAGTAACGCAGCCGGGCGGCCGCACGCGTGGGCACAGACCTGCCCCGGCCACTCGGGAGCTCCCTCCCAGCGCCGGGCAGGCAGCCCTCGCCAGTTCCCCCTCCAGGCATCGCGCTGCCGGAGGCCCCGCACACGAGGCGCACCAGCCCCGCGACCCCGCCGTGAGGACACCGCGCCCGGGCGGAGACCACGCTCCGCCGGCACGG
The DNA here is from genome assembly GCF_014805655.1 of Passer montanus. NCBI lineage: Eukaryota > Metazoa > Chordata > Aves > Passeriformes > Passeridae > Passer > Passer montanus. The sequence goes on from NW_024373256.1 coordinate 8,793,451, forward strand.
CCCGGCCCGGCCCGCTCCGCGCCGCTGCTCACGCCCGCACGGCCGGGGCGCACCGCAGCCCCCGCGCTCTGCCCGGGCAGCGCTGCACCGCAGGCTCCCGCTGCCGGGAGCAGCCCCCTCGGGCTCCGTCACCGCCCAAGCCCCACCCGGCTCCCCGCCATCCCCTCCGTGCCGACACCGGCAGCCGCCGCCAAGCCGCCGCTGCGGCCCCGTCCCGCCGCTCACCCAGAAGGGCTCGGAAGCGTCCACGCTGCAGAAGCTCTCGATCCCCATGGAGCGCGGCGAGGCGACCGCGGGCTCCCGCGGCAGCGCTTCCCCGTCCACAGCTCTCCGGCCTGAGCAGCGGCGGGCGGGGCCGGGCCGGCAGCGGCAGCTCGGAGCGCTGATTGGCTCCGCGTCACGGGGATGCCGAGCCCGGGGCCGCCGCCGCCCGCGCTGCGCAGCCCCGCCTCGGCGGGGCGGGGGCGGCCGGTCAGCGCCGCGTGCGGGCACCGCGGCGTGGGTGCGTCCCGCGGGGCCACCAACGCCTCCGCATCACGGCGGACGGCCCAGGAGCCTCGGCCAGAGCCCGATGCCTGCCTTTGTTCAACGCAGAAATGCGCCCCCGGCAGCGTAGCCGGGGCGGAATCGCTGCCCCCGGAGCACCGCGGGCGCGCCCTTCTGCCCGGGTCAGTTGTCCCAGCAGCCTCCAGGGTCCTGCGCCTCGCACCCGCAGCCCGCCGGGCTGGGCCGGAGCCAGCGGTGGGCATGACGGTATGTCCCTCTCCGAGACACCGCTCCTGGGAACTGGGTCCCCACGCGTGCCCCGAGGAGAGGCACCGCAGTGCCCCGCTGGCACCCGGCCCGCGGGACTGAGCCAAGGCAGGGTCCGAGGGGAAGGCCCCAGGGAAAGCCGAAGTTCAGCTTTAAACCGCTCACTTCTCAGCGTGAACCAGTTGTACTGGTTTCAATGCCCTTAACTAGTTCAAGTTGATTAGCACAAACAGAACCGAGACAACTTCATCCACAACCAGGTTTGTATGAACATACGTAGTAGTTGAGCTGACTGCACAGCCCTGTGGTTGCACTGGGCTGTCTCACGGTGTCTTCACATCCTATTTAAAATGCTCCAGTTAAATCCACAGTCAGCTCGCCTGACTACTGTACCAGAATAGACCAGCTGGAGTATGGAGGTACATATGTAGGAATGGCATCGCATGCTGCAGGAAATAGCAGGGTGGTTACATAGTACTCTACAGTAACATCTGAAATCTTTAATCACACAAACCTCAGTTTAAAATGCTCTTGTCCGTCCAGCACAATCACGGTAACAGACAAAATTGTTAAAAAGAGACAGATTTTGTTTGTTTAATGTGTAACTTAAAAGCAGGCATCACACACACAAAAAATATATCACAGACTGCTTCTTTATTCACCTGCCCTTTCAGAGCTGCAGGTTCAGAGCTGTGCTAGTGGTGGCCAGATTGTCCATCCGACTGCAATATTTCTGTCTGTCCCCCTGGATCCCGCATTCTCAGAAGAGCAGCAGTGGCTGAGTCCAGCCCACCCAGCTCCCCTCTGCATTGATGAGCGGAGCACAGAAAGATCAAACCACACACGGCGGGTGTCAGAAGTCCTATGAGTTTGTCAGTTTAACCCATAGCTTAATTCATATCATGTTAAAATCTTTACAGTATTGGAAGACAACAGATAAATGTTCAAATATGATTCCCTTTATTTTTATATGCAAAAGAGAGTAAATAAGCAAGAAGTGAGGAGTCTCTAGAAAGATACATTTTTTACCCACATATGTTTATTGTAAGCTAAAAGACTAACAAAATTTAAGTTTCACATTCCAAATACTTTTCTTTCAGCCCCAGACTGTCCCAATGTCACCAATCGTCATGCTCCATGTCAATAATGTTTCTCCTCAAAAAATTATTCTTGGATTTCCACCTCAAACTAGTTCTATTCCAATTAATTCTATTTCCTTGTAGACCAAAGTACAGAGTGAATAATTAATGTGAGAGGAAGCAAAAGAGTTTGGAAGAAAAATGTAACAGATTCAAAATATTTTTTGTGGAGGAGAAAAACTAGAGCTGACACAAGGCCAAACTTGCAGAAATACAGAACCAAATCTCAGAGTACCAGGAAGTCACTGAACTTTGTGGATTTCACAAACCATTGTTGTTAAAACACAGATTAATACAAGAAATAGAAACTGAAATCTTGTCGAAAAAGGAGATTCCCTTGCAAGCAGAAAAAAGAACTACACAAAATTCTATATTAATTTTTTTTGTGGAATACAAATTGAAGCCAGTCAGGAAACTGAAGCAGTGTGGAAAACTGCAACAACTTATCAACGGGAAATCAGGTGTGATGGAAGAGTGACTCACAAGGTCATGGAGAAGTTTGGAAGGATGCAGAGAAACATGTTTAGACTGTGAAAATGCCGTAACATTAAACACAAACAGCTGTTTGTCCCCGGAGTCCCGCAGAGATCCGGGCAGCGGGCTCAGGGTGGCCAGGGGCAAGCACTGCTCTGACTCGCTGCAGCGACTGCTGGGCTCAGGAAACACGTTGACTTCACCACCACTTCTGATTTTCCTAAATTTTATTTATTGACCTCTACCAGAGAGGCTTTGGAAGAGTGTCATATAAATATTTGGTTTGAGAGGAAATGTAACAAACAAACAAAACAAAACAATCCTAACAAACTCCCCAATCCCCACCCTTAAGTCTTGTCTTAGGCTTTACTCCCTAAGACAACTCATATTTTCCTTCAAGCCCCAGCGGACAATAGCAAATCCAGTTTGTTCACCCACACCAGCCGCATTTCCTTTGGGAAATACTTAATGCATTGACAGAATAAACACTCTTGACTCATCCCAGCAACAAGGAGCACACACACAAGCTTCCAGACACGCCAGGGATCCTCAGGCTTGCAAAACACCCCGTATACAGTTACATTTTGGCAAGTCCTTTTTATTAGAAGCTCAGCTTTGGAGAGTCCTTTTAATCAACAGTACATCTGTCAGGGACTCGGTGCAAAACTCCTCCGCTGCACACATGGAGGAAATTCTCGCTCATTTTCCATGTTTCCTTCGCCGATTTTTGCCAACCTCTGAAATTACAGAAGGAGAAAGCGTGGCAACCCTGACACTCCGCCCAGCTGACGGGGCTGGACAGCAGGACAGCGAGCGCTGCACGGGCAGCACGGAGGCGCTGCTGACGCCGGTTATTCTATCCCGGCACGACCTGGCCCCGGGCCGCTGGCAGCTGAGGGATGCCCCGGGGCTCCGCTCCCTGAGGGGCCGGGCGGGAGCCGCGCCGTCCCCTCGGGGAGGTCCTGCCGCCCGGCCCCGCTCTGTTCCCTCAGGGAGCTCCTGGCCCCGCTCTGTTCCCTCAGGGAGTTGCCGACCCCGCGCTGTCCCCTCACGGAGCTCCCTCCCAGCCCCGCGCTGTCCCCCCACGGAGCTCACTCCCAGCCCCGCGCTGTCCCCTCACGGAGATCCCGCCGCCCGGCCCCACGCCTGCGCAGTGCGCGCGGCGCCATCCGGGTCCCGGCGCGGCCATGGCGACGGTGGCGGAGCTCAAAGCAGGTCGGGGCGGGAGCCGGGCTGGGGTTGGGGATGTCTCGGGCTGCCGGGAGGGCAGGAGCGCGGATCGGCTTTCCGCGGCCACACGGATGGGTCTCAGAGCTGCCGCGGGCGCTAATGGGGGCCCCCGTCCCTTGGCGCTGCCCCCGTCCCTTGGCGCTGCCCCCGCCATGTACCGCGGGCTGTATTTCTGTATACTTCTGTATTAAACGCATCTTGGTGCAGTAACATCCTATTTCTTAGATTGCCAGAATGTATGCTTGCGACTAAAAAAAAAATAATAAATTTGTATTTGTGAGTTTTCTGAAGGTTTAATTTTATCAGGGCCGCGCCTGGCCTGGTGGGTCGTGCCCAGGTGCCGATACCGTATCGCTGTGGCACACCTTATCGCGCTCGCCAAAACTCTGTTTGTATCGGGGCTAATTAATGCTGGAGTGCGTTTGGCTTTAAATTAACGCGCCTTTTCGTGGTGGTAGTTTTGAAGGACACACTGGAAAAAAGAGGAGCTCTTGCCCAGATCAAGGCGAGGATCCGAGCTGAAGTGTTCAATGCCCTGGAGGACCAGAGCGAGCCGCGGCCGACGCTGTCCCGGGAGAACCTGCTGATCAACGAGCTCATTCGGGAGTACCTGGCGTACAACCACTATAAATACACTGCGTCTGTTCTGACGGCAGGTATTGGCCGTGGGTTTGTGTCATCGCTGTACCAGTAATCAGTGATTGTTTGGTTGAATAATTCCAGTGATATTATGGAATTAGTAAGTGTGACAAGCTGCATAATCTTGTCTTCCCTTGGGAATTAACAGGGTACAAACAACCTCTCCGCAGCTCTACTTGCGGCATTAAGCTAAATCACTCCATTAGTTTTCAAGAAGACTTACTCTCTTCTCCTTTACCCTTGAGGTAAATTGTTCGACACAGTAGTTGATGCAAGGGCAAGAAAACTTGATAACAGCCTGCAAACTCAAATTTCTTGACATGCCTGAGAGTAGTAGTTTAGAGAAAGAGTTGTTTGCCTGATGAATTTGTCTTTGTACTGTAAAACTTCTTTAATATTTTTCTTAGATTCTTTAAAAGTGAAAATAAAAACTGTAATGTGCTATTGTAAGTTATACCTGTATTAATTACTAATGCTTAAGTGAGTTCCCTGGAATTACAATACACTGATAGTTATTCATAATCTAAAAGGGAGCTATGTGCTCTTCTGTTAATTGGTGACATTTTTCTTACTGGTCTTAAGATCCAGGGATTTTGTTTTCCAGAATCCGGCCAGCCTGAAGTGCCCTTGGATAGACAATTTCTTGCCAAAGAGCTGAATATAGTTGAAGATGCAAGTGGAAAATCAGTGTAAGGAAGAATTTTGGAATGCACTGTATATTCTGTATATTCTATATGCCAGTATATTTTTCTCTTTAGTGTAATTATAAATCACATATAGATGTTCTCACCAATTAAAATGTGGCTGATCCCACGCATGTTCTAAAATGCTGGATTCAGCTTCAGGATGCCAAACATGAGGCTGTTTTCAGACATGCTCCAAACTAACACTGCTTTCTGCCAACGCTGTGGCATTCTCCAGATGGTGCCCTTGTGCCCCAAAACACAACTCTCTCACCAGTACAGTCTACAGAAAGTAGATCTGCTCTTTGCACCTCTTGTGAGTTGCTGTGTGGAGCAATAGAAAGATTACTGTGAGATTAGATATAAAATCAGTGCTGCAATAAAACTGCATGAATGGCCTGAGGCTGGAGCAGGTTCAGACACGTTCAGCATTCTCTGTAGCTCGTGCTGTCTGAACCTGTCAGTGCTGAGGAAGAGCCAAGTTTGAGATGTGCCATGGTGGACTGGGCCACCAAGGTCTGATCTGTTGTGAGTGTGTGGATCCTCCTGATCCATGGCTGAGAATGTGGATCTGTGCTCCTGTGCTGAACACACTCCAGTTCTTCACCTGCCAGGGGAGCTGAAGTTCAGTGGAGAGTATCTCTTAGTCTGAGCTTTTTAGGCAGTGTTGGTGTTCAGGGGGAGCTTAGATCCGTGCTTATTTATGTAATGATACTTGGATGGGTTTTAAGTCAAAAAAGATGTATGTACATATTGTAGAAGTAAATATTAAGATCTAAGAAGTCCTGGGAGAAGGGTGTATTTTAATGCTCAGTATTTCATAGACTTTACAGACTACTTTTGAATTTCTCCCTTATGCAGACCTCTCCTGTATGGAATTCTCTCTCATTTCTTACATGGTGGTAAAGAAGAAAGTACCCAGAATATCCTGCCAAAAGTGTCCTTGCTGAATTATCCAAAGCAGAACCTTGGCAAACCAGCTGCTGAGAGAAATCAAAAAGGTGTGTGCAATGTTATTTTTGCAGAACTTTTATCTGTGACCAGATTTCCTACACCATGCATGTGCTTATATTAGCATAACCATGCAGCTGGACACCGTGTACCTCCTTCTCTGTGCAAGGAGTGCTTTCATCTGACACCAAATGGCTTTTACCCTAAATGTTCAGCTGGCCAAATTGTACTCCCTTATACTATTACAAACCTGAAAAGGGTCAGCTAGAGACAGTCTCACTATACTGGGAATTCAATACAATATTTTAACCTAAATTCTCAATAAAATAAATAGTGGGCATATCTCTGTTTCTTATCTGGTCTAACCTAATGTCTGTAGAAAGTTCTTAACTCTTTATCTGTCAGTTCTTTACATGGGCATAAACTTCTTCTGAGAGCATAACTCATATTCTATTTGCCACAAAAGCTTAAGCCCAAAGTTCATTGCTCTACAGTAAACACTGCTAAACCTTACTTGCCTTTTCTGGCCTGCTTTTGGACTGCTTACAATTAATACCACCTAAGCTAGAGAACAAAAAGGTTCATTGGCCCAGCTTTTTCCTTCTAAGAGTCTGCTTGGCATATTGCTTCATTTTTTACTGTGAAAATGTATTACTCTCCTGTTAATACCATGAACTGTTTGGTTTGTATCCAAAAGCTTCCAAAGTATGAAGCCTGAGATTTTACTGACATCTGAAAAGGGTGAGAAGTACTAACATTTTTTTAACAGTTAATTCATTGAGACAATGATGTTTTTCTTCTGCCAGAAGAGGGGGCTGAAGAAACAAAATTTCCATACCAAAACTACTATAAATTACTTCTTTGTTAGAAAACAATTATTCCTATCAGAAATTTCTCCATTTTTAAAACAAACTGAATGTATAGGAGAATTGTTTTTAAAGTAACTTTCGTTTCTACTGACTCTGCAGGGTCACCCTGCCCTGCTGACTCCAATATAACTTCACCTGGAGATTTAATTGGTTACAGTTAGTTATAGAACACAGGATCAATCATGAGACACAACAGCACATTGCTGTTTTAGAACTAAACAAAAAATTAATTTTTGAAGGCTTTGAACCTTTAAGGAAATGTATTCTGAAATTACTTTCTGCATGTGTTTGTGGATTATGTTAGTTGGCACCTAAAGGAAGTGGGTTTAAAATATTAATTATCCAGCTGTGTTCATTAGGCTGCATATTCATAAACTCAACCTGCCAAGTCTCTTATTTAACATCTAACTTGCTTTTCACTTTAGAAATTATCTTGTTTATTTAGATGTATGAGTATCCCAGCAGACTGGGGATCCTGGTGAAAGGTGTGAAATCTGGTGTTTCTTTTCTCATTCTCTACAGCTGAGTTGGAAGTTGTCTGAAATCCACTCTCAGTAATAGAAAGCTTTTATCTCCTACATGGCATGGAAATGCATGGAAACATTTATCTATAAAATTTCCTAAGTTCCCCATGATGATATTGTTCATCACAGTTGGTAATACTAGAAGGTAACACACCTTGGACTCCAGATGCATGAGAACATTTTTGTGTGTTTCATTTTCAGACAGAATTCCAGAACCAGGAAGGATGGCTGGCACGAGCATCGAAGAGCCTCTTATTTTACAAAGTGTAAAGAGATGATATCTTTCATTTTTTAATTTCTCATTTCAAGGTCTGTCAGATTTAATTTAGGACATTCTTCGTTGCACAAATTTCTCCAGTAAATCCAGTGGGACCATTTTAGCTTGTAACATCTACTCGAGACAGGATGACAAGGTCATGCTTACTGTCAATTTAAAAAATGTTAGCAAAGCTCTCTTTCCCCACTGCTGATAGAAGGAAGACTGTATAGGGACTCACCTTAGTGAATCCTGGATCTAGAATTGCACCTGAATATACTGAGTTTATCCAATAAATTTTTATATAATAACTTATAATTTTTACTTTTATATCCTTGTGTGTTTTTCCTGTGTTTCTGAATAAAATGTTTCAATTTTATTGTGTGTGGTATTTTGAGAGTGTTCAAACTAAACATTTCAATCATTCTTTTTAAAAAGAAGCTGCAACTTTCAGATACGTAAGGGAAAAGAAATTCTAATAGAAAAATTGAAGTGATTTAGAGGGATAGTTGTTTTTAATTCTCCAGAAATGGAGACTATATTTATCCTCATTCCAGCAAACAAACAAGAGTAAGTTTTTTCCATCTGGAGTTGCTATAAATTGTTTGGTGTAACACTGGGTATATGGGAGGCAAAGGAACTTCTGGGTTTTTTTCCCAAACAGCATGAAACGAAGTCAGGGAAAGCTAAAAATAAAGTTGATAGTAGATTACTGATTCTCAGAACTCATTTTTAGCTGAGGATTTTACATGTTTTGAAATGGCAATTTATTTTAAAAGCCAAACTTGCAGGAGTACATAAAAATAACATCTATTTTTTTTCTCTTCTCATTTTAACAAAATGCATAAATGTTATATATATCCAGTGGTACTGAGAGGAGTTTTGTATAAATAAATCTTTAGAGGAAGGTCCTTAAAAATCCTTATTGTTAGATAAATGGTAGAGTGGAAGGGGGAAGAGAGGAGGAGAACCTGCAGTTTGTGCAGTTGCAAGGACCCCAAGTTGTGAATTTCACACTGTGAAGTTTTGCCTTTATCTTGATTTGACCCAGTTAGCATTGCAGGGATACTTTTTATTTCTCCCAGCAGCCTGCACTGTAATGTGGAGTTGCAGAGAGGCTGCATTTATCCATTTGAAGCCTCAGCAGTGAGCTCATCTCCTCTGTGACTGGCAGTGCTCCTTGCTGGCTGATTTGTGAGTGTCTCAGGACTGCTGCCAGGAGGGGAGGACCTGTGTTCACAAATAAACCTCAATCAAATCCATCTTTAAGTCGTCTGCAGCAGTGGCAGCTGACCACTGGATCAGGCAAGGGAATCTCTGTTTGCTCTGTGCTCACACCTCTGTCACCTTCAGCTGCTGGGCAGAAGAGCCATCCCTGAATTTCTAATTTTATTCTCTGGAAGTTCTAGAAGTGCTAGACCCCTGTTTTTCCATGAAGCAGTGGATCAAATTGTTATGTGTATTTGGATTCTGAATTGTCTTTTCAAGGGCAAAGAAAAGGGTTCTGAAAACACAAAAGCTCAAACCTTCTGTGCTATGCAAATGTTTCAGTGTAACCAAAGGCACTGCTTCTGCTTTGTGTCTTCCCACCATACATCATTCAGATGCTACCCAGGTGCTATGGAGCTCCCTGGGAAATTAATTTTTATTGGTAGAAATTAAAAAAAAATATCCCCCAGGCTGAAGAAGGCAAAGGGATGTTTGGTACCTGTCCTTTCCCAAGCACACAGCTCAGCAGGCTCCTCTCTCCACAGTCAGGAAAGCAGAGGCTGCTACAAGGGCATCCTTCACTGAGCTTTGAGGTAAAGATGCATGTCTGAAATCAGAGACAAAATACATTTGAAACAACGGGAATCTTTGGACTGTTTTCTCTGGGGATTCACCCATTGTACAGACACTTGTGTTGGACAGTGGATGGAATTTGGTCTGTTTGCTCTGGGTGTAACTTGAATTTCATCTAATTCTCCAATACCCTCACAGCCACATCTGGGGGTTAGAAACAATCTCTTGTTTCAAAGTATAATCATTGTACAAGCAAACTAAAGGCAAATTAAAGTGTATTTCCAGTGATGTTTATTTACAACAAAGCTTTGAAATATGTCTATGAAAATATACTGGTCCAATCATATTATTAATCGTCTAGCATTTATCTTGTCAGTACATGAAATATGAGAGTATCTTTCAAGATACTGACATACAGCAAATCCTCTGAATGTCAGACTGCCTGCCTTGTTACTGGGTGAAGAGGAATTGCAAATCTTTCCCACATGGATGCATTTAGCATTCCTTAAAATTTTAAGGTGAGATCAATATTTAGATCAAAATATTTCACAGTCCTAGAGTCACAGGTTCAGGTTTTAGAAGAAATTGCCACCTAGGTGAGCATACACAAAAATTATTTTCTTTAATCCAGAAATTGCATAATTACAGCCTGGCATGTCTTGTATTAAATGTCCTTATTCCTTCTACTGACAACAGAAAATGAAAATGAAAAAAAGAAAAAGATACAAGCATATAGAAGTTTAGGGTCTTTAAACAGCAAAATGCATTTGTGAGTTTTGTTGGAGAAAGAACATTAACCAAGAGCATTATGGAGGGAATGCCATTAAAAGAGGCTGCTTGTTGTCTAAGCACATTATCACAAGTGAAGGTGACAAGGAGCCAGTGAAGTCTGGTGTGGATATCAGATCTGGAAAGCACTTTGGAAGAACTTAACCAATAAGTTTTAAAAATAAAAAATTCTTCAAGACCAAATTTTTGCTCTCCCCTTGAAGGAGAGCAAACTGTGTCTCTCGACTGCAGCTGTGCTGTTTCAGAGGTTTCAGTTTCTGTCCTGCACAGAGGAGATTTTTTGAAGCTTTATCAGCTCCCCCCGAGGAGTCAGTTACGTTTTCCTTCCTGAGCACCCTCATGTCAGGCACCCAATCTCGGTGCCACTGGATCAGTTTTCCGGAGGACTGATTAGCCTTGGGTAATCACCTTCAGGCAAAGAAACCCCAAAAGGTTTGTTCACACTTGCAAATACACCCTTTCAGCAGCAGCTGATTCAGACCTGCTCTGTGCACTTCACACTCTTCACCTGACCGCCTGCAGCAGCGTGAGGCACAAACATCAAGCAGTTGGTGAATGTTTTCCCTCATCAGACTGTTCTCAAGATTGATTGTCCTGGCTTGGACACAGACTGTCCCTCCTGCTGCAAGGGCACACCTTGACACAGGTGGTAATCCACCAGTACAATTACCTGTTTTAATTACACTTGTCATCTTAGAGAAACATGGTTGGTAAAACTTGAGTAAAAACATTTTTAAACAAAACAAACATTGCTTACCTGATGCTTTAACAAACTAACATCACCGTCTGTGCTTTTCTCTTTTCCTCTCTCTTGTGTTCAGGTTACTGAACACATGGTAAGGCAGCTAAAAGTTCACTTCTTTCCTTCTTGGGTCCTCTTTCTTTTCCCCAAGTACAATATTTACAGTGAAAATTCAGTAAGGAGATATTTAAGGGTAGGGTACTTCATGCTTTATTTTTTTCTAGGAAAGTAATTAAAACAAATAAACAAATCAAGAGGGTTTAAACAAAGCTTATTTTCTTTCTTGTCACAAACTCATCATCCACTGGAAATCCACAGCTTTCATTTTGAGGGAACTTTTGTTTAAAACAAATACCACAACTTTCAGGAGCCCCCAGCCAGGCTGTCAGATTAGTATATTCTTACATTAGCTTTTAAGTGAAGGTTGGAAGCCATGCTCATACTCATCAATTCCTACCCCACATAGCTTGAGAGTGCAACTCTTTCAGTCCCAGCAGTAAGCAGTAATATTTTTTTTTTACTTTCCAGCTCCATTTAATGTCACATCATAGATCACCCTCCGGCACTGCTGCTGTTAAACTCCCTCCTCGGGCAGCAAGCCTGCGTGTGCAGTGGTTTGCAGACCAGCCAGAATAATTTCCACTCCTTTTTAAGCTACTATTATAATGTGTCTGGTTTTGTGAAACAGCTGCATGTGTTTAAAAGGAGCTTCTTAGAATAACTTTGATGAATGTTAAAATGATCATACTTTTCAGAGGATTCCCTTGCATTTCATTGTGTTTCTAATTAAAAGCTAAATTTGCAATCAATAAACTGCAGGGGAAAAAGTAAGGTGGGGTGAACTACCCTGCCCTGTGAGGAACTTTCTGCTAACAAGGACAAGTTTCTTGGATTTATGTGGTGGTGATCATTTCCCTGGCTTTGCTCCAACAAAGTCACGCATGCACAGGTCTGATATGGCACTGCTGGGTCCTGCAAGGCTCTGCATGGCTCCGTGGCAGCCCCACACCACTGCAGACACCAACCCTTCCTCTGGCAGGACGGTCTGTGACCTCTGGGACTGTGTCACTGCCCTGGCAAATCTGGTCTTCTCCAGCTGAAGCCCACACTTGACCCTGCCTCTGATATTTCTGAAATGTTGCAGGGCAGAAACCCCAGGGCTCTTTCCCTCTCTCTTCTTTGTCCAAATTTTTTCACCACTGGCCAGAACTAGAAGAAGAGATTTCAGGTCTATCACACCTGCAAGTTCCTGACCCAGTGACAGCAGAGGTTTTCAGCCCAGCTCCCCTCATAGGTATTTTTTTAGGATGATGAGACCAATATGAGCTCCATCCATCTTCCCCAGGAGGGTTTATTTTCCAGAGAAGACAGAGCTGTTGATGTTAAGAGAAATAATTTCACTCAGGCCTGTGCTCTGATCCTTTGGGTATACACCATATTTAGTCTGTTGCTGAGAGGGGGTTGTTTCGGTATTTTGTATTTGGCACGTCGATGGGAATTCCTAGAGGATCCTAGCTTTCCCTTTTTGGGATATCTCCATCCACAGGTCCTACTGCACAAGGCTGTTGGCTACAAGGGGAGGAAGGAGGGGGGACAGCTGGGGACTGAAGGTTTGGGGGGTGTGAGGAAGGTTTGATGAGGACCAGAGCACTCCCTAACCCCTGCAGGTCTGGCTCCCAGCGCCCTGTGCTGCTCTCCCTGCCAGCACACGGTGCCTGCTCCCTGCTCTGTGTGTGCATCCCGGGGACTGTGCCCCCCCCAGCTCTTCACCACTTCTCTTCTACATTTACGGGCACAGGGAGGTATTTCTTGGTATTTCTTATATATTAACAAGTATTTACAGTCCTTTCTCAAGAACTGAGCTGCACACTGGATCACAAAAGAAACTTAGGCAAATCTGCTGGGAAGGTGGCAAACAACCCTCTCATTTCCCAGGGGCAAAGGAGGCTTAAACCAGCCCCAGGCTCCAAATGTCACATAAACACAGAGAGACCCAGAGCCACTTCCACCCACACAGTCCTGCTGTGTTAGGAATAACCCTCTTTGCCCAAGCAACCCCTGAACTCAGGGACCTAGCTCCAACAAAATGCACTGACAGTGGGTAGGAAGCATCCTGTGCCACATGGCCCATGACCTGTCCTTTGCCCTTCTAGGCACAGGGCCATGAGGGCAGGGATACTGCCACGGCAGGAAGGAGTTAAAGGTCCATCTGCTTTGTCAGACAGCAGGGGAAAAGGGTGAAACCCTGAACTTGTGATTTAGGGGCACCCCTTTCATACATCTTTTTGAAAGCCAGAATCAGCTTGCTTCCCTAAAAAGTGGCTCGGGGCAGGGGCCACAGCCCAGGGTTAGGCCCTGCTGGGAACGAGCTCCTTGGCTCAGGCTGTGTTTTTTAAGCCAGGTACCAAAAGGATTTTCCAGCAGGACGTGGTTTCCAGGGCCCCTCCCCACTGACAAGATTCTCCTCCTCTATATAGGGAGGCTGCAAAGGCAGCGAGGACTTGGGCTGTCCCGGCTGGTGGCTGTATCTCCAACTCACTCTGCTCCCCCCATTGGACACCTGTGAGTACCACGGGGGGCCAGGTCCCTGCTGGGGACAGGGCTGGGGGCTCACAGCTTCGGGAGGGGGACTCTAGCAACTTAACTCTTACTCTGCTCTGCAAACACATCCAGAGCATTAACCTGGGGATGGGAACAGACCTCTCAGATGTGCTCGGGCGATGCATGCTGGCTTGTGCTACTGCTTGGGTTCTGCTTAAAATGCATATGTGCATGCTGAAGGTGGGCACAGGTGTTCTGGCCTGCTTCTGGTCGCTGCTAGCACTGCCATTGCTGTGTCCAGCCTGAAAGACACCAGCTGCAGAGAAGGAGTCGTGCTCTGAGCCGGCAGCAATGCTGCCACAAGGTGCAGGGCAGTGCAGGTGGTCCTGAGAGCTGCTGCAGGCAACCATCACTCCTGCATTTGGGAATGAAAAACCTGAGCTGCTGATCTTCTTTAATGTTCCTAACCTCTCCGTCCTAATAAAGGACTGCTGAAAGAAAGTGCAACCAAATAAAAAAATTGGTTCATCAGTAACTTGTTCTTTAAAGAGGAAAAATGCTTAAAAAATTAGAAGGATAAATGGTCCAGCATTACATATGTATGCTTTAATATGCTGGGAACACATCTGAAGCAAAAATTATCTGACAATTTATTGAACTACAGTAATTTCAAATGTGACATGCCTTTTTTTTTTAATGGAAAATAAAGCAACAAACTTCTAAGAAAATCCCATAAGTAAATTAAAACGACAGTAGATGGCAGTGCAGAAAGCAGCTTCAGCACCACCCCACAGGTTCACAGGCTTCTTTCACCTATACATGCGTGTGTCTGTGTCTGTGTGCATGCACACCTGTAAAAATATTGATATTTATGTGAAAGGCATATATGTTGCATAAATTAAGAAGCATCAATATAAGAGAAATCAGAAGGCTTGTCATTATCTAATACATCCATGTTAGTAAAACCTTTTCTAAACTACACTTGTTGAAAGACAAGCCCACCTTGCCCTTCACTCCCAGCTGTGCCCTGATTATATGTTTGCATAAATTAAGAAGCATCATGAGATATTTTCAATATAAGAGAAATCAGAAGGCTTGTCATTATCTAATACATCCATGTTAGTAAAACCTTTTCTAAACTACACTTGTTGAAAGACAAGCCCACCTTGCCCTTCACTCCCAGCTGTGCCCTGACAGGCAGTTTGCAGCAGGATGGGCTGGGTGGACTGACTTGCTGAACTCCCCAAGCTCCCCCTGAAGCCTCTCAGGCAGGAGCTGAGCTGATGAACCCCCGAGAGCAAAGCTCTGATGAAGCTGCCACTTCAGTTTAGTGCCCGATTCTGCCCTGGCCGTGTTCGCTTGGATGTAAACAATGAATTTTATTATCTCATTTGCAATTGACACACTAGTCCCTAAAAGGTATTTGTTTTGAATTTGTTATCATTACATTTTTGCGGAACGGGGAGTATTGAGCAGAACATCTCCATAAAAGGCAGCGTGGGGATGTATGCAGAGATCCCAATGCTTTGGAAATCACAGAGACTTATTAGTGGCAAATCTGATGGCTTTTAAGTATGTTAATTTCAGGAGAAGCCAAGAGCTAGAGACAGCTTTCCAATTTGTGCAAACAGTAACACTATGGATTATTTGTGAATTATAATCAATATACAGAATTTTATTTAGTTAATAGAATGACATTACAAGAATTTGATATAGCTGGTATTTTCCAGATAAAGAGAATCTATCCGCTTTTTTCCTTCCTTTCTGGTTTTTGCAGTTTATAACACTGGCAATAACTAGGACAAATTTCTTTTGAAAATTAGAAAATTCATCAAGTGTTTGGTCAGAGTTATGTAGTAAATAACATTAAAAAGGTGAGACGACTTTATTATAGAATGAGGCACTTACAGAGAATTTGATTGAGTGTATGGAGAATGCATTACCAAAAAAAGGTGAAAGGCCAGGAGGGATTGATAACAGTGCTCATGATAAAGCTGTCAATGTTGGGGAATTCCAGTTCCTAAATGAAGGTCACAAGGTTGGGATTCACCCCTAGATTATCTTTTTATTATATTTTTTTCCAAGCAGTGGTCAGTTGGATGATTCAGTTAAGTACTGGAAAAATAAAAGATAAGGAATCTGGAAAGGTCACAGTCAAGAATTACTGCCCAAGAAATGCAGTTTGAGTCAAGAGCAGGTTACTGCTACACTCTTCCATCAGAAACTACTCATGAGAGCAGGACTTGGTTTTTTAAAATAATTGGTTATATGTTCTTCTGTTGCAATAATTATTCCCTTTACAGATGTAATAAGGCTTCATATTGACATGCACATCCTGCAGAGGAAAGGAGAAGTGTCCTTTATCTTTTCCTTAGGAGAAAAGCAGTCCCTCCAAGCTCTGACTCAGGAGGCAATTCTGCTTGGCCAATAACCTTTTAATTAAAGTGCACTTCCTGGGAATATTTATATTTCACCCTTGAAATAATATACTCAGGATAAACTAATTATAAAGACAGCATTCAGCTTTGGTCGTTAACATGAAAAGGGAAAAGACAGTGAAGGTCAGACAGATATCTCCATGGATGTCTCCACAGTGGGACAGCAGACAGGAATAGCTGTGGAAGTATCCATGTATGTTTGTGTGTTAGACAAGTACAACAAATGGATCAGGTTAGGTGTAATTTGGCACAATTCTAATGCAGGAAAGTTCACATCAATAGTATTTTTGTGATTGCTTTTCCTCCTCCCACTCTCAGGATAACTCACCTCTGGGTATAAAGTGTATACTCATGTACATGATTTGGGCTAAATGGATGAGAACTCCTACCACCTCTTGCACATGGATTGGGGTCTCCATTTCTCTCAGCCAGTCCTATGGGTGAAACCCAGGAACTGGCTAAAGGGTCAATTTTGCCTTCCCAGGGAATGTTCTCAGCAGGCTGTAAGGAGTCTCTCCCCTTGGCCCATATTCCCAGTATCAATCAGTGCAGTCTTGATCAGAGATGGACCAGAAGATATAGTGCCAATTATTAATCAGAAAGCTTCAGCATGTCATTAGCAGCTCATTAGTCCTCACCAGGACAAATTTAGTTGAGTTTGTGGAGTTTATATCCTACCCCTTTCATTCAGATGGAGGACCTTCCTTTATTAATGTGAATAGTGCACATTAATAAATAAAATCAATTATTAATAGCCATTAATCCACACTTCATAACTGCATTTCCTTTTTTACTGCAGCGATAGTCAGAAGCTGCTAAAACTTTATCATTAAGATTCCAGCAGTTCAGTCATGAAAAGTTCTTTTCACATAAATCCATGTTTTCTCCTCATTGTGTTTCAGAGTAGTTCTGGGATCCATTTCAGACTGTCTACTCGCTAGTTCTTGTAGAGGATATTCAAATTAGTCCTAGTGTTTGGATCTAGGGAATAAAAACCTGTATTTCCACATTCTGCAGTTCTTTCCACCTTATATACCTTCCAAATGGATCTTGCTTTGAAAAAGATTGAATTAAAAAGTTTGTGCACCTTGCTATGTATGTACAGGAAGAAGTAGGAGAATGTAGTTAAATGCAGATAGACCAGCTCTGAGTTTCATGCTAGAATCTGTGGAAGATGTTTTT
This sequence comes from Passer montanus, assembly GCF_014805655.1. NCBI lineage: Eukaryota > Metazoa > Chordata > Aves > Passeriformes > Passeridae > Passer > Passer montanus. The sequence continues at coordinate 8,810,443 of NW_024373256.1, forward strand.
GACTTAGCATGTAACAAAGAAAGAAACTTCTCCTTGGTCCTTGGGCCACAGAACAGACAAACCTCTGGGATGTCCCACTGTGACATGCTTTGTAACAGGCCAACAGTTTTAGCTATGGTTGAGTTTTTGAGGTGGATGGTCAGGATGATTTGGCAGTTTGATTTTCATCATCATTTTCTGTGGGCAGCCTCAGAAAAGCAGGATTGCACCCATCAAGCTCAGCTCTGCAGTTCAGTCTCACTTTTGGTGTTTCTGAGAGCAGTACCTAATTCCTATTGATATCAAAGTGCTGTCACCTGGCATTTAGTCACAGGCAGCACTATCCAACATTTCTGATGCTTCAGCAGGCCATCGAGCTCTCTTCTGGCCACAGGATGGGCTGAAATCCCTGTCTCCACTGCTGCAGCAGTTCCTGCTGTGCTGCAGGGGCAGTGGGGTGGAGAATGTGCCTTGCCTGTTGCCACAGCAGTGGGAGAGGCCAGGGCAGCTCCTGCTGCTCCCTGAGCCCCGTGCCCCAGGAGCTGCAGCTCTGGGATGGGCAGAGCTTCCACGGCTCCCCTGTGCAGCAGCTTCCCCCTGCAGCCGCCAGCTGGAGAGCTCAGCAGGAGAGAATACCATCTCCATTATTGGAACTGTGCAGCTCTACCAGCCCTCTTGGCAGCCAGGGAGCATTTTCTGCCTTAATCCACACAGAGGTCAAATAGTTTCCTCTTGCTCTTTTCCAAGAATCTCCTGGGAGCGAGCAGAGGGCCACATCCTACAGATGCTCCCTCGCAGAGCCTCAACAGTGGGGACACTGCTCAGGGGACACTGAGGGTCTTCCTCACACATTGCACCCTCATGGATTATCTGGCATATTTTCCTCTTTGGGATTTCCAGGCAAGGCTCTAGAACAAGCACTTTTAGCTTGTTGCCTTTTTTTTTTTTTTTTGCTTTCTTTTAAGACAAGACAATTGTCCCAGGAGTTTAAAGAGCTGAGGCATCTAATTTTCCACTGGATTTCAGTGAAATATCATCTAACCTTCTTAAGCATCTCTAAAAATCCTAGTTTTGTTTTTAAGCTTTATGTCACCTTCCTCATGATCCATGTTTCCTTCTCAGACCCCTCATACAGTGTGGCCTTGCACAAAAACCTTAATCTGTGGGAAGGCTTCAGGGACAAATATTTGGAAAGCAAGCTCGGGTACTCCCAGAGCACAGTGTGTCCATTTGGCTACATACCACAGAGCTTGGTGGTTACAAATATTGTCCTGCTTATGGGTTGACTGCTGACATCTTTAGCAGTCAGTTCTCCAAGCTCCCTCCAGATTCATGTTTGTTTGAATGCTGTAAATATTAAACTCATTCTCAATAAGGAAATGAAACAGCCTCTGTCTCCTCTCTCTCTTAGAGATGTTTTTCTTGGGCACATACTATTTATTTGCAGCTCCTCCCCAGCTCTCCTCTCTGCTCCACTGCACAGCAGGTTTCCCAACCAGCACACACTCTTTTTGCCCTGGAGCAAGCCACAAATCCCCTGTGTACTCTTTCCTGCATTTAGACCTGTGCCCCCATGGGACAGAGCAGAGCACTTACAAAACTCCAGCACTATCAGCACTGATCTTGCAGCCACATCCAGACTTCAGTGGCCAGAGCAGGAGAGCATCTGCCTGCTGTCTCAGCAGCAAAGCAGCCTCAACTCTCCCCTGCTCTCACCTATGGGGCAGATACATCCAGCTGCTTTATCCATGTGCAACTGCATGACACAGATCCATCATCCTTCAAGTCTGAGCATCATGGTTCAGAGTATCTTTTAGCTGAGGCAACTCCAGGCTTGTTTAATTTCTTCTCTCTCTCGTGTGATAGACATTTACCCTTCAGAAATTATCAGCTCCTACTGTCCGACCCATGGGGAGGGGCTAACTCTAAATTACTTCTCCTTCACCAGCAGTATTGACAACAACATTTTTTTTCTCCTTTTTTCTATTGACCTTGTCTTAATCTTATTCTTCTGCAAATGAAACGGTATTAAGTGATTGTAAATAGTCCTTTGCAAGAAAGGTTAATTTCTGTCCTTGCTGGAACACAGCCTGGGAACCATTCTTCTACTGTTTATTTCATTATTGCACTGATATTTCAGTATGCACCCAACGGCATTTAGGTGATGGGAAATTTTGTGTTTGTCTGAATTCAATAAACTTTGTGGTGGGCAAGAGCTGAGGCTGCAGGAAGGTGTTCAGCTGGTGGCTCTGGTGCAGTTCTGACAGTGTCATTGCACAGGCACTAAGAATCCACATGGAAATGTGAGATAAGACACAGGACCTGTGGTGCTTTGGACCTACTGCATGGCAGATTTGACAAATGTGTTCTGTCTGGAATGTCTCCACATTTGCCTCCCTTTATCCCTTTAAAGCAGAATATTTTGCTTCCTCAACAGGTGTCTGCTGAGTCAAAATGGCTCAAAAACCTCTCAGCGATGATGAGAAATTCCTCTTTGTGGACAAAAACTTCATCAACAACCCACTTGCCCAGGCTGACTGGTCAGCAAAGAAACTGGTTTGGATTCCATCAGAGAAACATGGATTTGAAGCAGCAAGTATCAAGGAAGAGAAAGGGGATGAGGTGGTAGTTGAACTGGCAGAAAATGGAAAGAAAGTGACACTGAGCAAGGATGACATCCAGAAGATGAACCCTCCAAAGTTCTCCAAAGTGGAGGACATGGCAGAGCTGACTTGCCTCAATGAAGCTTCAGTGCTGCACAATCTAAGGGAGAGATACTTCTCAGGTCTAATTTATGTGAGTAGACCCAAACACACACAGAGCATTTCCCATTGCATGAGACCACGTCCCACGGAGAGCGAGGTGGATCCCAGCCGCTGTCTGGGATACAGGCCTTGTGTGACACTGCCACACAAGTACTAACCCCCAGCAATGGCATCCCAACCCAAAAATGCTCTAAATTCACTTTATTCCCCATGATTCTCCTGCTTCTTTGATAGTTGCTTCTTTACTTAATGAAATTAAAACACATGAAGGTTTCTTTCACAACATTTACAGATTCTGAAAGAATATTATTGGATTGGAAAGCACTCTCTGATAGGGGAAAAAAATCTGAGTCCTGCTCTGGGGAAAAAATTGATAGGGACTTTTAAATTAATTCAATGTAAACCTAAACAATTTTCCAGTAACTTGCAAAAAGAGCATACAGAAAAGGCAAATCATGTAGTTTTACTCAGGCAAAACTCCCACTGAAAGGCAGCTGAAAAGTTCTGGTTTGGTGGCACTGGAGTTAAAGCTTACGTGTGGATAAAGGGACAAACCCACTGGAATTCAGGCAAGAGTTGGTGGCGCTGGAGTTAAGCCTTATGTGTGGTAAAGGGACAAACCCACTGGAATTCAGGCAAGAGTACTTGCATGTACCAGTGTGTCACTGAGACAGTCTTGCATCCACTAAACCTTTTTGTCCCTCATGTTGATCAAGTTACAGATCAGACAAGCCTGGACAAATTATAATTTCTCTATATTCATGTGAGTTATGGCAAGATTATTCTGTCTTTCAGTCTTCACAAGTACATTAACACAAGAATACTTTAACATCGATAACCCTGTAATCTATCCACATCAAGAGTTAGCAAACAGCACAGCAAGAAAGCCCAAAACTTTTCCAAGGAATTTGGCTGTTATCTTTGAATTTACACGAAGGATCCCTCTGCTGTGCTGCAAAAGTTATCCACAGTTTCAATCTATGAAAAATTTTACTTGCATGACAGACCACTGATGAGTGAAAGAAGGTACAGAGCTTAAGTAGAAACAGTAGTCAAGGTCTAATTATGAGGAAAGCTAAATTGGAAAGTAGGAAATTAAGCAAAAAGTAAGATAGTTATATGGATTACAACAAAGAAACTACTTATTTGTTATGTGTAACTTCAAACAGCTAACCTCAAGATCTTTCCTTAGGAATGTACTAAAGTGCACATTATCAAGTTCCTGAAAGAAGCCAGAGTTCCCATCTTTTTGTTATTTGAATTTATTGGATTTTAGGTATGCAGGTGAACATGTGGACCCACGTGCTATTATATCAGAACATGCAGCCTTAATATTATAATAGACTTTTTCTGAAAGTGTTCTGCATTGTTGCAAGAATTAAAAGAATTAGTAGAATGTTAGTGGGATAAAATGGGGGATTGGATATTTCTTTGTTGTTCTTCTCAGCAACACTCCGCATAGCTGTTCCAAGGTTTCTATTATCTTTATTTTTTGGAATTGTTACTTTCTACAGAAAGAGGAAATTAATTTCCAAGAGTGGATAATGCAATTAGAAATCAAAGAGTTCTTCATAGAGGCAAAAATGGAACCATACCTAAAATTAAGTTTTCTTTCTCAAGAGATTAAATTTTAAGATGGTAAAAATTTCAAAGACATTATTTTGACTTATAGTGCAACAAGTTAGTTGTATTTTCAGTATGCAAAAACTGCTTGAAACTGCCCAGCTTTACACAGTGCTGCCCTACTAGATGCTGCCATACCTTTTTAGAAACAGAGGGAGCCTCTAAAGAGAATTTGAGTCTCACCCACTTGTAAAACTAACTGTAAACAACCATCTTCTGGCTTTGCCATGTGCTGCCTAGTTTGCATCCCTTGGAGTCCCTTTAAAAAAAACATTACCTCAGCATTTTTCTCTCCAGAGCATCACCGATGCAAATGGGAATTCCCAAAACTGCTAAAGCAAAATAATAAATCCAGCTGGAAAAAGAAATAATCTCCCCCTTCCATTTACATTAAATTTTATTAAATAAAAATATTCAGTGCAGAAATTCACAGGGTGACTGCACACTAGAAAAACACCCTGGCCTTTTGCTTCATTACAGATTACTAAGATAGGAGAGCAAGAAGAAACATGAGCCACTAACTCATGTTTCACATTGCTCAGAACAAAAAGAATCTGCTTTATCCACACAAAATTACCCCAGAAATTATTATATAGGCATGAAAAACACAGCAATGCAACTTCAGTGGATTTGAGAGTAGAATCAAATTCCTTGTATTCATAGGCACTACTTGTTCAGTCTTCAGTCTTAACCGTGAAAAATGCTGTCTTTGGTACATAAAGCTAAATATGCATGTTGGAACTCTTCTGCACAAACCTAGATATTTACAATGCTGATGTGTATTTGTGCCAGTCCCTTGTAAATACCCAGCAGCAGCAATCTGACGGATACCCAAATTCAGCACTCCCATGGAAGTATCCCTTAGGTATTTCAGATTATGTTCTTCCTCCAGACCCTCTGGGGAGAGATTCAGCCATTCTCTAGACAGGCTGTGCCCCAGGGAGAAGGATTTAAGGCATGGAAGGTTAAGTGCCCCCACTTTCCATCACACACTTGGCCATGTCAAAGTATCATCTATATTAATCCCACTCCCCCAAGTCCTTGCAAAGCATGCACCTAGAGCTACAATCAGCCAAAATAAGAGGGCTTCATTAAATTTCCTGAGGTGACAGATCATGTCAGTCACAGTCCAGTTAGAAATGAGGATTCCTGAACTTCAGCAGCTCCAGCTTTTGCTCTGCCCTAATAGCCTGCTTCTCGTGCCTCAAAATTCGCTCTTTAAAGCTGTGCCTGGGTGTGCAAACAGCCCTGCATGTGGCAAGGCAGGAAGTGCCTCCAAGTCTCGGGGAAGGGAGGCCTAAATAATTTCCTTCGTTTCCTCTCCTGATTTTTTCCTTGGGTGGGGATTATTAGTTGAGTGCATACAGTGAATCTATTTCTACTGCTACAAAATGCCTTGCTGTCCTTTCCGTAAGGGCCTTGGTGGCCATTCTAGGATAAAACTGTCACTTTGCAAGTGTGTTGCCCTGGCAACACTAAACTCATTTTGACACGAGCAGCACGGTTCCATCCTGTCCCAGTGAACCTGAAGCCGGGCAGTTCCCGACCGAGGGGCTCAGCCTGGCCGTGCCGGGTTTGACCTGGCCTTTCCCGGGCCGGGCTCCCACAGGCCCAGGCCGGGCTCTCGGCCCCCGGAGCAGCCCGGCCGTGCCGTGCCGGGCTCGGGCCCTGAGTGCTGATACCATATAAAGTGCTGGCTGTGCCGGGCCGTGCCGGGCCCTTCCCTATTATGGTCAGGAAAGGGAAATCCCTGAGCCCGGAGCCGCGGCCCGGGGAGCGGGGACAGCTCCGGCCGCGCTGGGACACGGCCCCGGGCTCGGCGTGGCACCCGCAGGGCCCTGCTTCACACACACGGCAAAATCAAATAATTAACAATACATATTCTTTTCAAAAACCAAACAAATCACTTCTGCCTATGTCAGAAACAGCATCGGACCATTATTTCTTTTTTTTCCACAGGCCAGTTTAAGTATCACAGTACTCCTGCTTGATATGAGATACTCTCTCCTAATATGAGAATTATGTTCTCATATCTTAGGTGTTTGTTGGTTTGATGGGTTTTTAAATTTTTTTTAATTTTATCTTTTTTTTTTTTAATTAAATGCCCTTGCAAATTTCTTACTTTTAGCAACTGAAATATGATTCAAGCAAGTGAAATACGGTTCTTCATCTAGTATCATATGGTATTTCTGGTCCAGGTAGCTGGAATATTTCAAAATAAAATATTTTTTTTAAAAAAATTAAGGAAAAAAAAACCCCAAGACAGCATGGATGAACATCTGTCAGCTGGCAGCGAATATTCTTGTTTGTTTATGTATGTATTTTTATATTAATACTTCTATTAAGTTCTAAACAAACCACATTTTTCCTTAAGTTTCCTGCAGAAATAGTCATGCAGTGAAGGCATGGTTAGTCTCTCAAGGCATCTATTTGGAACTTGAGCAATTTTACTTAAGGACTCTCATCAATCATCAGTGTTACGTGGTGTTCATAGAAGCTTTTTCTAAAAAAACTCTTCAAACATCAATCCAAGCTTCTTACCTAGGATTTAAGTTTACAAAATTTGATGCCTACCTGAGCAGATTTTTACACCATATTCTGATAAGAAAATACACATATAAATATTCATTATTACAGTTATCACCATACCCTTATGTGTGATAAGGGTATGGGTTATGTATTGAAAATAACTGAAGTTAAGGAGCTCTAACATCAGGTCATGGTGTTTCTACAGATTGCTAAATTCACCTGTGTTCCAGCAGCTCACTTCTTAGCAATAATGATTTGTGCACTTAGAAACCACCCATGCACATACACTCAGAAAATTTCTGTTTCCTTTGTTACCCTGGGCAGAGCACAAAGGAGCGCTGCCACTGCAGTCCCATTAATTCCCTGCAGCCCATGCCTGTGTTTCCCAGCCTGGACATGGCACCTGATGTTAAGCCCAGCTTTTATCTGAATTCCCTTGCAGACTTACTCGGGTCTCTTCTGCGTTGTGATCAACCCCTACAAGCAGCTGCCCATCTACTCAGAGAAGATCATCGACATGTACAAGGGCAAGAAGAGGCACGAGATGCCACCACACATCTACGCCATCGCCGACACGGCCTACAGGAGCATGCTGCAAGGTAGGACAGCCCCTGTGAGCCCTGCCTGGGGGTGCCAGAAACACCTGGGAGCTCCACGTGTGCCCTGCCTGGGGGTGCCACAACCACCTGGGAGCTCCACGTGTGCTCCTGCAAGCAGCCAGCCAGGAAAGAGCTCTCACAGAGGGCAGCGCTGCCTTTCTAGAAGTTTCAGAGGAATTCTTTGGCAGGAACAGCAGTCCACAAACGCTGTGACTCAAAAAGGAAAAACAATCCTTTCACCCATCTGTGTCGAGGCATGTGGGAAGGTTTCAAAGTCGAGCAAATAGTTTTGGCAAATACGGGCATGGAAAATGCTCCCTCTCCACTAGTGGAGACTATTCCAAAGTTAGCTGTGAGCGCTGCTGGATCTGTCAGCATTTCTGCCCTCTCTCCCCAGCAAAGCAGATTCAAAAAGGGTTTTGGGGCTATTTTCCCTACAGCCTGATGTCTTGAACCCTGAGTTGAGATGTGCTGTTTCCCACACGGATGGCAATGGGAAGTGGGAAAGCAGTCGGGCCCCAAAGGGTGCAAACAAACCCCCAAAATTCACAGAGCTCTCCTCCTCCAGCAGTCACTTCTGACAGACTGAGGGGACTTTGTTCTAAGGGAAAACTATCATTTAGAGATGAAAAAGCTAAAGTGATTTATATAGGAGGCTGCAACACCTCCAGAATATAGGGCATGACTAGGTAGCATCTCACATCGACCATGGGTGCTACAAGAAACCAGGAGCTCTACAAAATATTTTGAAGTTTATATGCCCTCATAAGGACCCTGCCCCTGCAGAAATTCTGGCTGACAGCTATGACTCAGCAAGATTCACAGGCTTGGCCCTAAAGTTTAGGGCTTCTCAGGATTAGGACTTTTTCCTTCCTATGGCTTAGATGACATTTCTTTCCTGGAGCTACTTCAATCCTTTTATTTAAGTGGATCCCAGAAGGCAGAGCTACAGTGCTCTGCAGAGGAGGACCAATAAAGCAACAAAAATATCCTGAAAACAGACCTTCCTACACACTATGTGATATAATAATAGTTATAAAAATCTTACTTGGGAGGGGGTTATCCCACTAAGCCACACTCACATATCTGTGCTCCAGCTTCCCTCCTGAGCCCTGTGCTCTGCATCCAGCACTGTCCAGGGCTCTGAGCAGGCCCTGGAGCAATTCCTCCCTCTGAGACTTTATTTAAGCGGCAAACCTTGAGGGGAGATCTGGAAGAAGCTCCTGGCTCCTGCAGACCATCAGCAGTTGTGCAGGGTCCTGTACTTGTCTCTAGAAATGAGTTGGGGGGAAAAATAGAAAAGGGATATAAGCTATCTGTAGGAAAGGGGGGAAAAAAGTATGACTGCAGCCTATGCTGAAATAGAATTGTCTTGTCCTGACAATACATGAGTTTTCTGCCTAAAGTGAAACTAATCTCAGCCCAGGATGAGCCTGATCCAAGCTGCACAGAGATGTCTCCCACTGCCCCTCTCTCTCTGACTGTCTCCTGTCCCTCCCAGCACGTTCTCCTGAGCAGTGGGAAGCCACTGGAGCTGGTTTGCCCTCACTGTGGCCATTAACTGTACTTGGAACAGCCTGGGTTCAGCTGTGCCTCCCAGGCTGGCTGCTGGACAGAGGAGGCAACAAGAATGCATACTCTTACCAATTCACTTCTTTTGGGGCTCAGAATGATTTCCTGGCCCTACTAGCTTTTGGGGATTAACTCCTCTTTATTCCTGTGCCCTCACTGCAATTCTTCCTGGCAGCAGAGGAGGGGGAGAGCAAGTAGAAAGGAACAAGGAGGGAGTAGGTGATCAGCTGAACCTTTAGGAGGATGCCCTTTCACTGCTTCCCACCCCAACCACGCACAGCTGGCATGGCAGCCAGCAAGTGGAACCGCCAGAGCTCCCAGTGCAAGCCCAGGACACCCACGTTTTACTTGCACATGTCATCTTGGAGTCTCTCCATCTCTGAAAAGGGCCCCAGTTGCTTTTAAAGCTGTGCTTTTGTTTGTAAAAACCTACTCGTGTTTTGTGCATGAAACTAAACCAACCCTCAAAATAACTCTGGTTATTCAGCCAAAGTTCTGTTCACGTTGGGGCGGTGAAAGTGGGCGTCAGCACGGTTCTGAGTGAGCCCGCTGCACCTACGGGCACAGAGAGCTTCAGGGGGCTGTGAGCATATTTCCAGATGGAACATAAACAAAAGTTCTTACCCATAAACATGGATCAGACCACTAAATGTTTTCCCTGTGAAAAGTCAGTACTGCTCCTTATCTGGAAACTTGCATAGTTTCTGCTTGCCAAAGTAAAATATGTCGTAGATTCATGAGACTGAGGAATTATATTCTGGTATTTCATGACCAGGGCCACTTGGCCCAGAGCAATCAGCTTGTTCAGATGTCTCAGGGATCCTTTATCTCTTGGTGAACCAAGCCCCACTGCAGGTTCATCAGCTGGGAATCACAGCCCTCTGCATTCTCACCCTCCCCTGTGTTGGCACAAACATCCAGCAGAAAACATGAGCTGTGCACACTGCATTCCTCCTCTGCTTCACTGGTGAACCAAGCCTCTGTGTCTGCAGATCCCTGGTCCTACTGCAGGTTCATCAGCTGGGAATCACAGCCCTCTGCATTCTCACCCTCCCCTGTGTTGGCACAAACATCCAGCAGAAAACATGAGCTGTGCACACTGCATTCCTCCTCTGCTTCAGAGGCTGACTTGGTTAATGTATTCATTAGGGATGATGTTTAACTCCATCAAAGCTTTTCTGATAAAACACTTAGCCACAGCTATCAGCAATCAGATAATCAGACTTTCTTCCAAATATGCAGAAAAGCTGACATCTCACAGGACACAGGAATTATCAAAGATGTTGGCTGGGCAAAGATAAAATTTCCACTTGTTTCAAGTGGTTCTGAGGACCTAAAACCCTTTTGCAAGTCATGCTCAGCCAAGAGTGCTGGGTGTCTTGTTGAATCTGCTGATTACCATGTCACTAATGCAGTTTGATCCTTGCCCAGGCTTTTTGCAAATCACAGTCATGCTGTCTCATGCTCAGCCAGGAGTGCTGGGTGTCTTGTTGAATCTGCTGATTACCATGTCACTAATGCAGTTTGATCCTTGCCCAGGCACAGCTGTGGATGCTCATCTCCAGCCAGAATGAGAATAAACTTTAATTTTCTTTATCTCAAAGACTGAGAATTCTACCAGAGCATTTGTGAGTGTGTCCCCAGGAGTTACCAGGGCTCTCCAGGCTGTGTTGCAGACTAGCTATGGATGATTACTGCTACACTTGGAGACTGCAGTCATAAAACATTTCCCGCTGCTCCTGCACCCTCTGCTCTCTCCTGTGTTTGGGATGAAGTAGCTCCACACAGAGGGCTTGATCCCCATCCCAACTCTTGCACTGCCAGCAGGATTCCTCATGCAGCCATGATGCAAAACTGCTCCAAGTAAAAGCCATCCCTGGGTTTTGCTGTGCTGAAGTGGGTCCCCCCTCCTGGGGCACAGTGTGGTCTGTGGATGCTGGTCACAGCAGCAAGGAGGAGGCAGTGCAGGCCAGGAAGAGGAGCTGGAGGTGGCTGGATTGCCCTTCCTGCAGCACTGCCAGCTTCCAGTGATGGTGAAGCTGAGACCCTGCTCAGTAAGGAGGAGCAATTCTGCTGCCTTCTGTCATCATCCCTGCAGAAACAAAAAATAAGTGATAGACAATACAAACGTGAAAATTCATGTTACATAGAAGTAGTAACAAAGTTTTTGTGTAGTTGGTTAGGCCTTTATTAAGTTTTCTGGCAGTAAATCATCATGGAGAAGATATATTACAGCTTTCTGCAGATTCAAGGAGATTATTTTCTGTGGAGCCACTTTTATGCAAGCTTGAGTTAAAAATGGAAAAACAAACAACCTGGTAGTTACTCGGAGGTATGGGAGGGAAACACAGTTCCCAAGGCCTTAGAAAAGGAGGCTGCTGTGAGAAGCCATCTGTTTGCTGTGTCCTCAGCTGGACTTACAGAAATGTCCCCTTTAGGCAGTGCAGTTATTAACAAATGTAAAGAAGCAGTAAGTGAGTGGGGGAACATGGTTTCAGTCGGGTTTTTTTCCTTTTATGGTAAAGCTGCCAACTTGCTGCTTCATTGTGATAAACCATCTGATTTTGTTTGTGATTAAGCAGAGCTAACTGGGCTATCAAGAACAGAGGGGCAAGAATTCTTACAGGCAAACTGGAGGTGCTTGGTGAAAAAGTAAGCAGATTCCAGAAGGAAAAAAAACAACTCCACTGCATGTTTAGGAAAGCTGGTGAGGTTTATAATGTAAGTGTAGGTCTCTATGAAGAAAATTGAGGAGAAAATGAAAAATAAATGTTTAAACATCTTATATAGACATATAGGATGTGGATGATACTCTTCCAGGTAGGGTCAAATTTTCTTAAAAGACATAGCCAAAAAGATAGTAGAATCTAGAAGACCTATTTTGTTGGTTTTTAAGCCCCAGGAATTATATTTAAGGCAATTTATTTATACAACTCTTTCTTTTCTGACAGATCCAACCACATAAAATTGCAGACTCACAAAATAGGCCAGTCTTTTCTATAAAGAATGAAACATTCCAGAACAGAAATAAGATTAATTGAATGGGAAGCCTTTGAAAGTAAATGAGACCAGTATCTGCAGCTCAGGTCATAACAGAATAGGACTGGATTTCCTGATACCTTTCATCCTTAGAGTTGCAGAACTGATGCAGGAGACAGAATAACATCTGGAAGTCCCCCTCTGTGAGTGTGCACAGCACAGTTTGCCAGCATGAGTTTTCTCCATTGGTTAACCTATCCCTGAGGACATTTGGTGCAACTTCTGACCTTCCCCATCCTTCCTCTGCTCTTACACATCCCCAGGCTCCACAGGCACTCACACAAACCCTGTGGTGGGCCAGCCTGTGAGACACCTTTGGGAGCCTTCCCCTACTGAGGAGCAAAAGAAGGGCAGCAATGGGCAGCAAAGAGTAATGAGGAAATACTTGGCTTGGAGACCAGCTTTTTCTAATGTTCCCTGAGCTCAGAAATTCCATTGGCAACTCAGTATCAAGAGTCACTCTTATTTTCTTTATAGTATTTATGGGTTAGTGATGCAATATCAATATATGCCCATGGTTTCTATTTACACAACAATGTATTTTTAGCAAAAGTTCTTCCATGCTCTAACTTTTTTAACTTAAAAGAAAGCCTAGCTGATAGCCTGCAGTGAAAAACAAGCATGGCTCACAGCTCCTCTCCTCCCAAATGTTTATGTGGAAGAATCCTGCAGTGCTGATTGCTGGCAAATACCGTCAATAAAAATGAGGAATAAGTAATTTTGTACCAATTTACCAAACAAAGCAGTTAAGTGGCACCATTTGTTGTGTGGTGATCAATAAAGCAGTTAATGTTATAGCTATTGAGGAACTGGGAGTAAAACAGTAGTTTAATATCAGTCCAAGCCATTGCAGAATCCTCTAATGCTTTTCCTAGACTGGCTGTGGGCCAGGCAGCAGTTACAACTTGAGAGCTTAATAAATTGGTTTAAATAAGTTTAAATTATCTCATGGTATTTATGGCATACAGGGTCAACAGTAGGGGTGGGCAACCAGACAGGTATTTCTGCAAGTGACCCCACACACTGAGCAAAAGGAGCTCATGTCTGAACTCTGAGCAAAGCTTGGTGCTGGCTCTGCTTTGGATAAATAATGCCAAACCATACAGAAGCACTGGATTCTGCCTAATTATCTGCCTCAAGTCTCAGATGAGTAAACTAAGCACACTTTTCAAAAATGTATTTGACCTGCCTGGGAATTATTTTTCTAAGTCAGAAGATTTTTTTTTTTACAGTCTGTAGAGGCAAACTGACAGTCTCAGTCAAAGAAGGGCAAACGTCAGGGCTGGGGCTGGTTGCTCAAGGCCTTGTTTAAGTCTGATTCCAAGTAGTTCCAGGGCTGGAAATACCACACCTCTCTGGGAAACTTGCCCTGGTGTTTTACAAGTAAAGAAAACAGTTGTACTTTGGGATGGATCACAGCAAACATGCTCATCGTGCCTTTTGGCAGAAAAATCTGTGTCAAAGTTCTGAAGGTGGAGAGAAACTCTGACTCTAAATGAATAAGCAGGGAGATTGCTCCAAGAACAGGTCGTGGAGATGGGCTGCAATCCTCACTCTTCCTGCAGCATTACAGAACTCGGGACACTCGTGTGCTGAAACCTCTCACATGCCTCCCCTAGCAGAAATGGAAACTTTGCTCCTCCTTTTTATAACTCTTGATCCAAAACGTGTTTGATGGTCTGTTCATAGTAAAAAAACATGAAGAATAGTTACATACTTGCTGGCATTATCTTGTATAATCTAAAGTATCTTGTTTTGTCTTATTCTTTGGAAGATCTAAAGAAATTACTTGTTCTCTTGAAAAAAGTTGTCTCTCAGTCTGTAATGAAATACAGGCTAAATTATTCAGGTATTTGAACTGCTTTGCTTTCAAAAGTCAAAGCTTTGCATGACCAGCTTAAAACATTTTAGTTGTTGATGACTTATCTGTCCAGACTTTCTTTTGAGTGGGCTGCTGGCCATAGTTCATAAGCATAGTAAAAACTTGAGTTTCAGGTTTGAAATTTTGTTATAATCTTCTTACAGAGAGCCTGATCTTTTCGCTGTCCTCATTACAGTTCATCTCTAATGGAATTTACAAAAAATGTTTTTGACCTCTTAACCTTTTGTTCATTTTTTGTACAAAATATTTCCATTAGAGATGGTTATTTAAATTCAAGGGCAAATTAAATAAGATGTGAACCCAGTACTTTCTACTAATCATGGTCGGCCAGATTTTCGAAAGTCTGGGCTGTTCAATGTAAATCCTTATAAATATAAGTGCTTCTGTCAGAAAAGCCATTCTCCCTAATTAATGGATTCTTTTTCTTTATTCACAGATAGAGAAGACCAGTCTATCCTGTGCACGTAAGTAAACTAATCTATTTTAGTATGTCTTAATGTCACAATGTCTTTATTCAAAATTGATTCAAATTCTGATGGAATGGACACGTTCTCCTCACCTCAGTAAGCTTGAGCTCCAGTCCCAAACCTACTTCATTAGACAGACCTGTTCATAAGATAAAGAGGAGGTATCAGTGTCACAGGAAATCTTTAATGCATAAAACTACTTCTTTAAATTGACTTTCTGAACTGAGATTTAACAGTTTACAGTGAACTACTGGGGAGTGTGGTTATTGCTCCACAAAATCCCACTGGTTTGTCATTCCTGTTTTGAAAAAGCACTCAAAATGTTAAACTGTTCAACTGCTTGACCCTCAGTTTTAACTCTCTTTCCATTCTTCTGTTGCTTATTAGTTGGTTTCATAATGCCATCAAGAATGCTTTTGACAAAATTTTGTCTTTTTAAATATGTAAATATATGTAAATGCTAATATATTGGCAGAACTGGCATGTGTATTATTTATAGCAGGTTCATGCAATGATGCTGTAATCTGTCAGGTTTAGGTTATCTGAGAAAACGTGGCTACTGAGTGAATATATATTTACCCTCAAAAAAGCACTGCTACTGATCACCAGCCATAACATTACTTTTGACTACCACAGCTGACTGGAAAAAAATTATCACCCAATAAAAATTGTGTCCTGTGTCTGGTACCATAAGGGCTATCATAGCTCAAACCTCTGTTACAACAAGACTTCAGTATTTGTAAGTATACCAATCAAAAATCTGCCCCCAAATGCATTAATACCAAAAAGAAATCTAAAATTCCTGCAATAATGAAGTAAAAATTGACCACCACATTCTTCCCAGGATGAAACATGTCATGATTATGAAGACTAATTTACAATATGCATTTCCTCCTTCTATTTTTGTACTTTAGTTTATTTTTCCACTAGTAAATCTTCTTTTAACTTTGGAACATTGGTACTTTCAAGAAATGGACTTTCTTTTGCAAATCTATGCCTTTTTGTTCATGAAAATCCATTAAAGGATCCACTTCTTGCAGGTACCATTTATTGAAACTACCTGGCCATCTTGCTGGAATCATAAAGTGTTTCATACCAGTAGTACATAAAATAGAGTAAATTAAATGCCTTTTCCATCCAGTAATATTTAAAATAGAGAAAATGAAATGCCTTTCCCATTTTGAAAACAGCACAGCAAGTGATTGCCCAAGATGTTTGGAGTAATTGCAGTATGTTGGATGTACATCATAACCCATAGCTTAAAACAGTCCTCACACGTCTTTTAAAGCAAAAAGGCCAAGCTAAAGCCAATGTACACAACTTTAACCACTACTCGTTTAACACTCTTGTTTGCCTTATTTGTGCAGAAAGAAGAAAGTTCACTTGGCTTGCAGCTTGGCAGCTGTCAAGTTGAAGCAATTTGCAGTATTTTATAGAATTGTTAGAAATTATAAGAAATTATCTTCTGGCCTAAAATATGTAACAATAACTGAAGACTTCATGGCATTGATCAGCCAGGATTTTTTTTTTCTTGAAATAGCTACAGGCCTGAACTTTCCAAGGCCTGGTACCTAAATTGTAAAAGAATAACTGTAAGGATTCATATGGATCCCCTGAAATGCTCCTGGGACGCAGGCAGGGGAGCAAATCTGAGCCTGATTCTGTGTTTCTGACTATAAATATACCCATTTTCAGGACTTCACCCTCACCTCATTAAACCTACCCTCATGTGGTTAAGTACTGTTTGCATTCTTTTACAATCCCTACCATTTGTGTGATTAACCATGGTATGTTTAAAATCTCCATCTGTCTTCAATGCTCATGGGTTCCAGTGCTTCCTCAGAATTCATTCTTTCCAGACTTCATTATTTTCTCTACATTTCTTTAATAACCACACTCATGCTGCCTTTGGCCTCCTCTCCTCTGTGCACACACATCCTTTTGCTGTTAGCTCTTTCCCATGGGTAGCATCACTGAACATCCTCTGGTGTCATTCTCTGCCAGTTGCTCTCTGGCCCTTTACAGTCAGCCTCAAAATCTCACATCTTACCATGCACATTTACAGCACAAAAAACTTCATAACATGGCTGTGTTTATTAATATAACTGTGGTTGCAGTACTGTAACATTACACAACATAGCATAACATATATAATACATACACAATACATAATATTGCACTGGAGTTATGAAATATGAAATCTTACTTTTATGTGTCTGAAAAGTAGGACAGGTCAGGCTTTTCCAACCTTGTGTCTTGGTCTCTACTGTTTTGTGCAGCCTTCACTGCTCTGCCTGGCTGTTGGGATTTCCTGAAATTCCTGCCTGTGCTTAGGCCTCCCCACTGTGCTCTCTCCTGGTTGACCTCTGAGTTAGCCACAAAATAGTCTGTATTCACTCTTAGTCCATACTGACCAGCACACAGATGTTGCTGAAGGAAAAGTCCCAAGAAATCTGTCCAGGTGCTCCGAGACCTGAGCAAGCTCAGTGCATCAGCAATGAAGTGTGACTTGACCTAGGCCGTGGCCAGTGACCAGACTTGTGGCTTTTCAAGCTTTCTCCAATGGTAGTAGAGGCTCAACCCCTCAAAGGAGACTTCGGACTTCTTGTTTGATTTCTAAAGACACAAGTGGATTCTCCTGGAGTTTTCAAAATGTTTTTTACTAAAAATTAACCATGAGAGTTTCAACCATTTCCTCATAACCCTGTCTGATCTTGGGGTTATCATATTTTAGCCACTTTCTGAAAAGAGCAGTTAGAGTATCTTCTATGAAGCAAATATGGCTTAGACGACTGTGCACAAGTTTCAGTTTAAAAAAAAGCTACCTTAAAAGAATGAGAAAATCTGATCAAAGTTCTGAGTGTTTGGGGTATTGTGAAGCCCATGGAAACAAGTACTTGGGAAACACCTGTACCTATAATCAAGTACTTTTTCATTACCTTTCTGATTTTTAAAACATGCATGCAGTTTGAATAGCTTCTGTAAAAACAGGAAAGTAGCAGGGTCATATTTCCACTTAATTTGATATGGGAACAGACAAAACATTGAGTGGGGCAGTGACCATCCTGCCCTTTTCCCCTTCTCCCCTCTCTCTCTCTGGGCACACTCTCCACAGCCTCCCCCGGCCATGGGACTCCAGCCCATTTCCTTCCCTGACGCGCGTCAAGAAGCAAAATCATCCAGAACATCTCCAAACTGCAAAGCCTCATTAGTCAAAAGACTCCTCCACAAGAGAGCTAAACTCCTCTTTCCCAGCTCAGTAAATCTCAAAGGCTGGAGCTGGCAGTGGCTGCTGCTTGGCCCCTGTCCCACACAGATATCTCATGGAGCTGCAGCCCTGCAGGGGGGCTGGTGCTGACCCCGCTCCAGGTCCTTTGGAAATTGTTTTGTAAGTAAACCCGTAGGATCAGTGGGCTGGCTTCTGAGACAAGTCTCCAGAGGGGTACAGCTGGTCTAGCACAAAGCTTTTCATTATGTTTGCACATCTCATGCTGCAGGACAAAGGCTGCCAAGCCCTAATGTGATTTAGAGCACCTCGTTGAGTGCCCTGCGCACAGGGGCTTCCCACAGTGCCAGCACAGGCGGATTAAGGGATGTGTGAACGGGCAATTCTTGTGGTTCATTGCTTACTGCACAAACTGAAAATAAATTCTGCTGTTGCTTTTCAGATGTTTCCAAAAGTGGAATTAAGCTAAGTCTCATATCATAATATTAACATGGAAAGCTTTCAAATTTTCAACAACAACAAAAGAAAATGCACTTTTAAAGCTAATTTTTCTCAGTTGTTCTCAAATGTACAAGAGTCCTAGTTGCACCACAGGCTCAACCCCAACAGTGGGTCCAATCTGCTGGTGTCACCTTGTTGTTCTTTGGAAACCTGTTCTAGCTGGGATAATTTTCATTTAAGGTGAAGGTAATGGAGTCATGGAGGATTTTGTAGTTCAAGAGGTACAAAAACTCAGTTATAGCTGAGCATATATATGTGAGTTTATGGGCTTCAAATCCTGTGCTGAGGTCCTAAAACAATGTCTGGCAAGCAATGAGGGAAGGATAAGTCGAAGTTATACTCCACATTGTGAGAGTGATATTTTTAACAGAGCAAGCCTGTTAGCCTATTGGAGCCCTTTGCTCTGGGAAAGCCAAAGAGTTTCTTTGGAGGAAAACTTGCATAGGAGGTAGCTGAAGTACTGCTGTTGGGCTGCTCAGAACTGTGCAACTTGCTTTTGATCTGGTTTTTTGTATTGGCCATCTGAGCTGGGTGCAAAGAACTGCACTGGCAGTAAATGTGCTCCCTTGGGTATGGCAGGAAAAATAATTATTTGAGAGGCTTTAATTAAACAAATGGTCATTCTGCTTCCTAAAGATGATTAGAAGAGTGGTAACAGCATTTATATGGTGATCACCTACTTGGAACATAATAAAGTCTGAGGAAAATGGGCACTCAGAAGAAAGGAGGAGATGCCTCTTGGGAGGAACCCCATCACGTATGGTCCACTGCCAAAACCACCAGAAGATGTTTGCAGGAGAAAAGACCCCCTAAAAGATCTTTTAAAATTCAGTCACTGAGCTCAAGGGTACAAGTAGATTTTAAAACATTCCATTGTGAGGTTTTTTTTTTAAAAAAAAACCTCACAATGGAAGTTGTTTCTGCCCCCTCAGAAATGACAGTACTTCAAGGCAGATGCAGAGGAAAAACTTGTTCTGCATGACCAATTCTGTTGCAATTCAATAGCTCTAGGAAGAATTTCATCCACCTGTGAACTAAGATATTCACATGCTCTCTGCCTCCTGGGTCTCCCTTGGAAAACTTCTTGTTATTTAGAGGTATTGACCTGACCTAGCCATTCCTCCTCATTAGTACAAACACATGGCATTTCATCGCTGAGGGGAAATCAGACATCATATGGCTGTGATACATCCTTCAGAGTATCAGGGCTATTAATGTTAAATGAACACTTGTTTATCAGACCTGTGCGTTGTCATGGACTTTTATGACTGATCTGATATGTTGGAAATCAGAGGTATTCATCAGCTAGAGACATTACTCTTCATTACTTATTGACCTTGGAGACTTTCTTCCTAATTAACCTAAAGCAGTTGAGGTTCTGTGTGTTTTCTATTTCATGTTGAAGAACTTTTTTATTGTCTATTTCAAAAGAAAGTTAAAGCCTCAAAATCTGCCTGCAGAAAACAGGAAAGCCCTCAGCCTGTGCAGAAGCAAAGAGTTAAGGAGCATTACAGTATGGTGGGATAATTACAAGTAAAATGATGCCATATATGGTAATACTCACAGGGATTCAGGGAAAAGCCAAAAGATGGGCACTGTTGCCCTGGGAGACAGGAAATGCAATAGTGATGTGATGAACTACAAATAACCCTTAATAAAATGGAATAGTTCAAAGCCCAGGGTTTGTTTAAAGAAAGTTGTTTTGGTTGTTTTTTTTCCAAAGAAACAAAGATGTAAGGTAGATTTATTTGAAAAGTTTGTAGGCATAGGTCTTCAAATTGGTGTGCTTGGTTTGGAATTGTTCCCAGGACACTTAATTTTTATCAATAAAACATAGAAATGTTTTAGCATTGAAGCCCAGACAGAGATGAATCCAATCTCTAAACTCTGCAAATTAACCCAGGTCTTGTGAAAAGGAATCTATTAATCTCACTTATTTGTGGTTCAAATGCTAAAAGCCAGAAGAAACAGTTCTTATCATGTTGTACCTCAGGCAGGAATTGTTTCCCAAGGTTTACATCAATGTCATTCTGTATTGAAAGTTCTGTCCAACAGTTCTCCATATTTTTATGTCCATTTATCACTGACCCTTTGGTAGGGAAAATTAACTCCTGTATTTCCTAATTAGGAAAAGAAGCAGAACTGCATTGGATTCAGCTAACAGCTAAACAGTTTCAGACTCAGAAGAGCAGATAAATATCTCTGGGATTTTTTAATTTATTGTTCTTTCATTTTTCTAAAATCCGTTTTATTATAGATCCAAAGAAAAAGAGGTCCAACTTAGATGGTTGCTCTCCTCAGAACACCAGCTCAGTTGAAACACCTTGTTTGTTACACCCACATCCACTTTGACTGCTAAGCAGGACAGTATAAAAATGTTTTTGTCCATATAATCATCAGAGCCAGAAAGGCATAAGATGATGTGATGTAATAATTAGAGAGGAAAATTGGCTGGAAATTTCTATTGAGAACAAGACTCTGTCAATCTGTACTTGGAAAACCACTGTTTTACTTTAAGAGAGGGTTCAAGAGTTGTTAATAAACTTAACCTGGAAGTCTTCCAAGAGAGAAAAAGTTACCACTGCCTTCCTGCTTCTCAAGGGACACTGCATGGAGCAGAGCTGGGATGCCAGTTCTGGGATGCCAGTTCTGTTGCTCGGACAAATCCCCACAATGTCCCTTATTGCCCAGGGAGCAGAAACACCTCAGGCAGTTCCAGTCCTGGTCCCACTGAATTCAAGGAGCATGTGAATATAAAATTCAGATGAGGCAGGATCAAGCTGTTAGTCTACTTTAATGCCAGAGTTTCAGAAGAGAAAACCATTGTATTACTGCTGATGTTTTCTTTTACTGCTGTATCACATCATAGTTAATGTTGTATTTTTTGATCTTGAAATATAAGCAGACTCCCTGCCAACTCCACTTCTCATAAGTGTTCAGATGCTGCCAAAGCAAGATGAACTGCTGTTCAAAAATGCATCGTGTTTTAGAATTCCCTTAAATGGCCCAATGTGCACTCAAAATACTACCAGGACAGAGATATAACTCTGATAAGGCATTCTTTGCAGGCTGAAGTCAGGTGCATTTGGGAGGTGCTCTTCTGGGGTAAATAAGAACCAAGCTGGGCAGTTTCCAGCCCTGTTTTTATACACTATGTACATCTACATGGCAGAAGGACTCCACTGGTTACCTGCCTTCTTTTGTGTTATTTTCTTTCCCCTCAGAGGTGAATCTGGTGCTGGCAAGACAGAAAACACCAAGAAGGTCATTCAGTACCTGGCTGTTGTCGCCTCATCACACAAGGGCAAGAAGGACACCAGTGTCACTGTAAGTGAGCTCCTCCATCCCCAGCTCTCCCCAGGCCTCTGAGGCTGTGCTGAGGTCACTCTGCAGCTCAGGGACTGGGGCTTGTCAAGCAGTGGCATATTAAGAGTACACAATAACGTCACAGCTCTGTGTTTATGGAAGAAAAAAATTTGTTTGACACCATCTTAGGCATCAAATCAGAATGTACTTAGGGAGAACAGAAATATTCATAGCTTTCCATAGGCATAGCACCTATTTATATCCCAGCATGAAGGCCTTGAATTCTGCAAGGGCTCGAGTCCTTGTTTTACCCTTGACCTCTGCCAACTGAGAAGTTTGGGAAAGCCTGTGACAAACACATTGTCCAACTGCATCACAAAAATGTATGCCAGCATTTAAACTTCCAAAGTTTTGATTGGATTTGTTAGTAATTTTTCTCACTAACTAGCAAAGAGTCCCAGTATAAAACTTGTCTTTTTTTTTACTGCTCTGTCAGAGGTAACAATTTTGAAAGGCACCATTTTTTCTAAGTGCTTTGTTCCTGTAATAATCTTGCCTGAGAGAGTAAAGTTAATATTCTTACTTTGAACCAGATACCTGCCCAGTTCCTGGAGATCATTACCATGGCTGAGACTCTCAGCTGTCTTTGCTCTTCTCAATGATACAACTCCAGGTCTTACATCATTTCCAGCCTTTCGAATGTAACTCAAAACTTCTGCAGAAAAATAAAGCAATTCACTTTGATGACAAAACAGGCTTAATTCAGGAAGACATTTCATTGTGTCTCAAATACAAAATTGGGTACAAAATAAGTAATTAGTAGGGAAGTGGGAAATAAAGTAAATTCTCATGACCACCCCTGTGCTGGGTCTCACAGCTGCCCCTGCCCATGTGTCAGCAGAACATGAGGTGGGCAGCCCTCCCTCTTCCACCACAAATAACTGGGCTTTTATGTACAGTGGCTTCTGATTGGGAGTAGGGGAGGGAGTAGATGTTCTTTTGAGTAGTATTTTCTAGAAGTTTGTGATTTAATTTAGTGGAAACAGTCCAAGACTAACGTTTAATATTAATAATGTTTATGCAAAAAAGGTAATTCCTTCCTATTGAGTCCCTGCTCAGTAGCTGAAGGAAATGAACTTGGGGTGTCAATGCCATCCCTAACTGCAGTTGCTGCTGACTCCTCTGGGGGAATTATGTGACTCTCAGGACCAAATTTGCCCTGAGACAGACCTGAAGGCAAATATCCATCAGAGGAGCTGAGAAAAAGTCTAATTTGTTCTATATCATACTGACAAATAGTAATTGAGTGTCTGGGACTACTGACACTGCAATTTCAGTCATTAACATATAATGAATAACAAAATGCATCAGAGAAGAACTAGAGATTTATCATAAAAATATTTGCTCTTGTCTGGTCCTGAGAGACTAACCTGGGACTGGATCCAAATCCCATCTCTTTGCTTCAGGATTTTTTTTTCTTCAGTTAATATGCTCTAAGTATGTTAATGGTATTTGTACCCTTGGTATGTCTGCAGTAGATTGTTCATATCTGTATTCCTGGTTTATTTGCATGGAAACTGTACTGGTTATTTTAATACAGGAAAAACAATAAAAATATCTGTCTAATGGAAATTATACTGACACTTGTTTTATACCATGTTATTCAACACAGCAAGGTCCATCTTTTGCCTACGTGAGTAACTTAGACTGTTTGATGTGTGTTTAAGGCACTGAGTGTAGATCTGCATGCTATTGTTGCACCCCAAAAATTTAAGAGAGATTTTGTTGAAATATGTTGTATGATATGATAAAAAGCAACAATAGCACCAAATGCTCTCACAAATCAACCCTAACTGTGTCAGGCCCCATGGTAAAGAATGAGGTCTGACACAGGCAGGGTCATCTTTCAAATATCACTCTCTTCTATATCTGTGTGTGTGTTCAAATTGCCATAGTTTGAATTAAATTTCCCACAATCCTGGAAGAGCCACTCAGCCTGAAATTTAACAATGTGGTTTCTGAATGAAATACCCAAATGCTTTCTGTGCTTCAGGTTGAAGTTTTTAGGACTGTTGTGAAATAATTCCTAAACCTCACGGTGTTTGATTTGTTTGGCTGCATGCTTTCCATTTGTTATTGCTTGGTATTTTCCATTTCCATGTAACTGTTTAGATTGTTCACCACCACAAGAGTTAGCATGTTCTCAGCTTGCTGCTGTGGCGTGTACCAGAGCAATTCCCACTGCAGCACCTGTCTGCAGGTGTGTTACAGGCCCTCCTCTCTGTGTGCCATACACATAGCAATGCTTTAGGAATACAGGCACGTTTGCTGGCACATTTTTGGTGTTTCTGTGCCAGGCAAATGAGATTTATTTTCTTTCATGCAGTCTTTTTTGCCCCATTCTGACTGCTGCCTCTCAGACTTCAGCTGTGACAGTGTTGCCCCTTAGTTAATTTAGTACATTCTCTGACAATCTCTCTGAAAAAAAATATTATTTACTGGTTGGCATGGGCAGCTCTGTGGAGTTTGGTGGACTTACAGCTGCATACAGGGCTGGCCACCTGGAGCCAAAGTTTTATCCCCAGCTCTATGGCATAGTTCAGTTCTCAGTAGAAGCAGGTGGTGTCTGTCTCATTTTAACAGACAGGTTTCTGTTGTAGATGCCACCATCTGATTGCAGCAACACTCTTTGCTCATACTGGAGTTTTTAAGTCTACAGAGTGCAACTAGACAGAGCTGCCCAGTACAGAGAATCTGCAGGGACTTTTAAGATTTCATTTCTTATTCTGGGATTCCTGTATGAAGTTGTTAGGCACTCTTCCTTCCCTCTTCCTCCTGCTCTTTGGTAGTAAGTTTTTATGATATTTTTGAGGTAGCTCTCACCATTGACACAGAAGTTACAAGGCATTCAGAAGTGACATTTAGAAAAAAGTTACCAGATTTGCACACTAATTGGGAAGTGCTTTCATTTTCCAAATTACTTCCTAAATTCAAACTATTGTCTTAATTTCTATTTTAAATTATTTAAATTATATATTATTATCTATCAAGGACGTTTTTCTTTTCAGAGCAAGTTATTTGGAATAATGCATATTACTACAGAGTAGTACGCAAAGAATAGTGTGGCAAAATAAATGTGAATGTAAGTGATCTCACAGGACAGAGTTGAATGAAAAGTTTTGACAAGCTGAATATATATGCAAAGTATTTTTTCAACTTCATTGGTTTGCTTAGAAATAGGATTAGGTAAATATATAGAACTAAATACATGCTTGTTTCATTGCACGATTTGTTTCCTTAGCATTACTAACCACAATTAACAATATAATATGAAGTTTGTGTGTTTGCATGAGAATTCATTATCCTAGTTTGAAATAAATCAATGCAATTCCATATTTAACCATGTAGCCTTGCATGGATCATTATTAATAGACTTGATGAAATCTGCTTTGTAGCTTTGTGCTGCATTACATTAAAATTATTCTCAGCAAATTATTCTAATTACATTGTCATTTGCTAGCAAAGGGTCTCAATAAACTAACTTGGAAAAGACATGCTAGAGGTTCCTTTAAGAATATCCCTTTAAAAATTACATTAAACTGGAAAAAATAATTGACATTGAATGACCCTTTTTTTAAGGAAGGCCAGTCGTGATGCTGAACAGGTTAATGGAGTTTGATCTGTCACAGGCAACAAGACTGGAAAAGGGTCATGTATACAGGACAGCAGTCAATTGCATAAATAGATAAACACAAAGTTTAATACAGAATGAAAACAAATCCACATGAAATGCAGTATTCAGAAAAAAAAAAAAATTGAGACTTAAATTAGATTTCACTTTCTCTGCTGTGTACGAGTGTTAGTTTCAACTATGTAATTACGAATTTTAGTGTTAACTGCTTCTGAATGAATTTTAGGGTGAGCTGGAAAAACAGCTTCTCCAGGCAAACCCTATTCTTGAAGCTTTTGGAAATGCCAAAACTGTGAAGAATGACAACTCCTCCAGATTTGTAAGTAGGAGAAATGTCTGTGGGTCCATGTGGGTCAACTTTAGCTGAGAGTTTCACAGATCCAACCCTGTTACCTCACTGATCTTGTGGAAATCAAAGTAGAACAAAGATGTAGTCCTACCCCACTTCCAAAGCCTAGTCCAGTAGGGAGAACTCCTTCCCCTCTGAGTGCCTGAACAAAATGTGGGGGGAATGTGTACAGAGGGACTATCAGAGAAGATATTCAGGCTGTTCAGAATTTCAGGCTGTTCCACAGGTCACCCCAGCAGGGATGTCAAACATGTTATTCTTGGGAGGGTGATGTACACATCTTATGGAACAGGCTAAATACTGGCTAATATTGGAAAACTTGGCACTTCCTGAAAGAACAGCCCAATTTAGATCTTCTTTTCATTCACAGGGCAAATTCATCCGCATCAACTTCGACGTGACGGGCTACATTGTGGGAGCAAACATAGAGACTTGTATCCTTTCCAGGGAGCTGCACCAGGCTGGGAGAAGTCACATAAACAAGCTCACTGCATGTCTAAGAAAGGCAAACACTGCTGAGGCTGCTATAAACAAAGAGGGAGGGAAGCAGCCCCGTTTGTGCTGTTATCAGCTTCGGTCCTGCTCTCAGTTTTATGTCTCCAGGGCTGTTTTCTCAGCTATAGGAAAGGGAGTATTCCCCAAACACAGCTTCAGGAACTGCACAGCCCATACCTAAGGCAGTGACAAGGGACCTTTTTGTGTGCAGAGGATTTGTCTTACCTGGAAGGTAAATACTAACTGCTGTGTCAAATGACACACCCAGAGCAGTGAGCTGTGTATCAGTAACCTCAATGTATTCATTCAGGGAAAATGGACTGAGAAATTCAGCTCAGTCTGACCTTACTTGTCAGGTATGTTGCCTGTTCCCTTGGTATGTTTATGAGCTAGTATATTTTAATGAACATATTAATATGCACGTGGTTTCCTCGGTGTTGCACTGCTCATCTTTGCATATAGAAAGAGCTTCTTGCTCCAATAAATGAGAAAGAATGATGCAGCTATAAAGAAGTACCTTATCCCTTGAGCATCAAACAACAAACAATTTATCATTCTGCTCTTATTTTGACAACTGATCTTTAGAAAAAATCATTAACATTTTAACATTTTTGGTGTTAACTGAAGTTTTATCTACAGCACTTTAGCTTTTAAAGAGTGAATCACTGACTGGTATTGAAATACTTACATTATTGATAACTCCATTTTTATTAGCTTATAGTCACAAAAATGGTCCATAAATATAACTTGATTTTATTGCTTTTATGCCTACAATACTCCCTCAATAACTTTTTTTTTTCTAGCAGCCCCACCATTTGTTGAAATAATTGTATTGGTGCTTCATTTTCAAAGTGATATGAGTTATATTGTGACTATTAGTTTTGAATCCTGGATTTTAGAATAATTTAGGTCTATTTTGGTTACTGCCATGATTACCAGCATTTACCCTGCAATAGCAAGTAGGATATTGATCTGCTTATTGTGGTTAGCATTATACCAAGACCAGAGCTCCTGCCACAGAATTGGACACATATTCATGTTAGACAAGTACATGGCAAATATTTCAACAAAGCTATTGATGGTTCTCAGGCTGATGGCACAATTAAGAAAGTACTGAATCATGTTATTGATTTTTTTAACACACTTTACAATCAGATTTGCTTGAAAAATCCCGTGCAATTCGTCAGGCTAAAGATGAAAGAACATTTCACATCTTTTACTATTTGATTGCTGGAGCTTCTGAACAGATGAGAAGTAAGTTCTTTACTAATGATTCTCTCATCTCAATGGCTTGCCTAAGTATTTCTCTTAATTTCTGTAATTACATGTTGTTCAATCCTTACTAAAAATAAATGCCATAGAAATAGCTATGTGTTTTAGCTATAGAGAACAGTTTTCTCAAGTGAATTATAAGAAAGCATCAGTTCATGTCCACCTGTTTGAGGCAGGTTGTTTGTATTTTACAAGATATTTTAAATTTGCAGGAGATGTAAACCCATTCAGATCCCATCTTGAATAATATCAAGAAGATAAATTGGGAAGAGTTATTAATTGCTTTACACAAAAGAGATTGGGGGTTGCAACAAGAATATCAGTTCATTGTTTTAAAATAAATTCAGAGAATATCTTTGCCACAGCACATTATTACACTGTGAAAGCCACAGCTTCTGATGTATTAGAACATCATGGCTCAAATATGACATATTTCCCTAAATCACTCATTGCTAAAGAATGTATAAAACAATGGGTAACTCTCTATTTTCCCTGTTTTTTATGTTCCTTACCTAAGAATGTGTTGTTGGCCATTGAATAGGGTTGAATAGTCTGTTAGTTGGCCCACTTTGGTTGTTACCTTTTTCCATTTTTATTATTACAGGCTATGAATCCCCACAGGGAGAGGCACAAAAATTCTAGGTTGGTTACATATTCCCAAAATAAAAGGATTTTGGGAAGAATGGCTCAGATTTGAGTCCACAGGACACAAAATTGCCCCAAAGTGCAGAGATGTTCTCCAGTAACTAATGAAAACTAGAAACTTAATACCATCAACCTTGCTAAATAGTTATTTTGAAAATATATGAAAAAAACCTAAACTCCTCATTAAAGCAGAATCTTCCTTTGGTGATAATGTTGGAGTTTTTTCTGTTGTTCTTTAGGAGAATTCATGAAAAAAGAGCATTAAGTAGATGCTCTTAAATAAAGCTTTTCTTCTTCTTTTTAGATGACTTGTTGCTGGAAGGCTTCAACAATTACACCTTTCTATCCAGTGGCTATGTGCCTATTCCTTCTCAACAAGATGATGAAATGTTCCAGGAGACCTTGGAGGCCATGAAAATTATGGGCTTTACTGATGAGGAACAGACAGGTGAGAATTGTTGTATTCAACATACACATCTGTATTCAACATACACATCTGTATTCAACATACACATCTGCAAGTGACACTACATAGAGATGCAAATGCAGAGGTTAATTCTGTCCAGAATAATCACTCTGCAAAGCTAACTTGTGTTTATGAAAGGGAATATTTCTAAAATTTCTCATTGAAACCCCCTACATTCCCAAAAAGAGATTACTGAGTCTAAGACAGCTCTATCAATAGTAACGGACATTTAAAGCCATTGTTTAGAACTTTGCAACCAGCATGAAAAAGTGGCAAAACAATCTGATTTCTTTTTGAAGGGAATGAAACAGGATCAAATAGCTCATATGTACTCACTGATTCAGAAAAAAAGAGAAATAAAAACAAACAGGATGAAACAACAACTAAACTGTTTTGAAAATGTGAGCCTGTCAGAGACATCCACCTGCATAGCTTTTACCTCCCAGTGCTGCTGGGAGTGTGCAGGGCTCTCGGGTGCAAATTGCCATGTCCCAAGTGACACCTGGTGGCAAAAGCAGCATCCTCCCCTTGCTGAGCCTTGGAGCAGCAGCAGCAGCAGAGCACATCCCTCACCTGCATCAGTGACTGAGGGGTGCTGAGCAAAGCCCCGGCCTTGGTCAGTCTGGATGGTGGTTCTGGTGCACACTGGTAGTGCCATGGACAGCAGCAGGAATCGTTATTTTACTTTCTGAACCCCTCTGATTTCATGCTCTAAAATAGAAGCCCATTAGGCTTATTCTTCTCCTGTATAAATTAGACAAATTTACAGATAAACAAATAGAACTCCCCAAATTGATACAAACTCATCCGTAACATATCAATACACTTTACTACCCCAGATTAGGTGGCATAATATTTATGTATATTTCAGTTATCAAACATTAATAAATATATTTTCTGGATTTTGACATTAACCCTTTTAAAGATATGTACGCATTAGATTTTAGTTGCACAACTAAATATCCACATGTCCCTGAATAACTGGACATTCAGAAGTGCCACACATTTTTGAAGCTGCTGGTAATTCAGATTTATTTTTTATTTTAAAGACTCTTAAGTGACTGAGCAGGGAGGATGCTACAGGCACTGTGAGTGGGAGACAAATTCCTGAGATCTGGGGATCTGCCTGGGGAGCCAGCATAACTTAGCTTGAGGTGCTGGTGTTGGCCCATTTGCTCTACTGCAAGGTTGTGGAGATTTTTGCTCAATCAGCTCTCAAACTTCTGCAGTTTTAAGGCACAGTTCTTTAAAACAAGCCTTACTCTTTCCAGAGAGGTACAGACTATCAGAGGCACTGGAATGTTATTGCAGAGAACAGAGTTTTCAAAATGTGGCCATTCTGTTCCTCATTTATCTTATCTGTTTCTCTTACAGCTATTCTCAGGGTCGTTTCATCTGTCCTACAACTGGGTAATATTGTCTTCAAGAAGGAGAGAAACACTGATCAGGCTTCTATGCCAGATGATACTGGTATGATTTTCCACTTCAAAATTAGTTAACATTGAAAAACAGCTACTCTTTATCAATATTTTTTATTTAATTGCTATTATTTGTGTAGCTTTCAGGTTTTAAAATATAAACCATGCTTAAAATCAGCTCAATTATCATTACCTGTTCTAGTAATCTTGAATCCATAAATTGATGAATGGTGAATTTGTTGCCTGGATCACAAATGTTACTTTTATGGCATCATCTCTTGTATGTACAATAGAGAAGCTTCTAAGGAAGATAAATAATTCTGCATACTTGCTGAGCTACTCATATTCACACTTACTGAGCACCTAAGAGGCAATTCAGTCTGAAATAAAATCTCACTTTTTAATTCTAGCTGCACAAAAAGTGTGCCACCTGATGGGTATTAATGTGACAGATTTCACAAGATCTATTCTGACCCCAAGGATCAAGGTCGGACGAGACGTTGTCCAGAAAGCTCAGACCAAAGAGCAGGTACCACATGCACTCTGCTCAGCTGTCCTGAAGCTCTTCTCCCTTTTCTTATTTCTATTTCTCCTTACATCTTGTCTAAAGAAAAACATCTATTTTCTGTCTCATTTCTACAGAAATTAAGAGTTAAGTGGGTTTCTTCTTTCACTTACAATCTCCTCTGACCTTTTCCAGGCAGACTTTGCCATAGAAGCTTTGGCCAAGGCAAAATTTGAGCGTCTGTTCCGCTGGATCCTGGCTCGGGTGAACAAAGCTCTCGATAAAACAAAAAGACAAGGAGCTTCTTTCTTGGGGATCCTTGACATTGCTGGATTTGAGATTTTTGAGGTGTGTACTGTGGGACACAAGCTGATTAAACTCATATAGATCCTTAAATTTCAATTATTTTAATATGCAAAAAGAAATACCAAATAGCAAATACCATCTTGTCATTTAAGTTCACTCTTGAAGGTCTCTTTCTAACATTACAAATTCACTTCTTTCCTCTTCACAGATCAATTCCTTTGAGCAGCTGTGCATCAACTACACTAATGAGAAACTTCAGCAGCTTTTCAACCACACAATGTTTATATTGGAGCAAGAGGAATACCAGCGAGAGGGCATTGAGTGGAATTTCATTGACTTTGGCCTGGACCTGCAACCCTGCATTGAGCTGATTGAAAGACCAGTAAGATTCTCTCTCTGTGGGTGGGATACTACAGAGGTACCAGTTATGTGTCAGTACAACAAGGGATCCTTTATTTCCTGGAAGGATCTGTAACCTCAGGGGTGAGGAAGGTGGTGCTCTGTCTGTGCCTCTGCTTGTGATGGTTCTGATCTGATACTGCTCCCGTTGCAGACCAACCCTCCCGGTGTCCTGGCTCTGCTGGATGAAGAGTGCTGGTTCCCCAAGGCTACTGACACATCCTTTGTGGAGAAACTAATTTCAGAACAAGGCAACCATCCCAAATTCCAGAAGCCCAAGCAACTCAAGGACAAAACAGAGTTCTGTATAATGCACTATGCAGGAAAGGTATGGGACAGATTGAGCTATTTTGACTTAGGGAACTTTGATTCATTGATACCCAAAGGATCAAAGAGAAATATTCTGGTACCTGCATTGATAAGACATGGCTTTAATTATGAAATGTGATTATTAAGTGCTTTAATTACACAACACATGAAATAAGATTTACAAACTATGGTTGTGCGAAGCTCACAAAAAAACAAAAGTTACCATCACTGAGGTTATTGAAAATCCAAGTAATTTGGATTCTTTTCTAGCAAGCAGACGTTTTAATATGAGAATAAATACTCAACTCTCAATCCTAGAAACCTCTGCACATTATTTGTCTGATTTTGTGTTAATACAGTGCCCTGTGTTCTTGGACACTCCAGATTTCTTATCAAGAACAAATTTTTGATGTAGCACTCACTGTTCCCTGCAGGTTACCTACAATGCAACTGCCTGGCTGACAAAGAACATGGATCCACTAAATGACAATGTGACTTCTCTGCTGAACCAGTCTTCAGACAAATTTGTGGCAGACCTTTGGAAGGATGGTATGAATCACTACTCTAAATCAGTGATGGGCTTTAAAGGGAGAAACTCCTACCAGAACTTTTTGACAGCCATCTCTTGCTGGCAGCACACAAGTGTGAATGTGATAAGCATAGAAGAGACATAAGAATAATGTGTTCTAAAGACATGACTAATGAAAAACTTCATTAGAGAATTTTAAGCACTATCAAAAAATTTCTTTAATAATATTCAACAACAAAATAAAAATTATTCATTACACTGTTAAAATGTTGCTGAATATTTAAAATTGTGGACCTCATTTAATACAGGTTATTGTTAGGATTTATGAAGCGTCTCATGTAAGTTCTGTGGAGTTCTATTTAATTCATGGACATAATAAAATATATTCTGGGTATTCAGTTGCTCCATTCTGTCACTACTTAACAAAATCCACATTTTCATATTTGACAGAAGTAGAATATTTACCCAGAAGGACTTCTAGTACATTTGTCAGAATGCTTCTATTGCATAAAAAAATATACCTGTCCTCTTTGGCAAGCTGCAGTGCAACCATGGCAGCGATGAGTGTGATGTGAGGCAAGGAGAGTTTATTTCAACTGTTCCATTCTTTCTTTTTCAGTGGACCGTATAGTTGGGCTGGACCAAATGGCCAAGATGAGTGAAAGCTCACTCCCCAGTTCTTCAAAAACCAAGAAAGGCATGTTCCGTACCGTTGGACAACTCTACAAGGAGCAGCTGACCAAACTGATGACCACCCTGAGGAACACCAATCCCAACTTTGTCCGCTGCATCATTCCAAATCATGAAAAAAGGGTAAGTTTCAGATGCTCAGTTTTCAGACTCCTGCCACGTTACTCCTGTTGAGCTGCTCGCTGCACGTGGCAGAGCTGAACCATGTCTTCAAGCACAGACATGTGGACGGTAACATTTTTGTAAATCTGTGCTAAAAATACCTTCTGTTCCCTTCTCAGTCTGGCAAACTTGACGCCCATTTAGTGCTGGAGCAGCTGCGCTGCAATGGTGTCCTGGAAGGGATCCGTATCTGCCGGCAGGGATTCCCCAACAGGATTGTCTTCCAGGAGTTCCGCCAGCGGTACGAGCCCCTCCACCCCAGCTCTGCCTTCAGCAGACTCCTGTCTGTCTGTACCAAACCACCCAGTGTGCTTCAGCCTCCCTAATATAAGCATCTTTTGGCAGATATGAAATTCTTGCTGCAAATGCCATTCCTAAAGGATTCATGGATGGGAAGCAGGCTTGCATACTCATGGTGAGGAAAGCATTTTTGATCCTACTATAATCAAGCCTATATTTCTTATATAAGAAGCATTGAGACTGAACAGAAATGAGAAGTGATTTTTAGTACCCTAAACCTCAGCACTGAAGTTAAAAAATGTTCCTGTTTTCCTCTAGATGAAAGCACTAGAGCTTGATCCCAACTTGTACAGAATTGGACAGAGTAAAATCTTCTTCAGAACTGGTGTTCTGGCTCACCTGGAAGAAGAGAGAGACTTGAAGATCACAGATGTTATTATCACCTTCCAGGCTATGTCCCGAGGCTACCTAGCAAGAAAGTAAGAATATGTGCTGACAAATAGAATGTTTTCTGCAGCAGAGTATCTGCAGGGGCCTTTAGTGTTCCATGTAACGAACTGAAGATACTGACACATTTCATTATTATTTATATTGCAGTAGAACTTGTGTCCAATGAAGGTTTCACCTCCAGCCCAGAAAAGGCTGATCAGTGTAATTACAGGGAAGCAGTTACACTGTGAGGCTGCTCACACCCCTCTGTACAATAACCCATCATTTAAGACGCTGAGATAATGACCCATCATTTAAACATTTATGTGTTTGTACCAGCAGGAAAAGGAGCATTCTAAGCCATGACTGGAGTCTTGTGTGCTACAAGTAGCAGCACCCCAGGCACCTATAAAACATAAAATAATTTAATCCACAGCTTCAATGTGGAGCACTGATCATCTAGCATGATCCCAGTTAATGTACACCACAAAACTATCAACAATAATGCCTTTTTTTTCTGTATACTATCAAGGCTTTCAAATTGAGACAAAGAAATATGTCTCAAGAATGATAATCAGTGCAAGATATGAGTGCCTGTGTACTCTGGAAAGGTGTGCACACCCAGAACTTGATCTACACATCTGTGCCTATCCATGGAATGCAAACAGACAGAAACTAAAATAAAATACCAGACAGACAGCTAACTAGAGTTATCACCCTTCCTCAGGAAAGCACAGGCAAACAAAACAACAAAAGAATTTGTGCCAGACTCCCCAAACCATGTGGCTCATCAGCAGACTCTCATGTCTGAGTTTCTTTGCTTAATGTGTGTACCTTGCAAACACCTTCTATTCTCAGAATGAACCACTTTTCTTCATATTTTTAATCACAGAGCCTTTGCCAAGAGACAGCAACAGTTGACTGCAATGAAGGTTATCCAAAGAAATTGTGCTGCCTACCTGAAGCTGAGGAACTGGCAGTGGTGGAGACTGTTTACTAAAGTGAGTGACTGCTATCAGTAAATCTCTCCTCAGTTTTCCAATAGAAATGAAATGCACATGATGCCAAGGTACATCTTGTCAGGCACACTCCTTGTTCCAAAGCCCATTGCAGCTGGTGACAAAAGTCTCATTTGTTTCACAAAATTTAGTATTAGAGATACTCTGGATAGTTCAATAATGCCATTAACATTAAAAGCAGTTCTAACTTGAGAAGAAAACAATCTAATTAGACAGAAATTCATAAAAGATTTTGCATGCTTGGAGACTTTTTTAATTACCACAAAATGAAATAATTTCACAGAGATGGATAATGAGAACACTGAGTAATTTTCCAAACATCCAGAGTGATGTATCTATGGGGAACCAAGTAGCTTGGGAATTCCTAACTGGGACATAAAGATCTTCCTGCTGGGCACTCATGCAAATTAAGCCTATTTTTCTATTAAAGAGGCTGGGGTGTTTCAAGAATGGCCTTCAATTTGGATTCAGAAAAATTTTCCTACTTGGATTGATAGTAATCTCTGCATCCAGAAACAGGCAGTAACACACAGCTGTGTGTGCACATTGCTCTCTTTTCCTATTAAAGAGGTTGGGGTGTTTCAAGAATGGCCTTCAGTTTGGATTCAGAAAACTTTTCCTACTTGGATTGATAGTAATCTCCTCTGCATCCAGAAACAGGCAGTAACACACAGCTGTGTGTGCACATTGCCTTTCTGTGCAGATGTAATTTTTGTACATTATCAAGGGATGAAAATAGACCTAGAGACATTTCCAAAGTGACACTATCAGAGGCAGAGGTGCTCACAAGGCTTCAGGAATTAACATAGAGACAGCCAAGAGCAACACTGGGCTTTAAAGATGTTCCCATCAAGCTTGGCTGGACAGTATCTGTCCAGTCTTGAGCAATGACAGCACCAGCATTAGTGCCAGTCAGTCCTTGAAGCAGCATGCTCAGCAGCACAAATACTGACAGGAAACATGCTTAAAAAAACCTTTCCATTTCCAGGTGAAACCACTGCTGCAAGTCACCCGCCAAGAGGAGGAAATGCAGGCCAAGGATGAAGAACTACAAAAAACTAAGGAAAGACAACAAAAAGCAGAGAGTGAATTGAAGGAGCTGGAACTGAAACACTCACAGGTGATTTACAGCTCTGAGCCTCTGGGAAGCACTAGCTGTTCCTTTGCCATGTTTAGAAGCTGTTATAATAAAGGTGTCTCTCTCCTTTGCTCTCATGATTGTCTTCATAGCACTGGTCCAGAGCAGAAGGTCAGTGCAGACAAGCTCCAACTCACTCCAGTAAAGGCCCAACATCCACACAAGAATGTGTGGTGGAGCTACCTGCCTGTACCCCAGGAATGTCCAGGACAACCAGCTTGCACTCCAAGCTTAACTTCCTCTCCATTTCATTTGTACAGCTTGTTGAAGAGAAGAACCTCCTGGCAGAGCAGCTTCAGGCAGAAACTGAGCTGTATGCTGAGGCTGAGGAGATGAGAGTCCGTTTAGCTGCTAAGAAACAAGAGCTGGAAGAGGTCCTGCATGAGATGGAAGCCAGAATTGAGGAGGAGGAGGAGCGCAGCCAGCAGCTGCAGGCAGAGAAGAAAAAGATGCAACAACAAATGCTGGTAAGGAGAGATAAGTGACAATTACAAACCATAACTTGGATCTCACTGGGACACAACACAGACAGGAAAACCTCAGATCCTAGGACAGTGCTTGCTGCACAACCCTCTGTAGAATAAATGTCCGTGCTACTGAAGGAAGGACAATCAATTGATGCTCTTTCCTCCAGAGTTCTCTTCTTCCTCTTCTCAACCCTAATCTCTTCTCTAAAACATTAACAAATCTTTCCTTCTATGTTGTCAAGTATTACAGATTGTCTAGTTCTTAATAAAAACAGCAAAGTTTACAACATGCAGTAATAATTAACCATTTCTTAAGAATTGTAGAAATAGTATTTTATTTCTAGAATTCATGTTTTGTGGGTTTCTTTTTCCACCCTAAAGGACCTTGAGGAACAGCTGGAAGAAGAGGAAGCTGCACGGCAGAAACTGCAACTTGAAAAAGTAGCAGCAGATAGCAAGATAAAGAAAATGGAAGATGATATTCTGGTAATGGAAGATCAGAATAACAAGCTAAGCAAGGTGAGTTCTGAGTCCACTTTCTTACTCTGAAAATAGTGAAGGTTAAGAGAAAACCTTCTCTTCCACTAGAACAACAGAAACACTCTTGACTATCTAATCTCATGGATACACAGTTACACCAGACCATCAGTCCAGCCTGTATCAAATGCATTTCTGACAATTTTTCTGTGCTCATTTAAACAATCCAAAATTGTGTAAAACTACTCTGTTTGAGATCTGCTGTAGCAACAATATTGTCAAGCAAAATATTTACAGCAGTCATGCACAATCAGTGGAAGATATGTCTTCTTATCCAGGAGCAGACTAAATAATTCTCTTGGTTTTTAACCAATTTCAACAAAACTTCATGATTAAAACTGGAAGGTAAGAATGTCTTCCAGTACTTTTTAAAAGGGATTGCTCCTGTAAACTGGGCCCTGTACTTAGCAGCCATCAGAGAGAGCACAAGATTCTGAGAGCAGCAGCTTAGAGAACATAGAAGTCATAGACATCCCTCCATAGCTCCTCTGTGACTGAAAATTTGAAATGCATCACTACAATCTCAAGAAATGCAACATAAAAGGACAGTCTCCTGGATATTTTTGGTTGGCAAAGAGTTGATTTATGATCACCAATGGCAGACACATTTGCTAACAGAAATATTTTATTTTTCTTAAGGAAAGAAAACAACTTGAGGAAAGAATAAGTGATCTAACAACAAATCTTGCAGAAGAAGAAGAAAAGGCCAAAAATCTTACAAAGCTCAAGAACAAACATGAATCTATGATTTCCGAACTTGAAGGTAACATGAACAATAGTTTATTGGGGGGTTTTGTAGAATTTCTTCTTTTTCCTTGGCACAGAACAAAAAAAACTGAACAGAATCTGGAGAGAACTTCTTAAAAATCTGTGGGGTATTTCCAAAGTTTTTATGCTGAACCCAGTTTGGTGATAATCACCAAACCCTCATGGTGCCAAACAACAGAAACCTTTTATTCCTTATATATAAAAGAGTAGAGAGAAAAATGAGGAGGAAAATGCTTATGTTGGAGAAAGATAAAGAAATTATTCTTCAGGATGGCTAGAAATAAGGCATTGCATGTTGCTTCAAAAACACAGTGACTTGTATTAAATGCATGGCCACACTGGAGGCCAGAACCATTTGTTGCCTGAGTTTGGGACCAGATTAAGGACTCCTGGCACTACCACAGTCTGGTGACCAAAACCCCTCCTTTTCCAGTGCGTCTGAAGAAGGAAGAGAAGAGCAGACAAGAACTGGACAAAGCTAAGAGGAAGCTGGAAGGGGAGGCAAATGATCTACACGAGCAGATTGCAGAGCTCCAGGCACAAATTGCTGACCTGAAGGCACAACTGGCCAAGAAGGAGGAAGAGCTGCAGTCTGCTCTGGCCAGGTACTCACTCCTGGGTCTGCATATGGGGGAAAGCCCAGGCTGGAACTTATCTTGCTCCTTCCCAGACACTGAGAAGCTCCAGCCATGAATCTCATCTCTCAGTTCATCCCCTCCATGTGTTTCCCCATTTTCCAAATGTCCTTTTGTGAAAAATACTTATGCTATTGCTTGTTCAAAGACAAATAAACTATTTTATTAAATTACCTCCGGATATCAATGAAAACCCCTCTTCCCATAGGCAAGGGCAGTGCTGTCAAATACGATGAAATGTAACAATCTCTTCATAGGCAATAGGCAAAAATTAATTAAGAGTCTGATCTTGATCCACTCCAGAATCACAGTGGATTTTCTGTATAAATTTAAGAGGGAAAACACTCAACCAAACTTGCTGAATCAACTGATTAGCATCTCCAGACATTGCATCCAGCTAAAGTACAGCTGTCTGATCTTTTTTGCATCAGTCTCCCTTTCTTTGGCATTGTCTTGCACAGAACTTGTAAATCTTTAGTGTATACTGACTTTCTTCAAGTGAAATAGTTATTACTCTTTTTTCATTTCTAAAATGAAACACTCTTTTTTCAAAAAGGCTTGAAGAAGAAACTACTCACAAGAACAACGCCCTCAAGAAGATCCGTGAATTGGAATCTGTAATTTCTGATCTCCAGGAAGACTTGGAGTCTGAAAAAGCTGCAAGAAACAAAGCAGAAAAGCAAAAGAGAGACCTCGGTGAAGAGCTGGAGGCTCTTAAGACAGAGCTTGAGGATACTTTGGATACCACAGCCACCCAGCAGGAGCTCAGGTATGGATATGGAGCACAAGAGGGAAACAGGAATGTCCCCAGGCTCGGTACAATACTGCCCACTGGCATTGCAGTAGGGCTGGAATGCTCTTTGCTGCTGCTGCTTCACTGATGTGTGTCACCTTCCAGAGCAAAGCGTGAGCAGGAGGTCACAGTGCTGAAGAGAGCCCTGGAGGAGGAGACTCGAACCCATGAAGCCCAGGTCCAGGAGATGAGACAGAAGCACACTCAGGCTGTGGAAGAGCTGACAGAGCAGCTGGAACAATTTAAACGGGTAAGCAGAAATCCATCTCATTGAAAACTACCTCCTGGGTAACACAATTTCCTCTTATAAATCATCTTTATTCACTTCTTCACATGCTTGTAGGCTAAAGCAAACTTGGATAAGACCAAACAGTCACTGGAGAAAGACAATGCTGATCTGGCTAATGAAGTCAGGAGCCTGAATCAGGCCAAACAAGATGTGGAGCACAAGAAGAAGAAGCTGGAAGTACAGCTGCAGGATTTACAGTCCAAATACAATGAGGGAGAGCGTGTTCGGACAGAACTCAATGAAAAAGTCCACAAATTACAGGTAGGAAGGAGTCTGATGCTTTGCTATGACACCGTGGCACTGAGAAGCCCAGTTTATACTGTTCTGTGAGGGTTTATCTAGAGGAATTATGGCCCTGCAGCCAATATGTTCATTTTTTGTCACCTTAAACTCCTATCTCAATTATCACACAATTAATCAACTACAACCACTCCATCTCATGGAACTGGGAGGTTTTAGTCTCACCACCCTCTGTACGTGTTGCAGTCTGTAATGCCATCACTGATGCAGTGACCATGATGCAGATCTGATAGTTTCTTTCTGTTTGTTCATTTTTGGGTGATGGGGAAGATTGACAGGTATATGGCTTTTGGAAATGTATTAGACAGCTATTAAATACGTGCTCAGAAAAGATGACAATGAAAGGAGAATTCTCACTTAGCTACAGTTTAAGAAATTACTAAAGATCATTTTAAATGGTTCTCTGGTAGATGTTCAATGTCCAGATATACTAATCAAGTTTATTGTTACGTCTTGTTCATAGCTGCAGTAAGATTTGCTTTATTATTTTAAGCTGGTGGATAAATAAGAAAATATATTCAAATATAATATCAACTTCTGTCAAACTTTGGAAGAGGAAGGAAAATCCACCAAAAATCCCCATTCTCCTTGGCAGTTCATTGTAAGGAACATACTATTATTGTTTTACAAGTATGACTAGATATAGAATAATAAACACTATGGTAAATTAGACAAAAATTGCATTAGGTAAGATTTCAGACAAATCCAAGGAAACTAAAGTTTAAGGAAGATTTCAAAGCTTTGCAAAATAACTGAGTTTATTCTTTGTGGCATCTCACAGGTGGAGGTTGAAAATGTCACCAGTTTGCTCAATGAAGCAGAAAGCAAAAATATCAAATTGACCAAAGATGTTGCAGCCTTAGGATCTCAGCTACAAGACACACAGGTAAACTTGCATCCAAGATCAGCTCAGCTACAATATTCATAAAATGCACAATAAAAAGACCTAAACTAATGACTGTGTTGCCAATTGGTGTGCTGACTGCAGGAGCTGCTTCAGGAAGAAACGCGGCAGAAGCTCAATGTGTCCACCAAGCTCCGCCAGTTGGAGGATGACAAGAACAGCTTGCAGGAGCAGTTGGATGAAGAAGTAGAAGCAAAACAAAATCTGGAGAGACATATTTCAACACTGACAATACAGGTATCAGTGCCATAGTTAAATCATTAGCTCTATCACTGAGAGCTGTGTTGGCAATTCCAGAGGATCTGTAGAATTATCCTGGCACAGCGCACAGACCTTCAGGGAATTTGTGCTGTTAGCCCAGCTGGCACCAGTGGTGCTCCACAATGTCCCCCTGTCCTTTAAAATGTCATCCCTAGGACAGGGACAAATGCAAGGTAGCTCCACACATAGTCTTGCACACAAGGCCTGTATGTGCATCCTAGGTCTGGGCTCTGCCTCATTTTATGAAGGCTGGGTGATGGGTAACTGTCACCAGGTTCACACAGGTCAAACTAGGAAAGCTTCAGGTTTTAGCCATCTCCTGGCCAAGTTTTTGTCTCTCTGCCAAGTTTTGTTGTCATAGTTACAAAGATTTGTCCTCTGAATTCAAATTTCAGCTCTCTGACTCTAAGAAGAAGATACAGGAATTTACCACCACAGTAGAATTCATGGAAGAAGGCAAAAAGAAACTTCAGAAAGAAATTGAAAGTCTCACAACACAGTTTGAGGAAAAGGCTGCTTCTTATGACAAACTGGAAAAAACCAAGAACAGACTCCAGCAGGAGCTGGATGACCTGGTGGTGGACTTGGACAACCAGCGTCAGCTGGTCTCTAACCTGGAGAAGAAACAGAAGAAGTTTGATCAGGTATGGACTTCAGATTCTCCCTTGCTCTGTTATCACCTGTCTGGAACTTACAGTGTCCACTGGGACAAGGGGACAAAAAATTAACTAAAACTTAATTATAAAATAAATTGTTAATTTTGTATTTATGTGCCTTTATCAAAAGCAGAGATTCTTCTCTGTCATTAACAAATGACAAGAAGCTGCAGTAGAAAAGCCTGTTACTAATGACCTCCTTATCTTTTCACAGATGCTAGCTGAAGAGAAGAACATCTCCTCAAAATATGCAGATGAAAGGGACAGAGCAGAAGCTGAAGCTAGAGAAAAGGAAACAAAGGCTCTGTCACTGGCTCGAGCACTTGAAGAGGCTTTGGAAGCCAAAGAAGAACTGGAGAGAACAAACAAAATGTTGAAAGCTGAAATGGAAGATCTTGTTAGCTCCAAAGATGACGTTGGCAAGAATGTAAGTTTTGGCCTTAGAACAATCTCAAACAATAACTTAAAATAGCAGCTAAAAAAAGATATAATTGTTTTCAGTGTCGGAAATTCTCTGCAGCACACAAATCCATTCAGCAAGATAAGATATTAATACAAAATTCAAAGGTTATTCCATTTAAGTCCAAACTTTCAAGGGACTTGGCAAAGTAACTGTAGGCTGTTTATTTGGAACATAACTTCAAGCATGAAGAAGATTTTAATTGATTTCTAAATAATGTATCAGTTTATTACACTTCTTTGAAATTGTAAACTCTGCAAATCTTATTTTATTAGTTATATTTGACTTTGCCACCTGCTTTACATTTACTTACATAACTGCAGTAAATTTCCACTTCTGCATTGCCAATCACTTCTTTTATTACAGGCATATGATTATATTACTGCTAATACTAAATAAATTAAATTATGATGTTTGACTAGATTAAAAACAGAAGATTGGGATAAAGAGAATCTCATTATTTTAAGACAGTTTTGCAAGTACCAAATCAAGCTAATTTAGCATTTTCAGTGTAAATTAGTTGATTCATTGTCCACATCTGATAGTTTCAAATGTGGCCTATACTGCAGGTATACTGTGTATAACTAGAATTATTTTTATTTCTCATAACAAGTCTGTTAAATTCTCATTGCTTGAAAGGTCCATGAGTTGGAGAAATCTAAACGGACCCTTGAACAGCAAGTAGAAGAGATGAAGACACAATTGGAAGAGCTAGAGGATGAGCTACAGGCTGCAGAAGATGCCAAACTCAGGTTGGAAGTTAACATGCAGGCTCTGAAAGGCCAGTTTGAAAGAGATTTACAAGCCAGAGATGAACAGAATGAGGAGAAGAAAAGGCAACTCCTCAGACAGGTACCATTCCCAACTACTGCCTTTGGAAATATCTAACCAAGCCAGTTGAAAGGCCCCAACCTAATGTCATTATTAAAGCACCTCACTAACTTTAATGAAAAAAAAAATCACTACATTGCCTTGAACATGGTGATTAAAAAAAAAAGAAGAAAGAAAGCATTATTTTACTAGAGAAGGCAGGAGGGTTCCCTGTTTCAGTAGCAGATGTACAGTTACCAACAAATGTAGCTGTTTAACTCTACAACCAAATAGAATAAAACATATGAATTGTTATTTCTGACATAGTCAGAACCACCTTCCTTGTATTCTCAGTGCAAGTGAAAAAAGACAACTTCTTATATAACTGCCTTCACAAGGTACATTGAATGCATACAAAAGCACTGGAGATGAAAACAGGATAAAACTTATTTGTACAGAAGTGTTGTGACAACTTCTGTAGTCATCATCTTGTAACACACATATTTCCATTAACACAGGACCCAAATTGCTGAGTCCTTTCAAAAACTTTTAATTTTGGGACAAAATGGAAATCTGTTTTACTTTGTACAGAAGTCACAGTTAACAGAGATATGGGGTCTGTATACACTATTCAGACAGAGTGTTTATGAGTCCCCAAGGACTTTGCTAAACTGAACTTGTTTTCCTGAATGATCAGCTCCATGAATATGAAACGGAACTGGAAGATGAGCGGAAGCAACGTGCCCTGGCAGCTGCTGCCAAGAAGAAGCTGGAGATGGATGTTAAAGACCTGGAGAGCCAGGCTGACTCTGCCAACAAAGGTCGGGAAGAAGCCATCAAACAGCTTCGCAAATTACAGGTAAGGAACCCCAAAAAAATACAGTTTTCCCCACTGCTGTGTCTTATACAGCCACAATACAGAAATTGGGTGACACATTTGTGAGCTTGGTGCCCATTACAGATGATTGGTCAGAAAGGAATTTTAACCAGACTGCCACATTCAAATATCAGTATTTGAATGCTCAGTTTGAATGACAGTGGAAAAATTCACAGAACAAATGATTAAAATCTTAAATTTCATCATGGTAGAGAGCTTACAGATTGTCTAACCAACACTCATCTGCTACTGACTTACCCACATGGAGGAAAACAAAGATTCATATGAAGAGAAAGGACTATAAGATAAAATCTATTACAGGGCTTCAATCCAGATTCTAACTATATACTCTTGAGCATAAAAGACTGTTCAGAAATCAGGTTGTCTCTGAATTAGCATGTTCTTGTTTATACTTTAAACCTCCATATCAACTGTTCTGTCACATGGTAACAACTAAACAACAAAAATTTTCTTAATCAGAAACATTAAGACTATACATGTACTCAGATATTCAGAGGACATATGGACAATAGGCATTATAAAAAATGCAGTGTTCAAATGCAAGCATTGCCCATCTTGGAATAGCATTTCAGATCTTTCCAACATGCGCTACCAGATCTCTGCAGAAAAAATAACTTCAGCAGTATTATGACAATGTAACTGTGTATGTGTTCTGTTCCATCCACATTTCTTTCAACTGAAATTTAACAAATTTGTTATTCTTTTCAACCAGGCTCAGATGAAGGACTACCAACGAGAGCTGGATGATGCACGGGCTGCCAGAGAAGAAATATTTGCTACAGCTAGAGAAAATGAGAAGAAAGCAAAGAGTCTGGAAGCAGAACTCCTGCAGCT
Organism: Passer montanus; assembly: GCF_014805655.1. Lineage (NCBI taxonomy): Eukaryota > Metazoa > Chordata > Aves > Passeriformes > Passeridae > Passer > Passer montanus. The sequence goes on from NW_024373256.1 coordinate 8,854,605, forward strand.
TCAGGAGGTAAAGTGGGAAACCTACAGCAGAATGAAGGAGATTACACATGGCCTTCAGTAGCAAAACAGAACTGGCAGTGAAGTAATCTAACAGCTCTTAGGGACTGAACTTGTAACAAGTTCCATGTGCTCCACACACCCCACTAAAGTTGTTGGATCTACATCTGAGCACAGTCAAATTGAGCTGAAAAAAATCACCTTGGAAGAAAGTACAGATTGCCAGCCTTAAAGGGAAATTAACTGTATGATCCAACACAAACTGTTTTCAATAGCAATAAATTCTTGAGGGCTTAGTGCTATTATTCCTACCTGTATTAAACGGCCATCTTGTGACTAAAACAAATAAAATAGAAACCCGCTGACAGGCTGGATAAAGAGTATTGCATTGTACTTCCCTAGGATTTATGACATGACAAGAATTTATTCTGTTAACAAGACAACCCATCTCATACCAGCTTTAGAAAATTTACAGTCCTCTGAATCATGCAATAACAATCTGAACATTTACTCATTTCTTTACTCTGCTGCTTTTTCCATTTCTCTAGGACCTGGCTGCTGCAGAAAGAGCTCGCAAACAAGCAGACCAGGAGAAAGATGAGATGGCAGAGGAACTTGCAAGCGCTGCCTCTGGAAGGTAGGAACACACCAAATGACACACAAGGCTCTGAATGTGCTACTAATGCTGCCAAGAGAAGTTTTGTTCTGTTCCCAACACCATCTGGTCTTGACAAGACAACATGCACACATATGACTACTTCCATTGAAATATCTAGTTATTTTCTGAATTATTGGTAGTTCATAAGACAATTATAACATATGGTCAGAGCCAGAACTACTCATTTTTTAATTTTAAATTTCCAGGACAAGCCTTCAGGATGAGAAACGGCGCCTGGAGGCAAGAATTGCTCAACTGGAGGAAGAGCTGGAAGAGGAGCAAAGCAACATAGAGGCAATGGGTGACCGCATGAGGAAAGCAGTACAGCAGGTACAGCTCATTCCAGCACTTTCTGTTCATATTCCAGCAACAAAAGCTACTTGTGGTCCTGAGTATCTGGAGGATTGCCTTCCCAAACTGCCACCTGTCATTTGTCTGAAAGCATGCAACACTTGTGACAGCATCCCTTCCCACCTTGCAGGCAGAGCAGCTGAACAATGAGCTGGCAACAGAGCGCTCAACTGCACAGAAGAACGAAAACGCTCGGCAGCAACTGGAGAGGCAGAACAAAGAGCTAAAGAGCAAGCTGCAGGAGATGGAGGGAGCTGTGAAGAACAAATTCAAAGCCACAATTGCTGCTCTGGAGGCCAAAATTTCTTCTCTCGAAGAGCAATTGGAACAGGAAGCCAGGTACTGGTCTCCTGAGGGCACTGCTGTCCATTTATTGTTCCAGTTAATGAGACAGAAAATAAACAAAGGCAAGCAGGGATTTGTGTCATCAGGCTCTCAGTGCCACTAAACTTGGTAAAGTCTCTTTCACACTTTAACATTTCAGAGACATATGGCAAGTAACTGAAGTTTTTGATTAAGATCTGTTTTATTGATGAGAAGTTCTACTGGTACCATAGCAAGGATCTGCTCCCCTACATTTTAGAGTAACTGCCCTATGACTCTGCCAATTTAATTACCATAACACATTGTGCCACTTGTTGGATTACTACTTGAGGAAATCACCTTGTGCTTCAGAACACATCTCCTGGAGCACCTCTAGCATACAGCAGAGACATAGATTTGGTTTTGTTTTGCTCAGAAGAACATTCCTTGAGTTTTCCTTAGAATTCACCTGTTAAATTCAGTAAGACCTTTAGCACAGGGGTCCTTGGTGCTGGTTTCACGAGCCACAAGCCCAAGGCAGGTGGAAAGTACAGAGCTTCCACATCACCAAATGCTGCCCTGTCATTGCAGAGACAAGCAGGCAGCGGCCAAGACGCTGCGCCAGAAGGACAAGAAGCTGAAGGATGCACTGCTGCAGGTGGAGGACGAGAGGAAGCAAGCAGAGCAGTACAAAGATCAGGTACAGACTGTGACACAAGGCTCTTAGTCAAGGGCACAGGAGATTTTAGGTTTTGCTCTAAGAAAGTAAGATTCCATGTTATGCCTCAAGCAAATGCTCTTCTAGAAAGCAGAATGTATGCTTGGATTCTATCCTGGGAGAACCAAAGTCCATTACTAAAAGATGGGACAATATAATTCTTCCATGCTACATCAAGTGCCAAAGCACAAGTCCTTCTTAATCAGCCAGATACAACAGTCTGCACAGCAATATACAGGACTGTGCACAACACCCTTCGTGCAACATGAATAGAGATGCTGAACATATTTTACATTAAAAATTTAGCTTTATCTAATGCAAATCCATCTGCAAGCCCGAAAAGCAGAGGTATGACTATGCAGAAAAAGACACAACAAGATTGTGTCTGAATACAGTAGCTATCAGCAAAATGAACTCCTACAAAGCAAAGTTATTTTCAGGCTATAAGCTTCCGTCTTTGATTTGGGTCATGTTTCAGTACAACTCCCAATGGAAACATGGCATTAAAACAAGGAATGTAAAGCCTTACAAATTAAAGCATTACTCTGAAATTTCCCTTTAGGCCGAGAAGGGCAACGTGCGGCTGAAGCAGCTGAAAAGGCAGCTGGAGGAGGCTGAGGAAGAGTCCCAGCGCATCAACGCAAACCGCAGGAAGCTGCAGAGGGAGCTGGATGAAGCCAACGAGAGCAACGAAGCCCTGGGCCGGGAGGTTGCAGCACTAAAGAGCAAGCTCAGGTAGAGTACCCTTGTTTGGGATAGCCCTTCCCACTCACTGACTCAGCCTTGAAATTTAGAGCTGAACTAAAAAAGTGGAAAAAAATCTGTCAGGTGAGGAACAGGCACTGCTAAGGCTGCGAAGTTACTCGCTCCTTGTATTAGCTTGGCACTCAGAACAAAAGGCCCAAGTCAGGAGAGAAGTGCATTTCATAGACTGCAGCAGCCTCAGGATTTCAGCTGAGATGAACTGTGATAACATGGCACAGGCCTCTTCTCTAATCAAAATCCTTTTGGCTTCAATTGGAACAGAATTAGGCTTGGCTGCTTTTGAAAACACCCCTTATATAATGGCTGTATCTATTTGTACAGAAGCAGTCACAAAAGTGTAGAAATGCTTGTGCTTTTCACACTTTCACATATGCACAACTCACACGTAACGACTGTGAACAGTCTTAGACATCACAGGCAGTAAAAAGCAAAGCACGTTAAATTATTCCAAAATTTTTTTGGACTTCACTACTATGGGATTCAGTGTCATCAGATCAAGGAAAAGATTAAAACATCCCTTTGCATTTTCTTGCTAAAACTGCTTGGGAAAAAGATAAAGCTGTGATCAGTCAGCTACAACCCTGAGTTCTGCACTCACTGGGTTTGAAAACATGAGCTCACTGAAATAAAGAGGCTGACTTTACCATAAAATTTTGCCTTCTACCTAAGACCAACAGTATTTCAGATGAAAAACAAGTACCCATCTACCTGTGTTCTCAAAGTAGTTTGCCAGACTATTCACCAGTAACATGCTCCAGTGTTACTGGATGTGGATTCCCTTCAAAGTGAAGGGTTATGGATGTAGCAGCCTTTCCCACTAGCACCACCTTGGGTAGTTACATGCTCCTGGATTCTTTATAAAGCAGTGGCTGTGTCCAGCCCTTTTACATAGAACACCATATAGCTCATTTTTGTTTTATCTAAATGTAATGTAATTGGCTGTAATGTACTTTGTTTTAATTATTTAAAAGTAATTACCTACCTCTGATCATGACCATGTGCCTAGTTTAACTGCCCAGGACTCTTTATCTCTGTTTCAGAGGGACACAGGAGCCTTCGCATGACTAAGCAGGTACCATGCCTTCAACTTTGCAGCTAGCTTGTATTGCACAAATTTACATTTTCTTTGGCCCTGGTTAAAATTATGTGAGGTTTCTGCAAACTGTGAAGGCTTGGATATCTTGGCATTAATCTGTTTTATCAAAAAAGACAAATATTACAATAATCTAGCTACCATCAGCTGTTCATCAGTGATACATCTTTCTTACAAGTAGGTTATGTACTGACATAGACTTACCAGCGTTGCATTCTCACAAGCTCTACCACCAGAGTACCTAAGCAAGTACTCTTGATTTTTTTTTTTGCATGAATTTTTTTGCACATCATCTTTGTGTACTGCCATGAAGAGTAAATTTTTTTCAAATAAAAAACACCATTGATTAGTAAAATTGATTAAAAGGACTAATGAATATGGAGTGTCACAGCATGTCATTAGAATTTCACAGTATTTCTTGTGCCTACTGTAATGCTGACCTAAGGTAAGAGCCCATCTAATGCACCTGAGATTTGGGAAGACCTTACTTGCATGTGATTTATCACACACCACACAATCACAGACAAAAGAGAAAGTCTTGCCTTTGATTACATAGCACTCTGTGCCTGTATTGCTTACAGAGTTATTACTGAGGCTTTCAGAGCTATTTTACAGACATTACATTGCTTGTTAACTGTATTAAAACATGGAGCACGGACACAGACATTAAAGCTGACACTGTAACCTAGCACAGCATTATGTTATACTTAATAGCACATTCTCTGGACACAGGAATAATACCTGCACTGCAAAAAATTAAAGAGCTATTGCCTTGTAATATTTGTATATTTTCTATTTTACATATGCTGGATTTTGCTGTGAATACACAAATATTTAAAGATGATGTCTTGTCCTTGCATGTGCCTTTTAGTCAGCCTAATATTTCCAGTCAGACTGTTACTCAAGCACCACTGCAGTAGCACTTGTTCAAAGGCAGACTAAATACAGAGGTGCTAAGCAAACACTGGTGCTGAAGGCTCATCCCAGGTACACACATTGTTCTAAAGGCACTAATACCAATGACCACCTGAATGTCATCAAACACATAAACTTCTTTAAGAGGAGCAGATATAAACAAGAGGTTTTTATCCACAGGGCCAATACCAGTTTAAAGAACTGGTAAATTCATGCATACTGCAACAGTTTAATAAGTAGTAGTTAGTGCATGATAAGTTCACTTTGTAGCCAAAACTGTAGTGCACAATTTGGTGAGACTTTTGCTGTTATTCCAGTCCCATGTTCTCTTACGGCACTTCAGTGAATTACTGCAGCACAAATGACTCACGAGCAACCAAGTCCAGACAGCACAAGTCCAAGGGGGTGGAGAGCTCTTCCTTTATTAACAAGAAGTAACAAAGTTATTAACCAAATTAGAAATGATTTGCTAAATAATAACAAATCTCAGCTGCTGTAAAATAAGAGACCATCCTATTCGACCCTGCCAAGCACACACCAGGACAGAAGTTACATAGCCCTGTGTTCAATACATGCCATCAGCACCAGATGATAACAACCACGGTTAATTATCAGCAGGTCTTACGTGAAGCTTTATTAGCTAGCTAATTGGCCTGCTCACACTGAAGTTTAAGGGCAGATTTATGGAAAACAGACTACATGTCACATTTCCATCTTGGAAATGCAGATTCATGCCTCTGAACTAAGTTAGTGCAGCCAATGTTCCCACCCTCTTCCCTCACAGGACTTAAATAGCTGCTTCAGAAAGGGCACTGGCTTAGTCTTTTGCAAGGACAAGACAAGCCTTTAAATATTTAGGCATGATTGCTGTACCCAAAAGTGCAGTCTCGGATCTATTTAATACCAAATTAGTACTTTTGGCACAATATCCAGTAATCATGAATTTATTTTATTGCTTATATCTGTGGTCTCAAGCCTTTACAAAGGTTTGCTTAATGAGGGGCAAGTGAGAGGCCATGTCACAAAACTGAAATGCTTTACAGCACATTAGCAATGGAGGCCATGGGGCAAACCCATTGTCTGTCTCACTTGCTCACACCTCCCCAAAAATTAACCTTGAGGACCAAAGTGTCCCTGCCTTGGGATGTGCCTATGAAATATATGGGGATGGGAGGGAGATGGGAGAGGAAAAGGGGCTAAAGTGGGGAAAGCATTTCCTGTAGGACACTTGCACTGCTAAGCATCAGGCCCTGGGTTACAACAGTTCCAAAGCAGTGACTGTTTCCTCCCTCTGTTGGGAAGGATTGGAGTTACTGAGAGCCTGGGTGTCACAGCCCCTGTGGTGCTCTGACCAGAGCAGCCTGTGCAGAGAGAACTGTGGCCTCACAAATGTCTGTGCCATCCACAGCACTGCCCCAGGCCCTGCAGGAACTGGTGGGCAGAAATTCTGTACAAATTGCTCTGTCTCCTTGCTCCTCCAGAGGCACAGGAGGGACACTCCTCTGCTGTGGTGCATCAGCACTCCCTTTCTCCACTCCTTTCAAGTACCTTCAATTGCAATTCCCTTAGGGGAAAACAGTGAAATGAGGGGAAGAGTGGGGGTGATTTGGGGCTGATGAGACTGTTTAGAGGACAAGGACACAAGCACAAGAACAGGAAACCAAACTAATTTCCAAGCAATTGGGAGTCTCATCCTATTCACAAATTACTATTACAAGTTACAGAACAGAAAGTGGAATTAGAGGCCCACAGCTCTTGGCTTTTCTGCATTCAGAACCATCAGCCCCACAGGTCCTGTTACAAAACTCTACTTATTTTTGAATATTCCAAATGACCTAGCACCTAATTTTCTTTTTTCTATTTTTTCCCCTCTTACTGCAGGAGGGGAAATGAGCCAACATCTTTTGCCCCACCCCGTAGATCTGGAGGCAGAAGAGTAATTGAGAATGCAACAGATGGAGGTGATGACGAAATGGATGCAAGAGATGGAGATTTCAATGGAACAAAAGCCAGTGAATAAACACGCTTCAAAAATTGCACTGCAGCAAGGGAAGGGAGGGAGGACAATATTTAGCACTGTATAAGTCTACTCTTAGTGTCAAGGTCACATACACCCACTCCTCTGACAGATAAAAGCACAACTGCCTTGTCTCCAATGTACAGATTGACACTAAAAGTACTCCAAAACTTTTCGTACCATGAAGCCTATTTGAAAAGGTGGGGATTTTTAACAGAGTAATTCACTTTGAGAATCATGCAGAAAGTGAGTTCTAGTAGCTCAAATCATTTAAACCCAGTAAACTATAGTCTACAGAGGATCTGTGAGATTGTTGCAGGGGGAAAAAAGGCATTGGTCAGTTAATCTTTTCTTAAACTTTCATTTTGTTTTGAGTATTCAATTAATATAGGGTTTTCTCCTGGCTACTACACCCCTGATGCACAATTCACAAGGTGGAAGTGCCTTTTTAATCACTTACTGAAAAATATCATTTGTTCAAATTAAGTCAACTGTTACAGTTTTATATGCACCATGGATGTGCTTACACACTAATAAAAGGCTATAAAAATGACTCCACTATTCTTGTGTACAGGTGTCACTTGAAGGGAAGGGGGGATGCAGCAGAGCTTCTCTAAAACCAAAATACTTCTTACAAAAGTTGATCTGTAATCATTAGAACAAAACCCTGATTTTCTTCAAACTAATGCTTTTGAAGAAATACAGAAAAGTCTGAGCTGGAAGTCAAATGGCATAAGCAGAGGGAACAGCTTTGATTCCCTCAGGGACACACAGTGCTGAGGTGCCCTGGGATGCATCCAAGGGCTGACAGGCACAGGACTTGCAGAGACTGACAGCCCTCAGGTGCAGGAGCTGGAAAGCAGTGGGGGCCCTGCCTGCCTGCCTGCCTGTAGGCAATGAACCCAGCCTTTGATGTCTGTTACATGCAAAAATATTTCCAGCCAAACCTCTAGAGCAGGCTGAAACCATTAGAAACAGCAGCCCACACTGAATGCAAAGATCCAAGCCAAGCTATTCTGAACCAGAGGATCAGCATGCACTTACTTTTTATTTTTGGAGCACTCCAGCAAGACCACAACCTACTCTTGGGAGCTACCAGGACCTACCACAAACCCTCGCAGCTCAAGCACTTTCAGACAGCAGCAGCTCTGTGGTCACAGCGGGGCAGTAGGGAGCCATGCACAGCAAAGCAGGATGTAAAATCACTCTAAATCCAGTGTAGAGAGCTTACTTGATGCCTTTGATTGACCAGCAAGTGAACCTTAAGGAGTGTGACTACAGGGAGAGCAAATCATGCACAAACATCCACCTTGACAGCCGAAGCAATCATCTTCTAAATCTAAGCATTGTTTCACAAGTGCAGAGATCACCAACTGGGGATTCAGACTTGGCACCATTCAGCCAGCAGAACCAGAGCCCACAGAATTGTCTCTCCTCGTGAAAGAGTAAAGGAAGAATCCATTTAGAGCAATAAAGATGAGCAGAGAGGGGTAAGGAGTTACTGGATAAGAGCTGATCATTGCTTGATCAGGCACAGAGCTGTAAAGATGCTCAAGAGCTGGTTGTCAACACAGTTTGTGAGCCTGCATGTGTGGGAACAAGAAGACAAGCAAGTCAGACTTCATATTAAATGGTCTTAAGCACCAATGCTTGGAGCAGAACCAGCAAATTGAACATGTATAAGCCACAGTAATAACTTGCCAAAAAACTCAAAATGAATCAACAACTCGCATTCAAAATAAGCTTTATTCTGCTCCCCAGTTTAAACAACTTCATAGGTGGACTGAGAAATGGAAATCACCTGTGGTTTACATATTCTAGAGAAAGAGATGCCTCAGTGGCCGTTTTCACAGCACTTCCTTTAAAAAAAAAAAATCAAACCCATTTATGTATTCTTTTGTCAAGTAAGCTCTCCCCATCCCCTGCCACAAAAAAAAAAAAAAAAAAAGCAAACACATAAATTGTTTAGTCATGATTAGTTTTGCAAGTACAGGCTTCCATAAAATACATTAACACTGGGAATGAATCTACTCCATTTAAAAAACAAATGCAGTAATATTCTCAGGGGGAAAATTATTTTAAAAAAAACATTCTCTACCTATATACAGTTCTCTAGCATAAAGGGCTTTTCAGGTTAAAAAAGCATTTCTAAATTAGTAACAGCTGATATATTCATATAGAAAAATAAAAAAACACTAACACTCAAGGCACCTTAGTGAAGGGAAGTTTGTAAAGCAGTAAAACCCACCTATCAAGATGTTAGAACTAGAAACTTGATCAGGTTTGGCCTCCTACAGCCACCAGGATATATGAGCCACTATGTGGTTCAACAAAAAGTCTACATGCTATTAGCTCTGGGATCTCCTGAGCACTCTCAGCACTAGACATGTCTCACCTTTAACCATGACCTGTTCTGAATGAGAAATCATTACTTACAGAAACACCTTGCCATTACAGAGGCAGCAACATTCTGCTCAGCAAACACCCCATGGGGAGCTGAGTAGCTTCCCTGCAGAAATACACCTTACTCCACATAAAAACACCTCTAATTTGGGCGACTGCAGCACACAACACCCATGGTAGAAAGCATAATTCCAGCCAGAACTGGTGGTGTATTAACACCAAAAGCCAAAGCCTGAGGAGCTGCATAGTGAATATTGCTGTGTTGTAGGCAGGAGGACTATGGCTTTGGTAGTGTCAAAAGAAGCAACCTTCAAGGAGCTATTTACAGTAGCTGATGCAGGAAGCAATACCCAGTCCTGCTCTGACACAGTCAGCATTGCTTTGTCACACCTTGTCACTCACAGACCTTGCCCAGAGGCCACTGGAAGCCACTGCCAGTTGTGACTGCTTGTTCAGTTCTCACCTACCCTGACACTGCTGTCTGCTTGCTCACTGATATTCTCTTTAAAACTGAAGTTTGAAATACACATTTCTTCTCCTTTCCCAAAGCCAGCCAGGCTTTTCATAGCAGCATCTTGACAACACTTTGTGAGGGATGGCTCACGGGTCCTGGGACGTGTGCCGGCCGTGTTCCAAACTCCAGGCGTTTCACCATCCTGCAAATGCAAAACTGGAGTCAGGGCATCTCTCACTCAGTGTAACCATGCTCAGAACAACTCCTCACTTCCAGAATAAACCACTCAGCTGAGATGAGAGAACAGCACTCAACAATGCACAAACCCATTCCTGAAGTGGGCTGGGTTTTCACTGTAACACAGGGCTCCGTTTCCCTCTGAGTAATGAACACTATCTTTCACAGGTGTTGGAATTTCAGTTTAGCATTGCAGCAGCAGACAGACAATCAGCTCATGCATATGTAAATATATGGCCCCTGAGGCTTTCTTGCAGGAGCTTTCTGAGGTTTCTACCTCATGAAACATTCCTTCTAAACAACACTATTGGGCACTGGCTACCAGGACAAACTAGCACATGGGTCTGGCAAAATAATTAAGTCTGAAACAAAGTGTACTATAGACACTTCACTTACCTAAACACAGAACCTAAAGAATGTGCAGTGCAGGATTGGCAGAGTTTAAGTAGACACATGCTTAAATTTGCAATAACTTTGCTGATTTTTCTTCATTTGATTAAAAAAAGACAACTGGTTCAAACATTCAGAGTGTGTACATTGATTAAGGTAACGTTTTGTTAGCAGCTACTTAAAACACATCTTAGCAACTGTAAAGCATTCTCAGTGGACCCACTATTCACCTTTTTTCCAGTTCTCCCAAGTGACAATCTTATCTATGCTAAGGGAAGTCTCCCTACATGTCATAACATTCCTGAGACATCACTTGTACGAGAACATAAAGCATAAAATAAATTGAACCAACAAGCAAGAACTGTTGTACTTTGTCCCATTTAAACAGTAATTTATAATAAAATACATCTTGCACTTGCTTCAGATTTGAGGTATTCAAAACTTGATTGCAGTTAGTCTTCCAATTTCATCAGCTAGTGACTCCAAATTTTAAACTGACCTGAAATATTCAAATCATAACCCTGAATAACTGAATTTCACATACTTTGAAACTGTCTCTACAAAACAAAGACTTATATACTAAATATCAGTCCCTAAGTTCCAACACCAAGAGCTGTCACGAAGACACCAGCAGAGCCCAGCACTCACCCTGTGTCACACAGAGGCTGATGAGGACTCAGGCGTGTTTCAAGGACATCTCTGTTCATGTACATGGACACTGAAGGTCTGTTTGGAGACTGCTCATACACAAAGTTTCGGCAAGATGCAAGCTTGGACTCCAAAGCCTGAAGTGAACAGATGAGGCAAGTATCAGATTGATTGTTCTCTTTCAGAAGATGGCAGTGACACACCAAAATGGCACTGAAGTGTGTGGGTTTGGGGTATTTTTCTTTCTTTAAGAGTGAGCTGTCCAGTAGAGGAACCTGCTAGACCCCAGTGCCACATGAGTTCTGAATTTGTGAAGAGATGAGACAGTCATCTCTCTAAAGATGAATCTCTGTTTCTCTAGGGAGCTGATGCTCTTCACCAGCAGGAACACAAAATCTTCACTTTCCTCAGACAGATTTTTAGATCTTTCTTACAAGGCATAAATTTTTAGATTACTAAACATTCATATGAACTATCAGCTTCCCTAGACATGTATTAGGCGGTACACCAGAGGAAATGAGCCACAGATATCTTATTCTCCATCCCACGCTCCCATTCTAGACCACTCCAGCTTTATTGAGTTGCTTTCTGGCTGTATCCAGTTCTGCAGCTCAGCCCATCAAAGCCCCATAAAAACGTTTGTCACAACACAGCACCAAGGCATAAGGAGGGTAACACAACTCATGGGATAACTTTCCCAGCATCAGCACTACCTTAAATATCAAACTACAGCTTAGCAGGACATTAGACCTTGCTCAAAAGACCACTGGACTCTTAAGGCAAACTTCACCAGAAGCCTTTTGGACAGCAGGTACCAGCATGCTAACTTCCCTGCCTTTCATGGGAACAGATCCCTTCTCAATTTACTCATGCTGACTTATTTTTTCTGCACATGCACTTCAAAAAATTCATAAAGGGAGATCTTATCCCCATCTGGATTAGAACTTAGAAAAATAAGCATGGTCCATTTTTATTTGGAGGTTGGTCAGAAATGTTTGAAGTCCAGACCAAGCCCAAGGCCACACTTAGCTAACCTGGGGGCAAGAGACTCTTTTCTATCTCCTCTGAACAGCAGTGCTGGCTGCAGTTTCCAAGAGCTCCAGCTTTCCAAAAGCATTGGAATTTTGGCAGGTAATCACTCACCCCCACTTTTCGCAGCAAGTCTCCCACAATATTAAGTGCAGATATTCTTGCAGCTGGTGTGAGAGGGGTTGCACCATAACTGTCCTCAAGACCTGCAGGGCAGGTTAAAGAAGGATATGTTACTCATGGAGAGAAAAAAAAATAATAAATTTACCCTACTGTCTTAGAGAAGATGATTCAAGGAAGAAGATTAAAGATCACACAGGTTTTTAAAGCTTTTCCCCTAAATCAGACCAACATCTCTGGGACAGTTGTGAACTAACAGAAAGTCCCAACAGTTCATCTTATCCCTCATTATTTCCAGACAGTTCAAGTTAATTGGAAATGAACAGACTATGAATAAACTCAAAAACATCCCAGTCTGTGAATACTGAGACCATGATGATTTGATTTAGGTTATACTACACTACACACTGGATTCTGTGGCTAAAGAAGGAATGAAAAGAAGGGAGCAAACTATAGCACAAACAAGAGCATCACATGGTATTTGTGAGCTGGTTCCCTGCCAGTCACCTCTCCTAAAGGTGCCAGGGGTGGGAATGCTGATGGGTGTCCGGCGCATTGCAGGCGTTGAGGGCACAGATAAGGAGGCCTGAACTGCAGTGTCTGTTCTTTCTGCTTCCAGGGGAGCTCTCATTGGTGTTTTGGGCTTCTCCTGTTTCTGCTGCACTGCAAGCTCTTGTCGTAGATCTGTGAAAGAAAAAACACAAAGCAAGTGCTGGAGTATGCAGCCACCAAGATAAAAACAGGAGGTAATCTTTTGTCAAAATATTTTTCTCTTCATGGAGGTGAGGTAAAGTCACTTATCCTTGTAAAAGATTACTCCAGGCATATCTGAACTTGGCACACCTTGACTACATTCTGGCTCCCTGCAAGGATGAGATCCTACCTGTTGTACCCTGGTCTCCACAGGAAGGAAACTTGAGCTGAGGCCAGGTGGAAGCCACACCACTATGTAGCCAAGGGACAGAGCACTTCTGTCCCACAGCCTGGCTGTAGCTTATGGATACCACTCAAGGGCACAGAATGCAAGATCTGAAAGCAGATGTTTATCCAGCTCCAGGGTGTCTCTCTTCTCACCCAGCCTTGTTGACAGATAGCAAAAAGCCAGTGCATTCCAAGGCAACCAGAAGTCAGTCACAGCCCTCCTGCTTACTTCCTCATTAGTGCTTCATTGGCTCCATTTCCCAGGAAACAATGAGGTTAATGTGTATTAAAGCTGACCTTTGTGGAAGCCACACCAGCACATGTCCCAGCTGGACTGGCTCAACTCCCTGAAGCCCTGATTAGGAGAAGGCTGGAACAAACTTTTGTTTCTGTGGGTGCTCTGGAATCATATCAGGACTTCAAGGAAGGGGCAGAATGTTCAGTTTCATTACTTGTTTCTACATTTCAGATACTAAGTTTTAAAGAAGCAAAATTAAAAGCCCAGCTCTAAGGCATATGGAGAGGACTGAACAGCTACAAGGCAGTGGGAAAGAAAGGAAAAGATAACAAAAAACTTCTGTCTAACCTCTAGCTTCATCTTTCAGGCGCTGCACAGACTCCAGAAGGTTTTCCTTCTCATCCAGCTCACTCTCCAGAAAAGCATTTCTTTCAATAGCCTGGTTTAAACGCTGTTCAAAATCCTCCAGGGACATTATAGTGGCTCTGAAAAAGAGTGCACTAGGTGTCACTACCAGATCCTTCAAGCACATGGAAGATTCTCTCACTCACAAGAAAACAGACATTTGCATTTTTGTTTGGTTTGCTTTGTTTTATTATTTTTTAGCTTGTAATATATGAAAGAGTGCAGTCAGGGGAGTAGAAGAGGTAAAAAAAAAGTTATCACATTGCCCATCTGTAACAAATCTCTTCAACACAATCATCAGACAAGTGATAGTTCGGAATGGCAATGCTAATAAGTAGCGTCACAAACAGCTCAGTGCCACCATGCTTGCAGGACAGAATAGAGGTGGAAAAAAAACCCCAAAAGGCAGATCACCTTTTTGCTCTTTCCAAATCATCATTTTCTTGCTCAAGTTCTCGAATGTATTTCTGAAGCTGCTCTTTAATAGCTCTTGTCTGTGCCAAGTCATCTTCCAGCGCAGAGATTTGCCTGTATCCTTCTGAATGCTGCATTTCAATCTTCTCCTACTCAAAGGCAAATAAAACAGCACATCAGATACTTAGCAACACCTTCTCTTTTTGCAGCATTTTCTGAGCTCCTTGAAAGGCAGAGACAGAAACTCTGAAGATTTTTGAGAAACATCATTTTACATATGGTAAAACGCCAACAAATTCAATTGCTCACACACTTCTGGGCTGCCAGCAGACAAGAGCTCTTCCTGCCACTCCTTATCAAACAGAAGTTCTGGGGAACAGTTCCCAACACACACAGCACAAGGCCATTCCTTGCCTCTCCCAGACAGCCTCACTCAGCACAGTTTCTAAGCAATACACAAAGCACACAAGAGAAGCCACTTATTTTCAACCCTAATATGAAGTCAGGCAATACTCTGGAGCCAAAGTAAGAAGAATAAAAGAAAATTCCAAGTGTGAACCTGTTACATGCTGCTGTGGAATCAGCAAGATTCTGCACTGCCCATGTGGCTTTATTAGTCCAAAGCAGGTTCAGAATTCTAGAACATTTCAGGCACAGGTACACTTTTGGGAACCTAAATCAAACTCTGTTTCCCTCTACACCATGTATACAAGGGTACATTTAAGACAAGCATAGGCAGGGAGGAAGACTTAGCTTCCACATCAGATCTCTCTCTCCTGCACTACCACTAAATGTGGAGTTAGATCCACAGTATGTGACATGGGAAAGGTTTCCCCTGTGACAGGGAAAGCTCCAGAGCACACTATTACAGTGCTTTATACTCAACCACCTTGCTACCAGACCACTTCAACATGCCAGAGGTTTTTTGGAAACTTCAAGGTTGCTGGGTAAGCAGCATTCCTGAAGTGCTCTCCAGACAGAATTCAAGTACAAAACACTTGAAGTCACTGGAAACAAATCTGTGCACTGGAATTTCAAAACCATGGCAAGTCTAGTGTGAATGATAACGTGAAGACAAGCTATTTTAGCACATGAAATGCACAGACAAGGAGGAGGGAAAGAGACATCCATCCTGAAGTAAGGAATCCTTATTTGACTGCAGTGTGGTGACACTGCTGTAATTCCAAATCTCTGAAACAGTTAGGAGCCTCTCAACTCCAAGAGGCAGATTACTTTCAATTAGTTTCTCAGGACTCTCTAAACTAACCCTGCAAAGCAGCATTCCCATCAGTTTTTAGGCAGTGTGAGCTCTGATTTCTGAGGGGGAGCAGGCACACACACTGGGCTGGTCAGCCCAGAGCCACAAGCTGTGTGGGCCTGGCAAAGTTCACTGGTGCTGACCTAGATGCAGATCCCAACCCTTGATGGGCTCAGTTAACACTGCTGCTCAATAGCTTCATGAGATTAATGCTTTGCTCTTGAATTGATTCAGATAAAAGACCAGAACTGCAAGGTCTGAGTCTTTGTTTTTAGCCAATTGTAATAAACTATCAGCTGATCTGGCCCTCAATGGTGGCTCTGTTTCTTCACTGCAGGCTGTTACTGCACTTTTCAGGCTGCATGAATAGCCAATTGTTGAATGGTTTATTTCAAGCAGAATATATTTTAAGAAAGTTATCTACTGTGAAGAATCATTTCAGATTTTCTAAAATATAGCTACCCTCCACTTTTTGAGGCTCTGTATTGCTTCCTACTATTTTCATTCCTCATTGTTTTGCCTGGTTCACTGGCCCTTCCTCTCATCCCAGCTACTCTAGAGAAAGA
Organism: Passer montanus; assembly: GCF_014805655.1. Classification (NCBI taxonomy): domain Eukaryota; kingdom Metazoa; phylum Chordata; class Aves; order Passeriformes; family Passeridae; genus Passer; species Passer montanus. Next base: position 8,870,505 of record NW_024373256.1, read on the forward strand.
AAATCATCTACACACTCCTCAATTAAATGAACTATGGATTTTATTTTTAAAACTTTTGTCTTCTCCCCAAGCCCATCAGCTTCCATGGGTTTATGTGGCTACCTGGAACAGCAGATCAATACTCTATACAACAAGCAAAACATCTAATATTTCTAAGTGTGACAACAAATATTAAAGCAGCATAAATACAATGAAACATGTCTTGGAGGTCTTGCTATCAAAAAGCAGGGAGTGGAGGAAATGGCTAAGCTAGTGCTAGAGTAACAGGACATCTGCCTGGAACAGAAGAGTATTTCCTTAAGACAGTAATTTGGACAACAGTTTAAGCAAAAGGCATTGCAAATCTGGATTAATCTGGTTGCAAAAAGAAAAACTCATTTTTTCCTAAGGACAGACAGATTCAATAACAAAACCAGGACTGAAACTGTTTTATGACTCTCAATTCTATGTGTTACCCACCAGCTGCTGCTTCCCAGCTTATCTAAAATGTCAGATAATAAACACACAACTATGTAAAAAGGGTTTTAAACTGAGCTTCCTTACGTAATGCAAAAACACAGCTGTAGTGTTTGTACTTTGACTGTTCTGCAATATTATCTGTGACTGCATGATGCAGATAGCAAGAAAACTATGAACAAAAGCACTAAATAGATGGAAGAAGGAATAGAACAGCAGCTCTCTTGTGCTCACACTCAGTTCTCCACTCCACTGTGGACAATTCTCTCCCATGTGAAATCTATCCTGACACACAGCCACAGCCCGAAGAGGGCTCCAGGAATGCTACCAAGGAACACAGAATCCTCACAGCAGACTACAGGGTGACATTTCTTTACTTTTCAAGACTTTCCTTTCTGCAGTCTTCTGGTCAATTTTTCTGTACTGCTGAGGTGACAGAGACTGCAAACACCTGCCCTGCTCCCCCCTGCACTGAGGATGTGCACACCATATGTGCAGCTCTCACCTTCACTGACTCCAGCTCCATCCGCAGGCGGCTGTTTTCTGACAGAAGGTCTCTGTTCCTGGACTCTGTTTGCTGCAGCTGAGCCTCCAGCTCAGCTTCATACTCTCGGCTCCCCTCTTGGAATTCACGCAATTCCTCCTGCGTACTCTCAGCACTAGAGAGAAATTCCAGCAACACTCATCACCATGAACAACGGAAACATCATCTCTTGTACACTCAAGTAAAAACAACACTGCTCTTGAACACAGAGGCCTGTATGCCCTCCTCTGTATTCAATAGGAAGAGAGAAGCATATGCAAGTGTTTCCCTGCCATGCATGGGAACCCCATAGCAAACTGGTAAAGAAATAAAAAAAGTCCACAATAAACAGGCTCTTTTCAAATAAACAGAAAAACCCCAGAGTGTCTTCACACTGTAGATGTTGAGGATATGTGGCATCTCTTTAGCTTGTCAATTGTCCACTGCCATCACACATTTATTTCACTATTCAATTCTATTGTTTATTTGGAAATATAAAGAAAGCTGTTATTGATTAATAAGAAAAAGTGAGGAACAGAGAGAAAGACGAAAGAAAGTGGTTTATATTCCTAAACAATTCTATCTAAATAATCCTCCAACAAGCAAAACAAGCAGCAATGAAAGAGCTGTGTCTTTGCATGAAGTGTTATGCACCTTACCCAACCACTTGGAGGAATGAAGCCACTGCCTTACCACTGCTTGTATTTCATAGCCAACTCCTTCCAGTATCTGGTTTCCTCTTCCACTGAGCTGAAGTGATGTCCTTCTGAGTCTTCCATAGTGAGTCCTCAAAGTCTAAAACTCCTGTTTCATTTTCCCCCCTGAAAAATCACAGGGTCAAGAGTAAGAACTCAGGCAGTGAGCAGCCTGATCCTCCTTGCTGCAGAGCAGAACACCCTGTCCTCCCACACAGTCACTGCTCGCCCGGAGACCAAACCAAAGGCCAGCCTTGACTCTGTCAGACCGACCATAAATGTGAAAGAATTCCTGCTAAGTCACTCTCCCCAGTTCTCCCAAAGCTGCTGCAGGCTTACACCACATTCCCAGCAGCGAGCACCTCTGGCACCTCTGAGTACACAAACCCCAAACTGAGCTGCAGCTGTGCCAGTGCACAGAGAACCCAAGGGAAGGAAGACACAGGCACAACTTCAGCTCCAAATACACTGCAATTCAACAACCCTAAAGACACCTATCATGAAATTAAAAAGAAACTTCAAAGAGAAAGAGATTAGGTACTCAAGATTCTGATTTCTTAAGGTAACATTTAAAGGAACACATAAGTTTTTTATGGACTTAACTGCTGGACAGGTGAAAAATTTCTTCCTAGGTCAACACAGAAAAAGCTACCCTACTTTAAACCTGAACTATCAAAATCCATATATAGCTACAAGATATCTGGATACCTGATAGAGCCATGGGAGAAGGAAGGGTAAAAGCTGCTCAGAGGTTTTAGCAGGATACCACTGGCTGGGTTAAGTATGCAGATAAGATTGCAGCAATCCAGACAATCCAGCTGTCCCTGTGCCAGCACAAACCTGGCCACAGGACACAGTCCCAAATGGGAATGACACACTAAAGAGCCACAGGGGAATCAAGTCCCTTAAACTGGTCACTCCCACTTGAGGACTTAAGTATCTCAACACCACAATTAAATAAAATAAATGCCCTGTGATGTGTATGACACTCTCTGTTAAACAGGTCAGCAACAAATACAATTTCATACTAGTTAGTCTTGACAATGGAGAAACATCAAACCCAGTGTTCTGCATAATCTGCCCGTGTCCAGCCCTGGGTGAGGCAAAGATTCCACTCAGACATTATAAATTTAACCAAATTGATATCAAATAAGAAACCAAATAAGATCAAGAACAGCAAATAGAGGTGGAATTGAACAATTTTGGACAGTGACAATTGTCACAAAACTGCATCACAGAAATCTAATGACTGAAGAAACACAGTTCTACCAAATTTCTGTTCCAGTTCTGCTGAGCAAAACATTTCCTAGAGGTAATTCTGATGGAACAAAGAAGAAGGGATGGCTGAAGCCTTCAAAGATCACTTAGATGTCAGCCCTGTTTTCTACTCCTATTTATGATACTCATAAAATGCTGGAGTAGACTCTCTGAGCAGCATGTCTTAGCTGAAGAAAATGTGCATACACTGCACATCTATTGAACTCTATGGAAGAAAATATCTCTAACCTGTGTCAAGACTTTGCCCTCCAAAAAATTATCTGATATAAATAGGTTTGAGTAACAGCCACCTACTCAGTAACTCTACTGAGACAAACCCAAGTAGCTCTTACCTCTACTATGGACAAAAGTACTCAAAGCAGTCTGGCAATCTAAAGCCCAATTATTACATACCCAAACAATGCCACAAAGCCCAGTTCCTCTTCACAGCCCAAGCAATTACCAGATTATTGAGCAAGGAGTAAGCAGCGTCACAGCTGAGTGGGGCTGTGCCTGCATACCTCAGTGCCCAGTATCAGCTACACACTCACAGAAATTACAGTGCTATTTAAAAGGGGAGTTGGCAGGTCAGGAGAAAAGTTACTAAGCCTTAGCTTTTCTAACTGACTTTGACACAAAATGTTCATTAGCCAAAGCTACATGTGTTCCTTCAAACAAACAAAAGCACTGATAATGTATTGACACATTTCCAGCATAAGGGTTCAAGGCTGAAGAATGCACTGAGCAAAAAAGAGGAAAAGGAGTGTGAGTAAGGAGTGATTTTCCAAATAGCTCTATTGCATATTAAAAAGAAAATCATGACCAAGCATAATTAACATTCTTGACCTAGGATAGTTTATGTCACATCTCCTCTGTTATTTTTAAGTGAACTGAAAGTGCCTTTGATGTTAATCAGCATGTTCTTCTGCTCAAGGCACTGTGTACACTGTGTATACACATACTGATCCTTGCAGCACACTTGTGAAGAAAAAAAATCCAAAGAGGATTTTTTTCTGACACAACATTATAATAAATCTAGTATCTGTATTTAGACAGTCAACAAAAATAATTCAGGAAAGATAAAGATGAACTGCAAGACATCTTGCTCTGAAAAGCTTTCAAACAACCCTTTGGGACTAAAAGACAGCTTCCATCACCTTCAAAATCTTGAATATGCTCAGATCTGCCTCCTGTGTTCTCATATTACACTTTGTAGGAACTAAAAGTCTGTAGTAATTGGCATTTTTTGAGATTGCAGGGCTGCATAGAGAAGAACTTTCCTTAACTGACCCATACAATCCATAAGGCTTTCAGAGAACTCTGTGGATGTTCACAGAGCACGGAGGGGCTGCACCCCTCAGAGCCAGGGATGTCTTTGTGATGTGAGATTGCGGTATGGGCCCACTGAGGATGTGATCCATTAAGAGCTTGCTCTGCTTAATGGGCACCATTACTAAATAGTACTTATAATTTAAAATTAATTGTTCAACTGCAAATACATGGAAGGACAGTGGACCTGATTCCAGAGATGTGGCTACTGTCCTGTGCCACAGGCACATGTTTTTTGCTGCAACATTCAAGGAAGACCTGTTACTTTTCCTCCCTGTATTCATCTTAGCTCAAACTAAGCTGGGATTTTCAAATTAACCAAAGACGAAAAATACAAACTTAAACTGAAAAGAAAAATTCCAAGTTTGACACAAAGTATTAAAGCTTTTTTAAACTTTTTTTCCCTGAAATTTGTCTAAGAAGAGTGCAAATAAAAACCATGTAGCACACTTGTGAAGAAAAAAAATCCAAAGAGGATTTTTTTCTGACACAGCATTATAATAAATCTAGTATCTGTATTTAGACAGTCAACAAAAATAATTCAGGAAAGATAAAGATGAACTGCAAGACATCTTGCTCTGAAAAGCTTTCAAACAACCCTTTGGGACTAAAAGACAGCTTCCATCACCTTCAAAATCTTGAATATGCTCAGATCTGCCTCCTGTGTTCTCATATTACACTTTGTAGGAACTAAAAGACTGTAGTAATTGGCATTTTTTGAGATTGCAGGGCTGCACAGAGAAGAACTTTCCTTAACTGACCCATACAATCCATAAGGCTTTCAGAGAACTCTGTGGATGTTCACAGAGCACGGAGGGGCTGCACCCCTCAGAGCCAGGGATGTCTTTGTGATGTGAGATTGCGGTATGGGCCCACTGAGGATGTGATCCATTAAGAGCTTGCTCTGCTTAATGGGCACCATTACTAAATAGTACTTATAATTTAAAATTAATTGTTCAACTGCAAATACATGGAAGGACAGTGGACCTGATTCCAGAGATGTGGCTACTGTCCTGTGCCACAGGCACATGTTTTTTGCTGCAACATTCAAGGAAGACCTGTTACTTTTCCTCCCTGTATTCATCTTAGCTCAAACTAAGCTGGGATTTTCAAATTAGCCAAAAATGAAAAATACAAACTTAAACTAAAAATAAAAATTCCAAGTTTGATACAAAGTATTAAAGCTTTTTCAAACTTTTTTCCCTGAAATTTGTCTAAGAAGAGTGCAAATAAAAACCATGTAAATCTTGTTAAACTGCCTTAGAAAGGGCAGGGCAGTAACTGGTTTTCCCCTGCTGCCTTCTCCCCTTGATTTTTAACAACTTGGAGACAACATGCAAAATGCCTGAAGAGAAATTAATCAGGAACTCCTCATTTTCTGGGCTCACTACAAAAGCAGGGAGAGCAAAGGGGGGTAAAGGAGGTTTTAGAAATGCTTTTTTAAATGCTGGGAAAAGTGGAAAAAACTAGGAGAGAAAGTCAGAGTCTGTAAGAGGCACACACTGGCTGCACCTTGCTTGTTTTCGCACACATGAAGCCAGAAGAGACATCTGGCCAGGCTTCGTGCCACCAGCGCTGCTCACAGGCATTGCACAGCTCCTCATCATGCAGGAAGTGGAAGCGATCATGGGTGGGACTGGAATTTTGCAATAAAGCACGGCAGCGTAAACGTTGCGCGAAACAAACTCATACCAGTGAGAGAAGAATTGCAAAATTCCTCAGGAAAAAGCAAGTATCAGGAAAAATAACACACAGAATTACTGAAGGAACTTCAGTTTGGGAATCAGTCTGCATTCACCCAAACTCATGAGGGCCCCAACTTAGATTGTTTCAGTCCTAGAACAAAGGACTCAAAACGACCCTGATACTGAACTTTTTTCTTCACAAAAGAGCATTTAGCTCGATGAACAATGCTGGCCTAACTTTGTAGCAAAGCCTAATGGTCCAAGTCAAGGAAATTCACATTGTAACAAAAAAAGTGAAACAGTACCACAAATACTACTGAATTATCCATGACAGAGATGATGAAGCTCCTGTTAGACATTATTTTCCTAAATGTAAACCAAAACAAACCAGCTCTTTGCTCCCGAAAAGTAGCTTTCCCATCCTTTGAAATTCAGATTTGCTTAAAATATTCCCCTTGAAAGGGTCTTCCTGCAACACATGGGCCTGTTTTCTTTTGTTTAAGCCATACAAAAGAAAATCACCACAAAAGAGAAAGAAAGGGGAGAGGTCACGGGAGCACCAGGATTACCACAGAATCCCACAGCCGGCACTGAACAGAGTTATCGCCTTCTCCGGGGCTTCTCCACCAAAGGCTGAATTCAGCAAAACCCTCCTCTCTCCAGTAACCAGCCCAGCTCCCATAACTCCCAACTCTCCAGTGACTCCTAAGCAAACCCCACGCTGTTCTCCGCTGAAAGGCCTGACCTTGATGGTTCCAGCTGCAAGCCAGGTCAGCGAGGCAGCGCTCCCGGTGCCATTCCCATGCGGAGCACGAAGCCGGGCGGGGGCTAAACAGCGGGCACGGCTCCCACGCTCCGCTCCCCGCCCCACCAGCGCCCGCACGAGCACCTCCAGAAGCAGGAGGAGGTTCGGGGCCGCGGCCAGGCAGGGTCCCGTGTCCCGTGTCCCCCCGCTCCGCTCCGGTGCCGGTCGCGCTGCCCCGGGCCGTGCCGGGCTCTCACCGCGCTCCCGCCGCGCCCGCACCGCCGCTCCCGGCCCGGCCGCCGCCGCCGCCCCATTGGCTGCCGGTCACGTGCGCCGGGGCGCTCGGCCAATCAGCGCCGCCGGAACGCGCTTCGGAAACTTTGGTGACTTTCAAACGGCGCCGGGGGGCGGCGGCCGCGGCCGGTCCGACTCTTATTGCCTTTCCCATTCTCGTTGCCTTTCCCATTCTCATTGCCCTTCCCATTCTCATTGCCTTTCCCATTCTCGTTGCCGTTCCCATTCTCATTGCCTTTCCTTTTCCCATTCTTATTGCCGTTCCTATCCCTGTTCCCGTTCCTCGTCTGCCTTGCTAAACGCTCCCCCCCGTCCATGTTCAAGCACCTACAGTCACGCCCAAGGCTCCGCATCTCCTGAGGTGTAAATCTAAGCGTGTAAACCAGCAAGCGCCGTAATTTTAAAGGCGTGATTGACCTTAAAATTATCGAAAAGAAGAAACATTAACTCTTAGTTACGTTAACTCTTTTTTTTTTTTTTTTTTTCACAATTCGAAAGACCTCTGCTGCAAAAGCAAGCAGCGAGACAGCGCCGGTATCTATTTTTAACGCCAGCCCAACATCTTTAGACCAAAGTGTCCTTTTCCCGACCAAGGACAGGATTCTGTGTCGCAGCCCATGAAATATTAGCCACTTCCAGTCATCCCCATCCCGGCATGATGTCATCGTTGCAGAAAGATGCGGCTGGCTCCCGCAGCCCGAGAATGCTCCGCAGGATCGACGGCAGGGACCCGAGCCGGGCAGGCTTTGCCAGGCGCCCCAGGTGTGTCCCTGCCGACCGTGCTGCGGCTGGCTCCCGCAGCCCGAGAATGCCCCGCAGCAGGACCGACGGCAGGGACCCGAGCCGGGCAGGCTTTGCCAGGCGCCCCAGGTGTGTCCCTGCCGACCGTGCACACAAACACTCGCTCCTTGGTGGTGCCTGGCGTTAAAACAAAAACACAAATTATCGCACGTGTATCACTGCGGCCCGCACAGGCAGGGCCACGTGTCACCGAGTGCCACCGAGTGTCACCGAGTGCCACCGAGTGCCTCCCAAGCAGCAGCCGGCCCCAGCTTCGTTCACCTGCGGTAACAGCGGGCCTGGAGCGCGCTCCGGGGCTGAAAAGACTTGTCTGAACTGGAACCACGCCGCTCCCAAAGGCCGTGAAAGGCTGGGACTGTAACTAAGAGGAGGGATGCTTTTCCAGAAATATTGCACTAGAAGGAATCTGTCCATAACTCAGATAACTTTAACTGAGAAGGGTGACAAAGAATATTCTACTTTCTTGTGAGGCATTCAGCAAAAAAAACCAAAACCAAACTGTATGTTCAGTTCAGATGTTCAGCAGAAGTAAATGGAAACAAACTATCATAAAACTATGAAGAGAAAACTAAATAAGGCATTTAAAAAATTGGGTTAATAGCATTTGCAGTTCTGTCATTACCCAAGAATGTTTTTATTATCAGATATGTTGCAGAAAATAAACCACGTGCTATTGTAGTATGTTGCCAGTAATTAAAACAAATTATACATTGTTCACAAGTTCGGGACAGAGGACATTTTACTTCAACACTTTAAGCAAGTTTTTGAGGATAGCATGACTACACAGATTATGCCAAAGGTACAGCTGAGTACTTTTAATATTTCTCATCTTGAAATACTTGTAAAACACAGCAGAATTTCTGAGATTTCAGAGGAAGCTGAGAGCCTCTCAATCAATTCTGAAACAGTGAAGCAGCACCCTAACAAATGCCAGGGGCTCAGAGGCACTACTGTACAAAAGCAATAAATATTCTTTAAAAAAGGTTACAGTAATCACTGTGACTGCCTTGTTTGCAAGAAGAACACTTGTCTATTTCAAAATTAGCAGAGGAGGAGAAATTATTTTTTGCATTTATTTTTAGTTTGCTGATTAATAATTAATAACTGGCAGATCTTTGTGGTGCTAGGATTCATGGGCTGGTTATTTTAATGAGAAGGCCACACTGATTCTTCCACGAAAACTAAGTGGACAAAAATTTATCTACTGTAAGTTCTGGTAAGAATTTACAGTGGATAAATTTTTTGCCACCTTATCTTTTGGCAATTAACTTCTGTTGGGAAAAAAATACTTGCTTTTCTTAGAGAATTAAATAACTCACCACACCACCCACTCTATGGATGGAACAGGAGCTGCTCACCAATTGTCATTACAAACTACTGAACTGCTTTTTTATCTTTGTCAAATGGATTACTGACACACATAAAATGTGACAAACGTTTTGGAATATCATATGGAAATATTGCTATCACTGAAGAGCAAGTATTTAACAGCAATAAAACCTTTTTTTCTGTTTCTTTAAAGATATTATATAATTCTCTGCAATCTGTATGTGCAGAATCAGATTTTCACATGCTTAAGCAAGAAACAGATTCCCACTACTTTAAAAAACCTTCTGAAATCTCAAACTGACACATTTTTTATGAAACTGTCAAATGCTCATTAGCAGCACTGGTTCACTAAGCAGAGCAGAACACAGCAGCTCTCTCAGCCTTGGCACACAGCAGTGACACTCCCAGTGACCCTGGCAAGCCTGGCTGTGGCTCTGAGCTTTGTCACCAGGGCTTCTCCTTGCTGCTGGCTGCAGTCTCTTAGGCCAAGGTGCAAGCCTGCCAGCTTAGCCTAATTCCACAATTGTGATCAAAAGCTACTGAGGCACCAAAGAGCAGATCCCACCGTGTGCTGTCACTAACCTCCCTGCTGCAGGGGCTCAGCCCAGCCTGGGTGACAGGAGTGGCTGCATGGCTTTGGGCCAGCCTTCCGGGGGAGCTGCTAAACCGTGAGACACAGCCACGTCTGCAGGAAGGCAAGAACAGGAAAATTAGAAATCGAGGCAGGGTTGTTGAGACAAGCGCTGTTAGCAACGCAAGGATTCAAGAGGAAAAATACTACAGTGGAAAGTTATACAAGCCTAAAGTGAGCAAAGCCCAGTGACCTCTAGTGAGTTGCCAGTGCCACCACATCAAGAGAGCAGTGACCTGTGCGTGGCTGCCCACAGCTTTATTGATGCTTCTTGGGCCAGACTTCAGGTGGTGTCAAGGGCTGGGGACACACTAATGCCTAATCCAGTGAGTTCTTAGAAGGTTGTTTTGGGGTTTTTTGGGGGGTTTTTTTGTTTGTTTTTTGTTGTTGTTGTTGTTTTTTGTTTGTTTGTTTGTTTGTTTGTTTTTTGTTGGGTTTTTTTTTGTTAGCCAGTTATTGCTTTGTATTTTCAAGCTGTGTACATCTGATTTGGGGAATAGCTAATGATGCCCAAGGCACCCAGAGAAAGCACAGAGAGCTCAGACACATCTGTTTAAAGAAGCAAACAGCAGATTTCTGGAATATCTGCAGCGAGGGAGACTCCACGGCCTCTCTGGACAAGCTGTCCCAGGGCTCAGTCGCTCACAGGGAAGAAGTTCTTCCTCGTGTTCAGGTGGAACTTGCTGGGCATCAGTTCCTGCCCATCCTCCTGTGCCATGGCTGGGCCCAGGGAGCAGAGCCCGGTCCCTGCCCTGAGCCCTCCCTGCTGACACCGTCACACCTTCACCTCACGGCTTCGGTGCTGGGTCTGTGCACATTCTACCACAGTTTGTGCGTGTTTTACCCGGCTTTGTGCATGTTTTACCCGGTGTTCTGCGTGTTTTGCCCGGGTTTCTCTGTGTTTTACCGGCTCTCTGTGTGTTTTACCCGTGTTTGTGTGTGTTTTACCCGGGTTTGTGTGTGTTTTACCCGTGTTTGTGCGTGTTTTACCCGGCTTTGTGCATGTCCGGCGGCGCTGTGGGCTCGGTGGCGCGGCTCGGTGCGGAGGGCCGGGCTGGAAGCGCCCCGGGAGCCTCGGGACACCGAGGGCAAAGCGCGGGCTGTGTGTGGATATTGTCACGCTTGCTGTTTTCAGTTATCGTGTTAATTCCGAATAAACCGCTGCTAAAGTAACGCGCTCCGGAGTTGTAAAACTTGACGAACTTGATATTGCAGGCAGCATAAATTTTGGATAGCTAGAATTCGCGAGAATAAATATTTCTGCTTAAAAGAAAAAGCAAAACTTCTTTCGAGGTTAAAAACAATGCAGAGGTAAATGTAGTGCCGTGTAAAGTGTTCTGTGGTTGTTGTGTTCAACATTAAATACAGAAGAACCGGGAGCAGTGTAGGCTAATGAATGCAGCACGGAGTTGGAGGGTAAGAAGGCTTCATGGCTTCATGGCTTTCCTGGTACTGAGGCTTGGGTTGCTCGGTGGTTCTGTGAAGCTAAATTGATGTGCAGTGGGGCAGCTTGAGTGTTAGCAGAAGTGCCTGTAAGTCATTTTAACAATGTGGAGCCCTGTGCTTAATGCAGGTGTGTTGTGTGTAGGTTTTCTTAGCCAGTGGAAAAACAATGAAAACACAGCTCAGTTGTTTCAGCTGGGTTCAGTTGCACCTGTTGGGTATTTGCAGTTGAGCTGTTCTTGCCCCCTGGATCTGCTTTCTGGGAGGGTGCACTGAAAGTTCGAGGGTACTGTTTTGTGTCAGTAGCTTGTGACTCCAGCTAATGCCTTGGACTTCAAGGTGTTTCTCCTCAGACTGGTTCCTCTGTGCTGTGGGTCATGAGGAGCCCTCCTGTGTTAAAAAGGGTAGTTAGGGCCTTGGCCACGTAATTAAATTTAACATAATTAATGCAAGTTCACTGCCAGAGCAGTAGTGGAATTCTTAAGACCACCCTGATATTTCTCTGTCTTGCTTTGAAGGTTTTTTGAAGTGTGCTTTTTGCTTTTTCCTCTTAGCAGGTGGGAAGAATGAAAGGAAGGGGGGATGAAAGGATGTTGAACCTTTTTGTTTGGCTGTATGATGGAAGGAAACAGGACGGAGAACCTCTGCAATAGATCCTTGGGATGGCTTCAGAGACAAGAGAATGATGCTAAGCCATGGCTCTGGAAACTTTCTAATTGCTTTTCTGCTGCTGAGAAGGCTCTGCCTTGTAGTGCAAAAACGGTAATTCCTGCCTCCCTGAGGGTGCTTGGGCTCCCAGTGCCTGACTCGGGGTGTTACTGACTGAGGGGGTGGGGAGGGGAGGAGGAGGCAGCAGCTGCCAGGGTGAGTACAAAACCTGCCTGGGGATTTGTTTTTTGGCTGTGTTCACAGCTCTCACACCAGTGGTGGGGAGAAGGGGCAAGCTGCTTTGCCTGTCAGGCTTTGCCCTCCACAGCTGTTTGGGGTAGTGCAGCTGGCTGCCCAAAAGGTGTGTGAGGAGCTTCTGGGGAGCTCTGCCAATTATGGCTGAAGAGTGGAGTTTATTTTTATTTATCTGCTTAGTTTGGAGGCAAATTTAGTTCTCTGAATTATTATTTTATGTAGTGATAGCTACAGCAATTGTGGATACTGTTCTTCACAAGGTCTTACTTTTCCCTTGTTTCCATTTCTTTAAATGTTCCTTTAATGTTTTATTCATTTAAGATGCAAAGGGCTGTGGATTAGAAGGAGTAGTACAACACAATTAGGTGCTTGAGCAAGTGAGCTCCAACTGTTAAATAACACTTTTCACACACATTTAATTTGACTAAGCAAAAACATAAAGCAAATGGATGAGCATGTTGCTGTTTTCATATATTGAGGGTTAGGATGGAAGCTGCCATAAAATCTGGAATTTAATATATAAATCAGTTCCAGACAGATTTTTGGCAGAGTTTATCTTCTTGAGATGTAGCATCAAGTAGAAAGGAATGAGTAATTAATTATTCATTTATGTGTAGTAGGAAATGCATTAAATTCAATTTGAAAAATAAAAGCTGTTCAGAAGTTTTGTAGCAATGTTCTGTCCAGGTTACCTCTACTGACCTTGACTATTCTGTGCTTCTTTTAACCTTGCTTGGTTTTCACTGCTGGCATTTCAAAAAAGTCCTCTTTTTGTCTCTGCTTTTGTCTGTACATCTTGATATCCTTAATCAGAGTAGACAAAAACCACTTTGTTGTTGTGAGACTGTAGCCTTCTTTGCCCTCTGCTAAATTACCTGCCTGATATAATTTCTAATTTTTTAAGAAATATTGTTTTAATGTATTATTTTTATTATTTTAATAAATTTTAAAATCTTTATTTGAACTAAAATATGATGACTTATGGATCTGCAAGTTGTGAAGCAGTTCTCTCAACTAACAGTTGAGAGAACAGCCTTGGCCTAACAGTTTTCTGCTTTTCTGATTCTGTTTTGTGGACTCCATGTTGTTTATAGGTCTCTGGGTTTGTTGCTTCCAAAGTCCACTGATAACAGTATACCTAGGGCTGGCACATGTAGCTGGCATGGTTCTCTTTAATATTTCACATGTTCAGTCAGTAAGGTAATAGTAGTCATAAAGATAGCACTTTAAATCTAAAATAATAATAGTCTAAAAATATGTGCTTCTTATTCTATAAAATGATTGGTTTATTCATGTACCTGAATGTAACTGAGCTTTCATTTTCCAGAAAGATTACATGGAGAACAAGAAAGCTGCTGTGGAATTGAAGGATGCTTCATCTCCTCACGCTGGCTCTAAATTGTTTCCAGCAGTGCCGCTCCCCGATGTTCATCCTCTTCAGCAACAGCAACTACAGCTTTCCCCTGGCCCCAAAGTAAGCTGCTGTGCTCATGGCTCTGACTCTTCTTGCACTCCACAAATGCATTGTGGTGGTGGTGGAGGTGGGAACCTGATTCACCCTGGCACAATATTAGACTCAAAAAGCACTGGGACGATAACTTGTCAAGTAGGGTCAGGATTTGCTTATCAGTCTGCCTCTTCACTGAAGAACCCTCCAGCTAGAAGCAATTTGGCAGGAATTTCCAGTGAGTTCTCTGGTGTGTGTGTAGAAAACAGTGTATCTTCCTGTCAGCATCTGGCCTGTTGTGGAAAACTCCATTTCCAGCCCTGCCATGGTAACGTGCACAAGCTGCATCAGTTCCCAGCCCTGCCTGGCTGCCCATCCTCTGGCTATTTCCCCTGTCCCGAGTTCAGCACTGGGGCTGCGGGGCACTTGGACGAGCACGTTGCACAGCCGGAGCTGCCTCGCGTGTGCGCCAACCCTCTGCACCTAAACGTGGTGCCCCCCGTGTGTCTGAAGGGCTCTCACTACTGCACTGACTGCTTGAGCAAGGTTTGTACACCCTGCCTTTCTCCTTCCCTACTGTGCTGCGTGGTTCGTGTCCAGATTGTGTAGCTTGAGCAAAACAGCAGCTCCTGTGGGTGCAGCTTGCATCCTCCCAGCTGGTGATGCGCGGTCCAAGTGTGCAGACAGCCTTTTTGAAGCTGAGCTCTTTCCTGAACTAATATTCAATGCAATGGGAAGACAAAAGAGCTGTGACAATGTTCATCCTACAGGGGATCTGTAATGTACTTGAGTGGAGTTTTAACTTCCTTCAAATCTAGTGATCTCTTCTTTACAGCTCCAATTAAACTGTTCCATGGTAGGGACTCTGCGAAAAGGCTAACAGCAGTTAGGATGTACCCTTGGGCAGCTGATCAATAAAGAGTCATTTGTAAGTCAGGTGATACACCTTGTGCTACAAGGATATTCTAGTCTTGGTTTGGTTTGATAGCTCTTAGTTCAGTCTTCCCAAATTTGTAATTTATACTTTAGTACCAATTTAGTAAAATTCAGAGCTTGTTGGAACTGTGCTTGAATACTACTAGGAATTTCTGGTGAAATAATATTCAGCTTTGCAATATCTGTTACTTAAACTTCTGAGTTTAAGTTTCTGATATAAAAGTGAGTTATATTTAGCTCATTTTAATGAATTAAATGGTCAATTCAATATATTTGGATTCTACTCTCCATGTGCAGGTTTTGTATACTAGGTCTGGTTTTTGTTGGTTTTTTTAAAGGATACATATTAGTACTCCTTAAAGGTGGCATGTCTTGATCTGTTGACTTTAGTAGAATGTTTCCTTGCATTTGTAAATCTAAAGCTGAATATGCTGGGATAAAAGCTTCCTTCATGCCATCATGCTGTTGTTAATTAGCTTTGTAAAGCACATCTGAACTGGCATTTGTTGCAGAAGGGAAACTGAGTGTTTGTGGCATGGAATAGCATGTGTTAATATTGTATACTGAATGAATATGTATTCTGAAAAATTGTCCCAACAGCCAACCAGAAACAGCCTAGTTGATCCTGCTAAAATCTGGCCAAATATTCCTCCTCCAAGTGCACAGACTGCACCTGTTCCTATCCCAATCTGTAATGGCTGTGGAACCAAAGGAACAGGAAATGAGAAGAGTTTGATACTGGCAAGCAGCCTTGGCAAATCACCACAGAAATATGGTAAACCACATTTGTTTAAAACTTCCATTTAGTGGATGTTCTCCTTTTAGATACTGTTGCACAGCAAGAGTTCTCTTAAATTGCACTATTATCTGGAAACTTCTGTAAAGTCATAGAAGACTAAACAGTACAAAAATATCTTGTCTCTGTTTTGAAAATTCATTACTTTGTTTTACATGTTTTGACTACTTAGTCAATTTACTGTATTGTTTACATAGAGTTTTGATTTTACTATTATTATTTTTACTGTTCTAAGAAGTTGAAAAAGTTGAATTCTGCAATTGAATTCTGCTGGCTTGGAAGCTGTTTTGTTCTGGTGATTATAAAGAAATTATCTTCAGCCATATTTGAAAAGCATTTTCATAGTATAGTGTCTATTGTCACTCCATATGCAGTAAAGGTGTAACATTTATAATTCTCAAGTGTTCTTAAGAGGAAAATACTGTGTGAAATAATTGCTTGGTCTTTCTGCAATGTTAGTAGTGCTTCAACTACAAAATCATATCTAGTATAAAAGTTATAAACTTTAAAGTCACAGAATATTAAGAAATTGATAGTTTTACTGTTATTTTAAAACTGCATCCATTTTAAGGTGAGACACACCAGTCAGGTATCTTTTACCAAATGCTATTCCAGCAAATCTTATGGGTAGCCAACCAACATACACACAAACAAATATGATTGTCAGGTGTGACTTATTTTAAATTCTCAGGTAACATTAATTTATAGCTTGTTTTTGAACTGTGAGGATTCTGTGTTGTTCCTCATGTTTATTTTCAAGTTGTTTTGTGGAGATGGAGTGGTTATATAATGTTAGTTCAAACTTAAATATATTTTCAGGGTGCTGAAACACCAGCTTAGCCTGCAGTGCAAAAATTCTATAGCTCCCCCTCCTGAGCTGTAGGATACTTTGGTAGTTCTGTATTGCCTTGATTTTTCTCTAATCACCATCATGGTACTGGTCATCTCATCCAGTTTTGTTTACATTCCTTATCTAATCCACAATGTAAATTTGAACAGCTTCCATGTTTTGCTTCTGTTACTGATACAGCACCAAGTTACACAACTTCAGACAGTTTTTTTGTGGCATTGGGTATTTTTTAAAATACATTACTTGATTGTTTGAGAGCTTAAAAGTAAAGTCAGAGTTGCCTTGCATCTTTATCCTAATCTGACAATGACTGAATTTTTGTTTAAGACTGATTGTTTGTTGGATCCTTAAAGTAAAACTGAACTTGCATTCCTGGGAATGTTGTTCATAAGGCTTCCCATGTGCAAAGATCACACTATGCTAGGTTTAATGTTTTCAGTATTTGGAGGTAAAAATGAGCTCTGTTCTTACACCTGCACAGGGTCCCCAGAAGTTGCAGTAACAGGCCAAGTTCTGGAAAACCTGCCCCCCATTGGAGTCTTCTGGGATATTGAAAACTGCTCAGTTCCCTCTGGCCGTTCAGCTGTAGCAGTTGTGCAGAGGATTCGGGAGAAGTTTTTTAAAGGTCACAGAGAGGCAGAATTCATCTGTGTGTGTGACATCAGTAAAGAAAATAAAGAAGTTATTCAGGAGCTAAACAACTGCCAGGTATCCAACCAGCACCAGCTGGATGTTCTTGCTTGACAATTTGTGTACTTTGAGTGTGCCAAGATTGATTGATCACATTCATTAAAGCTTTGTTTGCTTCTGTGGGTTTAGTGCATCTTTAGTTTGTGGATGGGGTCTCTAATACTGATTTCTTTTATTTTTGCTGCTGTGATAGTTTTTAAAAGTGAATCTGCATTCTGTTATCTGTAGGTAACTGGTTTAGCTTCAGTTTTAGTTTTTACAAGAGTGTGTTTATCTCATCCAGTAAAATGTGGTAGTGGAGTTTTTGTTATTCTTCAAATCTGTGATCAAATGATTAACCTAAAAGCTATGATTCTATGAAATTAACTTTTTTACTTTGTTGGTGAATATGTGTTGATTAGTAAGGACACCTGTAGATTAGTGCTGTTGTTTGGAGTTCCTTTAACACATTTTCCATCAACACCTTCTGTTTCTTGCTATTTTTAATAACTTTTTGTGCTGGTTTCTATGTCAGAAATGTCTGTCCTCTAAATTACAGATATGTTAATAGGTTGGCAGTTTTTTGGAATGTTTTTCAGGTGTTTGAGTTGTGGTCCTTAATGCAGAACAGCAGAAGTCACCCCAAAGACACTCCTGCACAACTAGGGTGGAGGTTTAGTGTTCACAGAACAGTTTTTGATCCCTGTGTATTCTATTCTGTGCATGTGTGCATTAGTTTATCTAAATTAAAAGTGCATGCAAGAGCTTGTATTTCAATTTTTTTAAATTCCATTGAAGTAAGCACAACTCGCATTGAAGCTTTTCAGAGTGTATTTATGTATTTTCACAGGTGACTGTTGCACACATCAATGCTACAGCCAAGAATGCTGCTGATGACAAACTGAGACAGAGTCTGAGGAGATTTGCTGATACACACACTGCACCTGCCACTGTGGTTCTTGTGTCAAGTAAGTGTTTGTGTTACTCAGCTACAGTGCTGGCTTCAGTTCCTCTCTTCCACAGTATTTTTACATATGGCACTATTGATTTCCAAGGGTAGTGTTTCAGCTTTAACTGAACTGTTGAAGAATTCTTAATGTCAGTGGCAGCAAAGGAAAAGCAGGGACAGTAAGATGAGATCTTGGCTCAGTTCAGTCACTGTTATGATTTAATGCCTTTTGGAGTGTCACTGGGTATGTGTGTGACTACTGTCTAAAGTTAGCTTCAGCAGGAAGGTCATAAATTAAAACTCATGGAGTTGTGTATATGGTCTGAGCAAAATGTATGTTTTCAATTATCATAGCAGCATATTCCATATTATACAGTGAAATCTGCAATCCACTCAGCTATTGAATTGCTGTGTGTTGGCCTTGGGTTTCTCCCTAAGGCTAAACAAATGTTTGCTATAGAAATACCCAGTATCAGCCCAGTGCCCTGCTGATGAATTGCTCCAAGCTGCTGTTAAAAGGAAGCCCTTGTCTGGAGACTGAATGTGAACTGCTGATTTAAATAATGGCTGAGAAGCCTTGTAGCTGTTGGTGCTTTTTCATTGGAAATTTCCAAGGAGAAATAGAACCTGTTGAGTGAGATTTGTGGGTTTTTTTCCTTCAATCATATGTTTTAGATTTTTCAAGTGTTTCCTTGCCTATTTCATTTTCCCCCTCCAGCTGATGTGAACTTTGCTTTGGAACTGAGTGACCTGAGACATCGCCACGGTTTCCGAATCATTTTGGTACATAAAAACCAAGCTTCAGAAGCTCTCTTACATCATGCCCATGAACTTATTTGTTTTGAAGAATTTATTTCAGACCTGCCACCAAGGTTACCACTGAAAATGCCGGTAAAGATTTTAATTCTTGATACAGCAGACATTTCCAAGTGTCAAATTGCAGTTTTTGTTGTAATTTAGGAGGAGAGCAGGCTTAAATTATGTGTGTGTTAATTATGATGGGGAATGTCTCCTGTGTATCTGGCCACTGTCTGTATTTCAGTTACTCCCATGTGAATGTTTGCTTTCTGCTTTCAGGCAGGAAGAGTGAAATACTAAATGTGAAAGTAGTTAACTAAAAAGTGGAATAGTAATGGCACATTCTTACCAATAAATATTTTACTAGATATGTATCTTACATGCTCTCTTTCCCTTGCAGAAAGTTTGGGTATGAATTTAGTTGTGCATTCACATCTTAGTGATGCATTCTAAAGTTTTGAGTGGTTGTGTTTTTCTTGGGTTTTTGTCTTTCTTGGTGATTCCTTTTGGATACGTTGTGGTGTCTTTGTACAGCACTCATGAGTTCTTCTTTCTTGAAATAACTTCCTGACCTATGCTTTCACATGGATGTATAGAATATATAGGTTATTGGATAGTTAACAATGGTGCTTTCTAATCTGGAGAATTCATCAGATATTGATCAGGGACTCCAATCTATTTTGACTTTAAATTATATCGGAGATGGAAGTTTGAGGATCTACCCTGGTATGAGAGTTTTTCAGACAAATTGAGTGCTGCAGAAGGAATGACTTGGCGATGGGATGGGGGTGGTGGGAGGAGGGCACGGTCACCAGAACCAGTGTTAGAACTACTGGTTTTGAACCAGAGGGTGTTCTGGTATAATCAAATTAAAATCTTTCTCCCTTTTAACAGGCTTGTCATACACTGTTATATGTCTATAATCTGCCAACAAACAGAGACAGCAAAAGTGTCAGCAATCGCCTGCGGCGTTTGTCAGACAACTGTGGAGGGAAGGTGCTGAGCATTTCTGGAAGCAGTGCAATTCTCCGCTTCTTAAACCAGGAGAGCGCGGAACGCGCGCGGAAGCGAATGGAAAATGAGGACGTTTTTGGTAACAGGATTGTAGTGTCTTTCACTCCCAAAAACAAAGAACTCAATGAAACAAAAAGCTCCAGCTTTGTGGGAACCGACAAGGTCAAGTCTCCCAAAAAAATTAACAAGAACACGAAGCTGTGCCTCCTCAACAAAGACTCAAATGATCAGTCTGCTGGTACCAAAGGCTCTGCTGGGAGGGGATTCCAGATTCATGGATCTGTCATCAAACCCACAAATGTCAAAAGTTTACAGGTATTGTTGTTCTGCCTATTCTTGCTTTTCCTTGTGTTCTGAGTATTGCTTCTGTTACTGCTTTAACTTGTCAGTCCTAATAAATGAATAACTGTAATGTGTGGGGACATTAATGAGAGCTGTGTTCATCTGCTTGGGAAGCAGACAGTTAATGTGAGGGTGGTTGTTGTCCCTCCTCCCTGCCACATTTGACAGTTTGAAAATACTACTGGTACTTGCTCTCAAATTCTAGCTACTTTTGACTTCTGCACAGGTGATGGGTAACATCTAGAGTGATCCATTTTCCTTGTTTTAAGGAGAGGTAGGGTTAGACCTATAGTGTAGCAAAGCATTTCAACTAATTAGCACTCTGCTGTCTTCTGCCACAGAAAATCAAAGGTTCCTTGTTATGAAATATCAGTGAAAACACTGTTAAAGAAAAAATGGTCAGTCATCTAGCCTTCCATCAGAAAGAAGGCCTCTGGCAAGGCATGTCTGGTGCTTTTATGCTGACCCTTTTTATCCCTTTCACATAGGAGCTGTGCCGCCTCGAATCAAAGAATGTCAGTAGAAATACTGAAAACCAGCAAGAACGTTTAAGAGAACAAATTCCCTCTCCTCAGAGTAACTCTAATGCAGCAGTTTCCGTGTCTCTGGCAACCAAAAAAATGGGAGCAGGAGAATCATCCTCCAAAAATAGTCAGAAGTATGTTTAAGAATAAAAAAAAGATGTAGATGTTAGTTACATGTTTTTTAATGTAAATTCTGCAACATGATGTTTTTTTCTTTTTCTTATATATATTTGTAAATAGAAAAGAGACCTCTGCTTCCAGGAGCATTACCAATTCCCCTGTAGATAAAAAAGATAAAGATGAAACTGTATTTCAGGTCAGCTATCCCTCTGCTTTCAGTAAGTTGACGGCCTCAAGACAACTCAGTCCTTTACTCATGTCTCAGAGTTGCTGGTCATCTCGGTAAGTGTGTGTCTGTCTGTCTTGGGAGGGGAAGTGAGACTTCATCAGTATATACATTGATTACTCACACCTCACTTGCTTGTGCTGGAATTTGTTTTGCCTGCTCATGTGTACTGGGAAAATCCCTTTTAAGTAGTGTATTTATGCATTTGACCTGTGTCTGTTACCTGATTTTGAGATGTATATGTCAGAATTGTGCAGTTCCTTCAGCTCATAAATATTTCTGTTTTACCCAGGAGTATGTCTCCCAACCTTTCAAATAGATCATCTCCACTCACATTCAATGTAGTGAATCATACCAGTGGTACAGACTGCCCTGATCCCTTTGCAAATGGTGCAGACATTCAGATCAGCAACATAGATTACAGATTGTCCAGAAAAGAATTGCAGCAAAATTTACAGGAAATCTTCTCAAGACATGGCAAGGTAAAGGCTCAAATTCTTGTCTTAAATCTGTTTACATAGTTCCTGTTTATATATTTACAAGTGTGGTTTTAGGTTCAGGTAAGCAGAAGGTTTTGGAGCAGGACTTTTAAACCTTGTTAAAAGGATGGATTGTGGGTCTTTTTTTTTTTTCTTTAAAAAGACCAGATAACCACTTGTTCTAGGTTTTTAATTTGTGTGTGGTCTTCATAGGTCTGGAATTCTGAAGTTTGTTATATAAAATTCTTACTAAGTGGCTCATTAGTATGTAGGGATGAGACTAAAGCTTTAACAGGATAACCTTTTTAAGCTTTAGAGCTGAATTCCTAATGTCAGCTTAAAAATCACAGTAAGAACTGTTTTGAATCAGAAGTGATCAAAAACAGGAGAAGTGTGAATTGGTAAAAAGCAATTGTGGAAGGTGAGGTCAGTTGTCCTATTTCTGGCAGATCTGTGCATGACATTTTTCTGACATAATCTTCACACTGAAAGATGATGCTTATGTTAATGAAATACCATGGGTTTGCCTTAGTCCAGGGTCACTGTCCCTGGCTCTTGTTTGCATTGCCCTGATGGCTGTGGTTCATCACACTCCCTTCCCTTTTGTTGTTGGCTCTTGGCCAAAGCAAGACTCTGCTCTGGTGGTGACTTGCCTTGGGTTAATGTTTTGGTGTAAATGTACGAGGTGTTTTCTTCCTCTCAGGTAAAAAGTGTGGAGCTCAGCCCCCACACAGACTACCAGCTGAAGGCTATGGTTCAGATGGAGAATCTGCAAGAAGCCATCAGTGCTGTCAACAGCCTGCACAGATACAAAATTGGCAGTAAGAGGATCCAGGTCTCATTAGCAACAGGAGCTGCTAGTAAATCACTCTCTCTACTTAGGTAATTAAGCACTTTGGCATCTTCTTAATTGTCCTAGCATGTATTAGTAGCTGAGAGATTATTTAAAATACTGATTAAAGGGATAATAGGGAAGTGAAGTAAAATCTGTTGTGTGACCTGATGAATGTGTTAAATACAACTAGGCTGGTTTTTTAGCATTTCTGCACTGCTTGTATTTTAAGTTCTATCTGAAGACTCTAGATCCCTATTTAAGAGGGTTTAATAGCTGTGCTACTATTCTTACATAATTAACTTAATTTGTGCAGCTGACTTAAGATTACTCTGGGCATCTTTATTTCTTCTTTCTTCCAAGAAAGTGTGTATGAATTTAGTTTTTGAGGGTGGGTACAGAGTTGGAAACACCAACAGCATTTCATTTGCTACCTGGAACATGATACAAATTAAGAGTGCTGATGCTAGTAAGAATACAAGTATTTAATTTTTTTCTGATTGAAAGAAAGCATTAGGAAAGAAGGTGTCATTTATTCACAGAATGAAACTATTCTACAGTTATGTACTACTTGCCATTGTATAATTTACAGCTTTATTTAATTCTTGCCTATTCAAAGTTTGTAATGTAATGACCAGGCTGGGAACTTCTAATGCTGCAGCTTTGTTGCATTTTATAGGTGCTCAGATTGTAGCACCACCTATGAAAGCTGCAACTCCTTCAGAGACATGACCTGATGAATTAGCAGAAATGTTACTACTTGTGCTCCCTGATCTAAAATGACAACTTTTATAGTGCTGGAATGGAAGGGAACACACTTTGTCCTGTTTTATGTATAGTTCATAAACTGCATCTGTACATATCTTGCTAATTTAGGCTGGAGTCTGATAAATGGCAGATAACAGCAGATTAATTTTGTGCTAATGCTGCAAAACTTCTCTTACAGCTCAGAAGCAATGTCCATTCTGCAGGATGCACCTGCTTGTTGCTTGCCTGTGTTCAAATTCATAGAAATCTATGAAAAAAAGTAAGTTCCTGGTGGTTTCCTCTCTAGTTCTTCTAAAAAAAGAATCTGATCATGTATCATTGTTTGCAGTGACTTAGAGTAGCAGTGTGGAGAATTATGAATTTTTGTTCTTAGGTGCCACAGCATATTTTGTACCTAGAGGTGATTACAGCAAAGCTGGCCTTTTTTAGAGGGTTTTACTTTCGGTATTTTGCTCAATTCTTCTGCATTGCTTGAATTAACATTTTGCATCAAATAGTTTCTAGCATATTCCTGTTTATTAAACAAGAAGGCAGATGCCAGCATTGCCTTTCCTGCCTTTATAAGGTGCCTTTGTTTCAATGTCTCTGTTCTAGGTTTGGCCGTAAGTTGATTGTGTCAGACTTGTACAAGCTGACGGACACCGTGGCCGTCCGTGACCAGGGAAGTGGGAGGCTCGTGTGCCTCCTGCCCAGCAGCCAGGCCAGGCAGAGCCCCTTGGGATCCTCACAGTCACACGATGGCTCCTCTGCAAACTGTAGCCCAATAATATTTGAAGAGTTGGAATATCACGAGCCTGTTTGTAAGCAGCATTGCCTGAATAAAGACTTTATGTAAGCTGTGTATAAAATATTATAAATATTTCAAATATTTGAACAGCATTTAGAGTGAGCCAGTATATTAAAGTCAAGGTGTGTGTTCTTATAATGTGCTCTAATCACTCCTCATATGTTTACAAGTGTAAGGCAGAAAATAGTTGGAATAGTTGGGCTAGTGCACTTTCTAGGCGGTTCTCATGGGTTGGTGTGTCCAGGTAAGATGATTGTGTTCTAGCACAGCTGCCAGGACTGAGCACCTCTTTAATGGAAGCTGGAAGGCTCCCTGCATTCCTCTGGTCATGTAGGAAGGTTATACATACTGGAGACTTCTATTACCTGAATTTCATTATGTAATTGTAGCTGATTCTGTCCTCCAGCTATATTTAGTAAGTGATTCATAGGGAGTTGCAGGTTTCTTGAAGCTATGTATTAATTTTTTTGTTTAATTCAACAGCTGCCAAGTTGTGCTAGTAGAGCAGTTATTAGGTGATTATTGTTAATTGCCTGGTATGTGCTGCTAAAATGTAATTTAAAAGTGTTAATAGGTAATAAAAATATGGTCTTCTAAATGTTACTTCTGGAAATTTGCTGTAGCTATATTCTTTTTAGGGAAAATTATCAAAGTTGGTTGTAGTGCACTACAAGTACTGTTGTCACTAGTAGCAGTATATTCTGTGCATATAGTATAATGTTTCATATCTGTGTGAGCACAGATATTAAAGCTGTATGTAGAGTAAGCATAAAAACCTGAACCTCTTACTTTTGCAGTGAACATGAGTTTGATCCAGATTCTTATAGAATTCCTTTTGTGGTTTTGTCTCTGAAGACATTTGCTCCCCAAGTTCACAGTCTTCTACAGACACATGAGGGTACTGTGCCTTTACTAAGGTAAAGTATTTTAATTTCTCTTTTTAGTAAGGTCTGATAGGTTGAAGACTTAAAACTTTTGGGGAACTGCCTGTTGTATGTAAACTCAGTTCTTACATAAAATGGTATCCTTTAGAGCAAATTAATACACTATGAAGTGATCACTTTTAAAAATCTTGTTTAGCAAAACCAGCACGCTTACTTAAAATACGTATTTTATGAAGATTTCTGTAGTGTCAGTAAGTTGTTGAAATATCTTACTCATAAAATGTCTCAAAATACTGTTTTAAGACAATTATTATGGTGATATTTTAGTGCATAATGGAAGCTTTTTTTCCCCCTCCATAGTTTTCCTGATTGTTACATGTCAGAGTTCAATGATCTTGAAATGGTGCCAGAAGGCCAAGGTGGTGTTCCCTTAGAACATCTGATTACCTGTGTTCCAGGAGTTAACATTGCCACTGCTCAAAATGGCATTAAAGTTATCAAATGGATACATAACAAACCACCACCTCCTACTGCAGGTAAATATTTCTGCTTAAAACTTTTTCTCTTAACTATTTTTTTATGCTAAAAAGTTAAGCTTGTAAGTTCTGCTAATAAAATAAACATGTATAATTGTTTAAACTTTTTGTGAGGAGAAACTTTCAGCTTGAATGTTCATACTTTTCTCCTATGCTGTAGCTTCAATCCATAAGTAAAGTGTTTAGTGGAAGAGTACTTGTGAAAGGTACAATAATATGACTTTTTGGTTTGTAGATCCTTGGCTTCTGCGTTCCAAGAGCCCTGTAGGTAATCCCCAGCTCATTCAGTTCAGTCGAGAAGTGATAGATCTGCTCAAAAGCCAACCATCCTGTGTCATCCCTGTCAGCAAATTCATCCCAACCTACCACCACCACTTTGCAAAGCAATGCCGAGTGTCTGACTATGGCTATTCCAGGTTAATGGAGCTGCTGGAAGCAGTGCCTCACGTGCTGCAGGTGAGTGGTGTGGCACTGGCCACTCTGACCTGGGGAGCTGTGGCTGCAGCCAATTCAATCCCTGGCTGCTGTTGTGGAATAGATGCTGGGCAGTACCTAGTGCCCCTTGAAAGAGCTGGTTGAATGAACCTTGGTGGGTGTGTTCTTTTTGAGATGCTGTTTCCGTGCCCACCCTTTCAAAACAACTACTGGGGAAACCTCAGGAATAAAGTTTGAAGCTGCTTTTAACCTATGTCTGGTGCTTGGGTAAAAGTTTTTAATTGTGCTGTGTGCAGCATAAGAACACTGCAAATGCTGAGTGCTCATGCATCGGGCTGAGATGTGTTGCCTGTGGCTTGAAGGGATTTCTGTGATAATTAAGTCATGTAGCCTTATTACAAAAGCCCTGTGGTCACATTCACTTACAACTTTGAACAGCAGTTGGTTTTAGGATTTTTAAATAACCAATACAAGTGTGCAGGAGTTGCAGTAGCACTCATGGATGTGGTATTGAATTTCTCAAGGGCATAGCTCTTAGCACAGAAAGTGGGTGGCCTCATGAGGCTGCCATTCCAGATGCTATCTCTGCTATATTCTTTTTCTAGCCTACCTATACTAATACTGGCTTTTAAATACCTTTTACTGAGCGTGCTGAATGTGATTTTCTTTCAGATTCTTGGCATGGGCTCCAAGCGCTTGTTAACGCTAACGCACAGAGCTCAGGTGAAGCGCTTCACTCAAGATTTACTGAAGCTGCTCAAGTCCCAGGCCAGCAAGCAAGTTATTGTGAGGGAATTCTTGCAGGCTTATCACTGGTAAGTTATCCTAATGAAACTGTGCAGGCCCTGTGTGTTAATGGTGATTTTAATACCTAGAGCAAAAGGAGTCAGCACGTAAAATCTCAAAACAAAACTGTGGTGACTATATTGGTTTTTCATTGCAATATGGAAGTTCACACTTCCAATGAAAACAAAAATTAAAAGCTCTTTGCCATATTTTATTCCTTCCTTTAGTACTTTAGGTTCATTTAAGTTCATTGGGGTGGGAAATGGGTTATTGTATTTCATCAGTTCTCTTTGAAGCCATGACTGCAGCATTGGATTTAAGCAAGTAGGTCATGGCACATTAACATGAACAGTAAAGGGAAAACTTAGCTTAGGCTTTCTTCAGAAGGAAATATAAAATGAATAGATTAACTGCCAGGAGTTACTTTTACTGCTTTAATTGATTCTAGCAGTGGCAAAAATTAGGAGTAATACCTGTCTGGAGCCTTCTGTGCTAGCATCCTAAAAAGTAGGGTTTTATTTGTTTGTTTTTTTTGTTAAGAACCAAGATTGATGCTTTCTTTAGTAGGAAGATAGAAAGTAATAATTACATGCTTTAAACAAACCATGGCATCTTAGGGTGAACCTATGACTCTACCTTTACATGTGTGCTGTTGTAAATCATGTGCCAGTAGTTCCTTCTTGGGAGTGTACTTTCCTATTTCCACTCCTGGCAAAAAATACATTATTGGCTGTTTATAAATCTACTTAATGCAGAGTCGGCACTGGCCACTTGTTGAACAAGAATGTTTGAAGTGTTCTTGCTTCTGAGAGGTTTTGGTTGGAGAAGTGGGAATAGTAAAATACATTTTAATGTGTTGCACAATATTGGGAAGCTTTAATATTATGTTTTCCAGGAGATAGTTTCTGCCTTCTCTTGAGACCTGTTCTTGTTTAAAAGAGTCTATGGCTGTAACTATTAGGCCATTAGGATCTAGTAGAAGTGTAGCCAGCTGGAGCTGTATGAACAGCACAATTACACATTTCCTAAAGCACTTAAAACGACTGCTTGATATGTACAGCTCTTTGTTACACTGATTGTTCACAGGACAGTAAATCTTACTTCTCTGGCTAGAACGGATTTCTAGTGTCCCTTTGTTTCCCAGGATGGTATTGCCAGTGTGGAAATGGTCCTTATGTTTTTTTAGGATTTGAGGCTTACTTTCTCAGCTCACCAAAAAATGTGGTTTTTGCCTCCATGGCATGCATTAATATTTCTATTACACACTTTTTGAAACTTTCAGGTGTTTCTCTAAGGATTGGGATGTTACTGAGTATGGAGTGTGTGAACTGGCTGATATTATATCAGAAATTCCAGATACAACCATCTGTTTGTCACAGCAAGACAATGAAATGGTGATTTGTATTCCTAAAAGAGGTATGTCCATGAAAGTTTCTTGTGCTGTTTCTAAATAGATTCTTTGACTGTTCTAATGCTTTAGTAACTCAAATGTGTAGGACTGACTTGGATTTTTTTAAATTTGTGTTTCTACCTTTATAACTAAGTTTCTAAGTTATAGCAAACCAAGAATGTCATTCTCTGCACACTCAAAATAGAGCAGGAAAACAGGTGGCAGAAAACATAAAATAATGTTACTACTTCTGCATGTAGCTGTGCTTTCTGTGGAATGATTGGACAGTAGATTGTTTCCATACAGGGAAAAGCACCAACATATTTGGCCATTTAAAAGCTTTCTAAAGGCCTGATAACCTGACTATTTTTGACTTTTAAACAGGTAAGCCTAGTAAAGGTCTTGGTGGTAGAAGAAAAGAGTGACTTGGCATAATGCATGATGATGCTAAAAACCAGTCACTGTATTTACTTATTGTATTCTGTTGCATTTCATAAACATGTTGGGATGTAACTCTTGCTTTATTTTTTAATTTTAGAGCGTACCCAGGAGGAAATTGAAAGAACCAAGCAGTTTTCCAAGGAGGTGGTGGATCTGCTGCGGCACCAGCCCCATTTTCGAATGCCCTTCAATAAATTTATTCCTTGTTACCACCACCACTTTGGGCGCCAGTGCAAACTCGCTTACTATGGGTTTACCAAACTACTTGAACTCTTTGAAGCCATACCAGATGTCTTACTTGTAAGTTCAAAATCATAAGCTGGACTAAAGTATTTTTCTGAAATGTATACAACTGTTTCAGCAGGGGTTTTATTTCTCATAAAATTTAGTGTGAGTTATAAGCTCTTCACCTGTAATGTTTAGACAGCTGTATTTAAGAAAATGTTAATGCTATTTTGGTAAAACAGTCTGTGGTTTTGAGCACATTCAGGAGTCTGTTTATTAACAAATTCAAACAAAATTTGGTGTCTCAAAATTGGAGTTAAGTTTTATTATAATTGTGTTCAATTTGCTTTAAAAAAGTTAAGTTTCACTGCTTGTTTTGTTATATTTCAGACATTACACGGTTTTGCTTGCTGTACAAACAGCTTTTGAGGTGGCTGAGTCCTGGTGCACAGAAATCCCTGCCTGCAGGCCCTGAGTTTGAGCTGCAGCTTACGCTTTGTTCATCCAGACTGCATCAGTCACCTCAGCAAAGTGTCGCTTGTGTTCTGTAGGTGCTGGAGTGTGGGGAGGAGAAGATCCTGACGCTGACAGAGGTGGAGCAGGTGAAGGCAGTGGCTGCCCAGCTGGTGAAGCTGCTGCGGGCGCAGAAGGACAATTCCCTGCTGCTGGCTGACCTGCTGCCCGAGTACAGCCGCACCTTCGGCTACGCCCTGCGCCTGCACGACTTCGACGTCAGCTCCCTGCCAGCCCTCATGCAGAAACTCTGCCACGTCGTGAAGGTAATCCTTTGGCCCTGGGCTTATCCCTCTGCAACCTCTGGGGGGTTGTGCTAAAGAGTTTTCCACCTCACAGGGCATGGCTCAGTGCCTGTAATGAAATGTTGTTTCTGGAGTGCGGCGTTAAGTCAGGAAGGGGAAATTCCAAAAGGGTTTTAAATGTAGTTTCTATATTCTTATTCTGTAAGAAATTCTAATTCTATATTCTTATGATGTTCTCTGCAACCTTGTGGCATTCTCTGGGAATACTCATGTTTATTTAACAAACGATAAGAGAGATTCTATTCTAGTACTTATTTTAACAGTACAAATTGGTTTTTCTTCCTACCCGACTTCCAAAGTTTTCTGATAATTGTAGTAGTTTTCAGTCTTCTAATGCTTTCAGTTCCTTTTTTCTTTTTTAGCTGTGATTTGAGACTTTGACTCTGAACGTAAATACATTGGTGGTCTTCTGTGCCAGTGGAAAAGAGAGGTTGCAGTTACATGCATGTGGGCACGTTGGTTCAGTTTCTCCAGTTTTGTTGACTTAGCAGCTGCTGTTAGGCTGGAGCTCAGTCAGGACCACCTGGCTTGTAACAGAGTAAAGTCATACCTACCAGTGGACAGAAACTGCTGCACAGATGTACAGGTTTTGTATATTTGAAGTAAATACTTGCATGTGATATGGTGCAGGATTTTGTGTGTCTTTTGCTAGGGGAATATCAGATACAGCTGCAACCTTGTGGCATTCTCTGGGAATACTCATGTTTATTTAACAAAAAATAAGTAAAAGATTCTATTCTAGTACTTATTTTAACAGTACAAATTGTTTTTTCTTCCCACCTGACTTCTACCTGTGAAAAAGTTTTCTGCTAACTGTAGTAGTTTTCAGTCTTCTAATGCTTTCAGTTCCTTTTTTCTTTTTTAGCTGTGATTTGAGACTTTGACTCTGAACGTAAATACATAGGTGGTCTTCTGTGCCAGTGGAAAAGAGAGGTTGCAGTTACATGCACGTGGGCACGTTGGTTCAGTTTCTCCAGTTTTGTTGACTTAGCAGCTGCTGTTAGGCTGGAGCTCAGTCAGGACCACCTGGCTTGTAACAGAGTAAAGTCATACCTACCAGTGGACAGAAACTGCTGCACAGATGTACAGGTTTTGTATATTTGAAGTAAATACTTGCATGTGATATGGTGCAGGATTTTGTGTGTCTTTTGCTAGGGGAATATCAGATACAGCTATGCTCAAATAAACCCCAGCTCTACATCTTATTTTTAATTCTGTCTCTTCTGTGCCCCTTTCTTTCCCAATTAATTTTTCCAGGTGGTTGACACAGAATCTGGCAAGCAAATTCAGCTGATAAATAGAAAATCTCTGCGCACTCTGACTGCCCAGTTGCTGGTCTTGCTGATGTCCTGGGATGGAACATCCTTGCTCTCAGTTGAGCAGCTTAAACAACATTATGAAACAGTCCACAGTACTTCACTTAATCCATGTGAATATGGATTTATGACCTTAACTGAGCTCCTGAAGAGTCTGCCTTACTTGGTTGAGGTGTGTAAGCTCTTGCCTTTCTGGTATGTTTGAAAAGCCATTGTGCCTAGAGGCTATGGAAGTGTGTCCTCTAATTCTTTCTCCTTTTTTTTTTTCCCTGCTAGGTTTTTACCAATGGTGCAGCAGAAGAATATGTCAAGCTTACAAATCTGTATGTTTTTGCAAAGAATGTGAGGTCCTTACTTCACACCTATCATTATCAGCAAATTTTTCTTCATGAGTTCCCAGTAGCATACAGCAAATACACAGGAGAAGTGCTGCAGCCTAAAACATATGGGTGCAATAATTTAGAAGAGCTCTTGGGAGCAATTCCACAGGTGTGAAGAACTCAGTTTTGCACAGTTACATTGAGATTTCTGTATGGATTAAAAGTAGCTACACAACCACAGTTTCAGTTAGTTGGGGTGACTTACTGGAATAATTACTTTCTTCAGAGAACCTTATACCTGTTGTATTTTTAATACACTTCTGAGAAGTCAGGGAAAGAAAATGAACAAGCACACATGTCTTGGTGAAATTTTGCTTAAGAACTGTTCTCTAGTAAGGCTGTAAACATCCCTGGCATCTCTGAGTGAGAGAATTGATTTTCTGTCTGTGTGGATGAATGGTTCAGTACTGAACCTTCATTTTGATCAGAGTGCATTGTTGGGTTTGGGAGTAAATTCTGGGACCTTGTCAGAAGTGTCATGTTCTTGTCATACACATATTCTAAGTGCTCTGGGATAATTCTGTGATGTAGTTTGTGGCTATAGTGTTTCCTTTAACTATGACAAAAAGGAATTTTTCAGTTCCATGTTTAAACATTTTGTTTCATTCATGTTTATTTAGTATACTTTCTGGCACTATAGTTTGCCTTTGGTATCAATTGCTTTGAGCTTTTACTTGAGTAGTGTAGTACAAGTTAGCAATGTGCTTTAGTTTACTGTTGGAGTCGTGTCAGTGCAAAGCTAGGTGAAGGGCAGTGAGCAAATGCTTTGAGCTTTGCATGTGCTGATGTTCAATTCTTTTTCCTCCTTAATAGGTGGTCTGGATTAAAGGACATGGCCATAAGAGAATTGTAGTCCTGAAGAATGATATGAAAAGTAAGCCATTTCAATTTCGAGCAGCATCTTAGTTTTCTATTTTTTAAGAGGCAGCTCGAGTTAACTAACCAAATGAATTTGCCTTTTTGTAGCTCGTTTTAGCTCACCTAGTTTTCCCCCTGCTGATCATGTAGATGATCATGGAAATCAACTTGCTGACAATAATGGACATATTATGGAGACCCAAGCATCCACTTCCTCAATGGAACTAAATCTAGGAGGGCCTAGCAATGGTAATGCAAAGTTGGTTTATATGGAATTTATTTTCTTAGGGGAAATAAGCAGAATATTTGAAGCAGCATGAGGAAAGGTGAGTTAGTAAATCTGAACTTGTGTAAATATGCATTTTGGCTTGAAAGCTTGTTGAACTTCTCTGAGTTTGTTGTTAGGCTTTTGTTCTGAGCTGCTGGTCTATAAATGTGTGTATATATATATAAGGAGAGAACTTTTGGGTACTGCTTCCCAAGAAGGCAGTATTGGTGAATTTGGTGGAAATTTAAGTCTATGGACATGAAGCTAATGAGAGGGGGGTCAGCAGCAGCTTCTGCTAGCAGTGTTTCCTGTATTCTGATGAGAATTTAATTAGATGCTCTTGATGCAGCACATGAATCTGAGATTGATTAGCATTAATTAAGTTAGGTTGGTGTTAGTATTTCAAATAGAGCACAGTTCTGAAATCCTCAGATTTGCATCTGGAGACTTTACACTTACCTGTGACAGCAGTGACACCTTCACAGCTTACAGATGCTCTGAAAGATGTTCCCTTATTTTTGTAGTTTCTAATCAAACAGAGCAAGAACTTCTTTGCCTCACAAACACATCTCCTGTTGATCTCCTGTGTGAGCCAGTCCCTTCCTGCCTGCCATCCCCCCAGCTGAGACCTGACCCCGTGGTTCTTGAGTCTGCAGACCTCATTCAGTTTGAGGAACGCCCTGCACCCCTCCCAGGTAGGAGTTTGCCTCCCTTTGTTGCTTCAAACAGGCTGATTCATTCTCTTTGAGTATTTTGTTGCCTATCAGCAGAGAAATATTACTCTTTTTTTAAAATATAGAGCATCACTAAATTGAGTTGTCTTATTTATTTTAGAGATAATGATTTTAACAGAAGAAGAAAAACAGACAATTGTTACCACAGCTCAAGAAAAGCTGATCTCTGGTTCTGTGGTGTCTGACACCACAGAGAATGCTTCAGTGCCTCCCTGTCAGTCCTCTGAAACCCAAGTAAACAAAGAAGCAACGGACAGCCCAGCCAAAAAGCAACACAAAAACAAGGTCAAATTGGCAGCAAACTTCTCACTTGCACCTGTAACCAAGCTTTAACTCTTTCTTTTTAGTGTGAAAGACAAATACCTATGGACTGTGCACAAAGTAAAGCTGTTTGCTAGCCCATGTGTATTTTAATGGAAAACCTGGAGGAATTAATTTGTATTTAATGTATTCAGTGAAAATTTTGTTCCTTTTACACTGAACACAGCTGTTAGCAGAGCAGATTTTTTTCTATTATTTTGAAAAAAAATCTGTCATTTGTTAAATTATTCTTAAATTTTACAGTTTTTCATAAATGTGTTCAGTAAAAGCAAGATATTAATTCAACAAACACGGAACAGATTTTATTTTCTTTAAGCCTTGTTGGTGATGTAATCATACATGTAGCATATTGTATTCTATAGGCTGTTGCTTACTGGTATTGTTTCAGACAGTATTAATGAAATGCATGACTTGTCTTTCAAAAGCCTGTTGCGAAATTTTAACTCGCTGACCTGGGATGACAAGAGTGAGGGGAGCTGATTGTCCTCCAGAGGGGAAACTTGTTCTCTGCCCTTTCAGATGACTTGTAACTGCATGGGAAATGCTTGTTTAAAGGTGTCTGTAGGAGACTGTGGGTCTTGTGTAAAACTTGTTTTAAATGTGTTTTTGCTGTAGCTTTGTTTCATTTAGGAGCTTTCTAGGACACTGGTGCTTTACTCTTCCCTCATATTTAGTTTATCTGGCATGGGTTTGGTTAAGGGAAAGACTGTCTTGATGTCATGAGTGCAAGATACAGACACACACATTTTCATTGTGTCTAGAAGTGAAGTTAGGAAGATTCTGAAATATGCATTTAATGCATAAATTACAGATAATGGAGCAGGTCTTATTAAAATGGCTGGTGATTGAAGGCACTGATGCTATTTCCACCTGTAAGGAAAGTTCTAGCTACATGTGGAAATGCTAAGGTTGTTCTGCTTAACCTTGTTTTCTATTTTTAAGCATGTTCAGTAAATGGGAAGCTCCTTTGATGTGCTGTCTTTTAGCTGTGTCTGTTTTTATTCTAAGACTTACTCCTGGTGTTGGCAGCTTTTTGATTTCGTGGCATCTTGTGTTGGCTTTTGCAAGGGCCAGCTTTGGGAGAGAGGCTGAGTCAGTGGATGACCTTAACTCTAGTTAGCAGAACTGTCCAGTGTGTGAGACTTTCTACCCATTCTGGGTAACCATGGCATTTACAATGGGTTGTATTTGCCAGGCAACAAATAAATGCTTGTAGTATTGAAAGAACCTATACTAGAAGTTTTCCACTGGCCAACTGAGTATTTTTTTAGATGGATTCTATTGTAATATGCAAGAGATGGAACACAGGCTCTAATTTTTCAGCCAGCAGCAGGAAATGCCACTGAACAATGGCTATGGACAGAATTTTACTAGTCAGATTTTGTTATAAAATCTTTTATATTTAGGCAAGTATTACCAGTAGTGAGTTTATAGCCATTGTAAGTGCAAAGAAACACTGGGAGGTTTTTCTGAGCATTATGGCACAGTATTTTGAGTCCACAGTAAACCTCTACAGACATACTGCTATAGAAGAAGAAATTTAGAAGTAAGTTTTCTTGGAATGTTTTTAGTGAGTTAAATGCAAGAAAATCTGCTTTCACCTTAACTTTGATAAGGTTGACAGTGATCAGTTGAGATCTTTGTTTCAGGAGAGCATGCATTGGAGAAGAGACCAGCCTGAAATAGTATTTTCATTAGATGCAGCTACAAGTCATTTGGAGTACTAAAGAAAAGCAGGTTTTTGCTTCAGAGGAAAATATGGTGTTTATCCAAGTGATGTGGTGGTTATACCACATATGGAGGTCAGCATATCTTATCTGGATTCACGTGTGATTCTGCTGAAATTGCTGTTTGAAAGTAATAGAATAATACTTTTGAGAAGTTGTGTTCATAGTGTAACAAAATAGCTAATTGAATTGCAATATATTTTTTTATCCAAAGGGTTAAATGAATGATGTGACTTACAGATTTAAAAGCATTGCAACCATGAAATTCTTTAATTTAGCAAATAAATGTACTACTTCAGATTCATGTTTGTTTAAAAGAAAAAATGTCACTGAAGCCCTCAATTTATGCACTATTTTTTTCCTTGGAATGGGAGAGAGAAGAAGGACTTCTTTTCTTAGCTGTCTACTTTGTTTGGACACTTTCTTTTGTGGCTCAAGTGCTGTTTTGTGTGTTGGGACCAAACAGTTGTCAATAAAATTTTCAAGCAAGCATAACTCTTGTCCTTGTTTCAAGTCCTGGGGTGGGGAAAAAAGAAACAACCAAAAACCAAACCAGCTTGCCCTAGAATACTTAACTTGCTGTGTCATGTTAAATTTGATTATTGGGACAGAACAGAGAGCTGGGGTTTAGTGAAGACTAAAGAAACACCATAAATTGTGGAGGTTGAGGCTTTTTCCAACTGAGCTGTTTGCAGATGCAGTCAGTGTTTCTTTCTGCTCTCCATGCAGGGTCATGTGTAGGGTTTATTTTGAAAAGAAGCTGTGCCATTTATCATGTAAAGAGAAAAATTGGAGGAAGGGCTGTAAATCCAGCAGGTGGATGTCAGGTGTTCCTCCTCAGTATGTCTCCCTTTCAGATGTTAAAATTGTTGCCAATAAGGTCATGTGAACATTAATAAATTAATGAGTCACTTGAGTTATAATGGGTGTTTTCAGCCTGAAGATGGTAATTATTCAGGAATTATAAATAGGGCAAATTTCTTTCACTGGAGTGTTTTGAAATTCAGAATAATCTTAAAACAGAAAATGCAGCTAAACTGAACTGGTTTGTCATCTCACAGCTTCATGGACAAAAGCAAAGACCTGGATGAGCTGTTCCTGCCTCTTTTTTGGGGGGTTTTTTGGTTTATGTTTTGTGACATATTCTCACTCAACAGAACTGTTAAGTGGAGCCTGCTGGAATAAGTCAGGCCTGTTGCAGATAAGCAATCACTTGACTTTACAAAGTACTTGTTCACTAAGCAATTTTCAAGTAACTACCTAAAAAACTTAGTGGGAAATTCTTCATAAACAATGTGATAAATATCCCTCTTGGAAATAATAAATATTCCTCTTTGAAAGGAGGAACAGGTGCTTTATAAAAACTTCCTAGAGCAGCACCACAAACCCTATAATCACCACTCTGTAATTTCATTTTTCAGTAGTTGTCAATGTTTTTAAGTAAATGAATGAGTAAAATCCCTCATAGCACCTGGTATGTAATTACTTTCAAAAGATGAGTTTTATTTTAAATGCTGCTTTGGTTTTGTGCTGCAAACATTCTTACTACTTTTATTTCGCGTTTTATGTTAAGCCATCTGTTTGGAGTTGGTAAAAAAGTGGTGATGGAAATAGCTTTCATTTTTTTTCTAAAATTAATATGGCTTATTTTGTGTGCCATAAAGTAACAGGACAGACTAGTTGCATGGTGAGCTATGGTTTAACTCCTATTAATAGCATTTTCTTAGCAAGCATCACTTTAAATGCTGTATTCCTTCCTGTATGACTATTTTTGTTTAGTATTGCTTAAGTGGATAAAGACAGAAAAAAATCCTAATACAAGTGATTATTAAAATGGATTGTAGTGCTATATGTATGCTACAGAAAGCAGATTGTTCTAAAGAGAGAATGCCATTTCACTAGAAATTCCTGAAATGCCACTTCAAGATGTTATTTGAGCATGTTTTGACATGGCTGTCAAAGCACTCTTGTATGTCATGCCATGGCTCAAGTTTCATGTCAGTCTTTCAGTTATTGATTCAAAAGTGAAGAATTGCATCCTGCCTGCGTCATGAAGGAGAAAAACCACAAACTCTTCTCTTGGTGTAGCTGGGATGAGGTAATTGGCTGCAAGAAACTTGATAGTAGCTGCAGTCATCCCCTCTGGTTTTGTGGTCAAGCCTGTTAAAATCCACTGATCTCTGTAACTGATGAGATTCAGTTTAGGAACCAGTTTAAACACCTCTTGGTGTCTTACACAATTCTTTCAGTCTCCCATGAAGTGTTGCACAAGAAACAAGAAAGCAGAATTGAATGTGAGGGGAGATCTGTGAGACACCTCCTTGCTCATCTCTGAGACCGAGTTGCTGCCCAGGCTGTGAGGATCCAGGCCCAGCTGCTGAGCTGCTCTCAGGATCCCAGTGCAGTGTGTGCACAAGGGAGAGGAAGTTTTGGCCTTTGGGTAATATTTTTGGTATGATCCTGTTTGAAAGCAGCCTGCTTGCCTGGCTGTTTATAGGATGGATGGGATCACGTGAAACAAGATGCACTTTGGTAACAATGGTAGAATTTATGCTGGGATGAAGGAGGATTTTTTGTTCATTTCAGTAACACCAGGGCTCCCTTGGCATGGCATTTCTGATACTCATGAGTTGGAACCTTTACATTCTCAGTGTAGGGCTGGGAACTGCCCTAATCTGTGCAGGCTCTGGGCTGTAGTGAGGTTCCAAAGTCATCTTAGACCATAATGAGATTGGCTTTTTTGGTGGGTTTTCTTTATCAGTGAGAAAACAATTTATTTCAGTAGCTTACATTCTCAGTGTAGGGCTGGGAGCTGTCTCTAATCTGTGCAGGCTCTGGGCTGCAGTGAGGTTCCAAAGTCATCTTAGACCATAATGAGATTGGCTTTTTTGGTGGGTTTTCTTTATCAGTGAGAAAACAATTTATTTCAGTAGCATCTCAAACTTACCCCTCAGCATTACTCCTTTTGTGCAGAATAGCAACCTTATTCTTTTTGAGAAGTGTAGCAGCACAGGAACTGCATCCCATTCCACTCCACAACCAACTTTCCCCTCAGTAACAGGAAGAAACAAAGGCTTAGTATAACACAGCAGCTTAGTTTATTTGGAGACATGTTTAACTTGGAAGAGATTCAGTAGGTCTGGGGGAAGGTACAAGAGAACCATTTGCTGGTGGAATTGGTGATTGGTACAAATAGCACTTCAGCACTTTTGCTTTTCTCAGTAGACCAAGATCCTTTCCTGAACACAGTCATGTTTACCAGTGTGTCAAATCCACCTTACACGTTCTTCCACACACGATTCCTTTTCCAATGCCTTGCCTTCTTTCTGAAGTGATAAATAGCCAGGATTTCCAGAAGAGATACCGGGTGCTTCCATCAATGTCCCTCTCTGCTGACAGTGACTGATAGCTGAAAATCAACTCTGAAATGATGCCAGTTACTCCATATAGTCACCTAAAGATACTTGTCTGATGCTCTGCTGATTTTATATATGGGGATTGTATCATGTGTTGTGCACAGGATCATGGCAGTTAAAAAGCCCCTAGTTGTTCCTGGGATATTCAGTGATTTAGTCTGGTTTTTAAAAATAAGGGTCAAGATTTTTACACTTAATTCCTTCCTAAGTTTAATTTAATTGCAGCCATTAACTTTGACATCAGCCGTAAGGGCTCTGCTGTGTTCTAGATAGGCAACACTAAACCAGTGTTGAACACAGTTGAGAATCTGACCTTACAGTCTAAAAAATCCAGGACTTTATTGCTAAGCAGCATCACTGACCCACTTCAGAAGGAACCAATTGTGCACTGCAGGCAAGCTCTTCAAACCCACCCAAATAAACACAGAAATTTGCTAATTAAAAACAAAAACTGGCATACAGAAAACCTTCCAGCTGAGCCAAGCTAGAACTTCTGAAAACGAAGTTCACTCTCATTAACACTGCTGGAGTTCAAGTCCTTTTGGGGCACTGGCTGCCAGTGCTCAACTGCAAGAATATTGCACATTCCCACTTGCTGTTTTTCTTCTTGGTTTAATTAAAGGAGATTGCTTTGTAGCCTGGTCATGAATGTTGCTTCCCAGGATTGTCTAACTCTGCTTCTTGCTAATGAAATTTGTTCATGGAAACCTACACTGCACTCACTTGGCTTTATTGCCAGGTGGATTCTGCAGGGATCACCCCTCTCATCAGCACAGCCTGGGTTAAACACTCCTGTGCAGAAGTTACCTCAGGAATTAAATGTGCAAAGTCCTTCAGGACCCTTTATTAGTGGCATTCACAGCTGATCCTCCTAAGGTTTGAAGTTTGGTGCTCCACTACAGCTTTTTCCCTGACTCCCATTTGCCTTCATTAATGACACTGAATATCTGCCCCTTGCCTTTAGATACTGACAATTCCTGATGTCTTAACTGGTACCAGCAAGAGCCTGTGGAATTTTACAGGAGCCAGTGGGTGTTTCTTTCCCTCCAGTGTGCATTTCTCCCCTAAAAGCAGTTTCCCCACAACTGTAAATGTACACAGGTGCCCTGCAGAGTCCAACCCACACCAGGTACAGATTGTGACAGCTCCAGAGCTCAATGTGGTGTTGTATGTCTCAAAGGATACAATAATCATACATGAGAGTCAGCCTTTGTTCTCTTTCCTGCATCTTTGGTCAAAGTGATTAAAGTGCTTCATGTCTCAGTGGAAACCTTTTGTGTTTTTTCCTCTTTGATCCTTAAAACTTAAGGTACTTAGTGACGTCGGTTCTTTTTCTCAAGTGAGTCTGCAATACTGAAATTATTCTGGAAATGCAAGTGTTTTTCATCAAATCAGTCAGTGCTAGGGATTAGGTTTTATGTGTATAAGGATAGTCTGAGTTACTTTAGATGGTGTCTATTGCCTTCAACCTTAATAAGATACTTTTTCTCTCTAAAAAAATAACTGTTTATCCTTTTGGGGTAACTGCTGTTAATTTTTTCTCCTTTCCTATACTGTAGTTCCTTGGTATATAAGCACACACTTCACTTAGCTGGCTTCACAAAATGGAAGTTCCTTTTGCAAAAGGTTATTTTAGGAACTTTTTGCTATCTTTTGTTATTTCTAAGCCTGAGATTGTCACACTAGATCCAGGTACGTTTATTTTACTATTTACACCTATCACAGTACATTTATATGGAATACCATCACACAGACAAACCAGCTACTGACAGCTAATATAAAGATATTAGATTCCACAAGCTTAATCTGCATAGAGACCAGAAACACACTTAATGGTGAAACACAGACAAGTATTTCTGCATTTCCCTTAATTTTAAACCCACTTTATATAGAATGTGATCTTCCTGCCACAAATACCTACTTCTGTATTTGTATATTTGTCTTGTGGCCAATTTGTCTTGGGTGCCTTGTGTCTTCCTATGCTTTTTTATGGATAGTTTCTATTTCTTGTGGTCACAAAATATACAATTAATACCTGTTTTAAGCATGGTTTCAATTAGTTAAATTTTGTATTGTGTTCTTCTCCCAGCAATCTGTCAGTGCTGTGTAATTTCCTGCTGCATGTAGCTTGTAAAAATGGAGAAAACCCTGGGTGAATATTTCTCTTACTTCATGGGAGCTGGAGATCTAAAACAGAAGTGACACAACCTTGGACTGCATCATCAACTTGCAGATTACTGTAGCTGTGCTTTGCTAAAGCTTTGCCAGGGATTTATTTCCCCTGGTGCAAGCAATATTAATTTGACTTGAGTAACTCAGATATCATATG
Source organism: Passer montanus (assembly GCF_014805655.1). NCBI lineage: Eukaryota > Metazoa > Chordata > Aves > Passeriformes > Passeridae > Passer > Passer montanus. Next base: position 8,910,997 of record NW_024373256.1, read on the forward strand.
GGATATAAAAACTTGTAGCTACTTGCAGCATTCTTGTCACTGATCTCATTCTTTAGAAAGAATTTGAAATGAAACTCCACAGCAAAGTAGTTGAACATCACACAAGTTTGGTGTTTTGTATGCAACATCAGTTATCCTACAGTTGCTTCCTCTGTCAGTTGTGCCATATATAGCATTGCTACTTGTGGCTTTTGTTCTGAAAAGTAGCCAAAATTGGAGAATTTGGCGAATTTTGAGTGCAGTTTGTCACAGGGGGGGAAGTGTACAACATATTCTTCTGAAGTTATCACCTATTAAAATTGCTGGTTTACACCATACTGGATTAAATATAGCCCCTTTTCATTCACCTGTATCACGGGGGTGCTTTTTGTTGACTCTACTGCTGATCTCCTCTGGTCCCTGGACAGCCACTAAATAGATTTCTTTTGTTTTTAGGCATGCGTGTAGAGTGATCCATGCAACAGTGAAGAACCTGCCATTGTCCAGTCCATAGATTACACTTTGCAGCTGCTCTTGCCTCCCTCAGCAGGATGCTGCTGGTTCCCCTCACCATCCAGTTCCACTCAATGGAAACACTGAAAAGACAAGCAGGGTGGGAAGCCCAGGGCTCTCTCTACATGATGTTGCACTGTGTGGCCCCACAACAATCTTTAATAATTGCCAACCCTGCCTTGGCAATGGTGGGCTTGCTTGGAGGAGGTTCTGCCTTCTTTTCTGCTGGGCTGCCTGCAATGTTCAAAACAGGACACCATTAGAACCAAGAGCTGCTCAAACTCTTCCTTCCTACTCCTGCCTTAAAGGGTGCAAACCTTTCCTGCCCTCTCTCCACCACCCTGAATTTTTTAGCTCCTGTTTGAACAATACATTTTGGTGGTGACTGAGCTGATGCCTGGTTTGAAACTGCTCAGAAAGTCTTATCTCTGCAGGGAAGGGTGTTAAGAGGAGCTAAAGAATCCATACATCTCAAAGGGAGGGGAAACTTGCATCTGGTTCAAGGCAGGTGTCCCTTTTCACAGCCATGGGTCCTTTCACAAAGTCGTTTTAACTCCCAACAAGGAAAGGAGCTCTGAAGAACAAAAGTATTGCTAGAATTTATTCCCTCATTGGCTTGGATGTTGTAATTAAGGGAACAAGATAAAGGTAGGTTTTCATTTTTCAGGGTGAAAAGAATATTTTTATCTTTAAAACTGCATTTAAAAGCAATGAGAAAGTAAACAAACAAGGAAGATGAGTCATGCTCCCTGTGACTAAGGGGGTATAAATAATTAGTGATGCATCTTAAAATGTCTCTTCTCAACCTTGTACTTGAACTTCAAGGTCATTCCAGTCCCTCTGGGAACTCTTGAACAAGATCTTGGTCTGTGCAAAAGGGCAGAATGTTTGGTACAAACCTCTTCAGCTGGTGGACCTTTCTAAGAAGGGCACTGCTCTCACTTGGCTCTGCCTGAGAGCTCATCTTGAGACAGGGCAAAATCAATCTGTGAACTCCTAGAGCTCCTGCTGTGGCTGTGACTGTTCTGTTTGAAAGGTGCAGCTAAAAGCTTCCGAGGCATCAGGAAATCCACTTTGTCTCTCAGAAACCAGTGTGTTTCCATCCTGCCTACAAGTGATCTGGGTTGGGGTGGTTCAAAAGCCTATTTCTGATGGTAATATGTAAGAAATGTGGGTCAGCTGTGGAAGTTTGCAGTTTTTTCCTCTAGTTTCCATCTTGACTGCAATAAAACAGGTGAACTTTGTTTCAGATATTCCAGCATAGACCTGGAGAGGTTTTTTTCCATTATTTTTGCAGAAACAGATAGAAAAATTATTAATAGAAATCTCCCTGCTTAGAAAGCAGCTTGTGGCACTGTGTATACAAATATACTTTGCGTATTTAAAACATACAGAGCATTTCTGAAGTGACCATAGGTGACTGAAATTCAGTTTTAAGGGGTAATTTGGTACCTGAAGTCTAAGTGGCCAGCAGTTGCTGACACCCTGAGCTGTTTCTAGGTGATCTAGTTGTTTCTAGCTAGCTTCACCTAGCTTTTGCCAGAGGCTGCCCTGTGAAAATGCTCTTATAATCAGTTGTCTTTGGAGTTTTTCCTTTTGCTCTTGCTTTTTTTCTTAATGATTAGGAACTCACTGGTAGGAGACTGTGTGGCTTTGTCGATGGGTTTTAACTTGGTGCGAAGGAACTCAGCCATCTCTCTGTCTTCTTCTTTTTCCCTGGTGGAAGGAAGCAAAATAGATGTTAGAGGAATGACAATTTTATCTGTAAATGGGACAGCAGAAGATAGAGCAGCCAGGATCAAATCACTAGTAAACAATTAATTTCTTTGCTATTTTCGGAAACATTTAATTTTGCCACTTATTAAAAAGCAAAATATTTGCCTAAATGAAAGCTGCTGCTGAGGCTTTTGTGATTTGCACAGGGGGCTCAGTGAGAGCTCTGGGTTCAGTTCTAGCTCAGGTTCCCTGTCAGCTGCTGCCTCTGCCCAGCTCTCTTTGATCAGCTGCAGGACTGGCAAGAGCTTTGCCAAATCCTCTCCCTGCTTGCCCAGAATTTCAATGTGTTGGAGGAGATATTGTCATTTTGGATAAATGGATTGAGTCTTTACTGCTGAAAGAGGGGGAAGTAAGAGCAAAACTGACTCTGTGGAGTGTTGATCTCAAACAAAAGATTGGATTTGGGTGCTGGAAGTGAACTCTGGAGGAAGCCTACAACTTTCTTGGCAACTTTGGGCTAAGGCATGGAGGAGAAACCCTTCAGAACCTGCCCATGGCTTTGGTAGGGCTGTGCTGCTGACTGCTTTTTAGCTGGGGTTTGGGGTTTTTTTGTTGTTTGAGTTGTTTTGCTATGACAAGATGGGAATAGTAGTAATCAACCTGACAACATGAATAATTTAAAAAGGAGGATTTTAGATGTCTACAAATATGCCCCTTGTAGAATTCCATTTCATGTCTACTTTTTATCCCAAGAGAATTCTCTGGTAGCAGCATAAATCCTTTTCTTTTAAATGGTAAATGCCCAGACTGTTTCTGGTAGGAAAATAAGAGACCAAAGCTCACTGTTATTCATGAGATGACTGAATCATTAATGGGATAAAGAGCCACAGAATTAGAGTAATCTAATTTTAATGGTTTTCCTATGGAAAGGAGAGGAGGCTTTTAACTTGGTAAGTTGTTTTGAAGGACCAATTCTCTCCAATTAATGTTGATTTAAATTTTGTCACTTAATCTATTGTATTATTAGGCTTGTGGAATGCCACTAAGTAAGTCCAGTTGCTCTTGGCTCTCACCGTAATCTCTCCACCTCTGCATCATCTACAAGAAAATCTCTTTTTTGTACCAGTCGATGAATCTTCTGAATCAGTTCATCCTCTCTTTGCTTCTCCATCTTTGTTTTTTCTTTTTCTGGTCAAAAAGAGAGAAAAGAGTGTGTTACTTTGGACTCTGGGGAGGTGAGGGGGTGGTGTAGGACATTGCAGATGTCTGAGGATCAGCTGCTGATTGAAGTCAATGGTTTTCCAGGCTGAGTCACCAAAACCCCAGCAAGCTGGGTCACTGCCTCTTTGCTCTCCTCACTTGCTGCTGTTGACTCTGATCAGCTTTTAATGGTCTGAAGGCTCTGTGGGGTTTGCTAAGCCTGCTTTTAATCCTCAATGACTCTGCAAGACATTGCTTGGAATTATTTTCAGAGCTTTGGCAAGAAAATAGTTCCAGATGCTTTGTTAAAATCCAACGTACAAACTCCATTTGACCTCAGGGGAAAGGAGATCACACCAAAAGGAACTATTTCTCTGTGTTTCAAGACAGCTTTGGCTGTTGAAAACAGCACTGTTTTTTCTACTCTGACAAGGCAGGTGGGCTGCAAATCCCCACCAAAAGCATAAATTGTAAAACATGGAAAAATAAATCCAAGTTTATTTTCCCCGAACTTCAAAAATCTGAGTAATTCATATATGTCCTTGTTAATTGGCCAGTCTGGAATGGCTAGGTTGTCTGTAAACAACAATTTTTGTGGCATGAAAGAAATCTGTCACAAACTAAAAGTCATAAATGTTAGGGATTACAGAGCTGTCCTTTCAGGCTATAAAGCAAATGTATTTCACAGAATATTTAAGACAGAACTCTTCAAATCTCGCAAGTGCAGCAGAGATGAGAAAGCCAGAGGCAAATACAAGCTCATGTATTTCTCTGAGAAGCTGAAAATTTTGAGCAGCTCTGAAGACACTTTGTATTAAATCAAGATTTTGGGCTTTGGGCAGCAGAACTGTGTTCAGAGACCTGCACAGCTCAGTGCAGTGAGAGCTGGGGGAGGGAGCTGCAGTCTGATGCATCTGAGCTGTGTTATGTCTGCTGATTCAAGTTACAAGACACTTTTAATAGCTAAATTAATCAGACACTTGAAAACAATTGTTTTTAGTACAGATTAAAAAAAAAGAATGCTTAGAGGTGGCTGCTTTTTCCTGCTTTGTCTGTTATGGCTAAGGAGCAAGGACTCTCCTCACTTCTGAAGATAGAAGCTACTTTCTACTTCCTTTCATTCTATCCTTTTCCTAAATTGAGATGTGCTCCCCCATTATATCCTTCAGGAAACTTTCAACTAAAAATATTAATATATGTGGCAAAATACTGCATATTCTGTGTACTAAAAGACTGATTCCACATCTACTGAAATTGGCTAAACTGTGAAACCAAAGAGCAGCTCTCTATGCAAACCTGTGTTCTTACAGGAAAATGATGGTGGAGATCCTGTAATTAATTAATCCTGTAATTAATTAATCCTGTAATTAATCCATTTCTGGAAAGTGTTTTTCTAGGTTAGGCACAGCTCTTGTGACCCTGCCTGGAGCTGCTGCTGCTGGAACTTCACCTCTTGGATTCTTAAGTTTGCTGAGATTTGTGAAGTTCCAAGGAGAAACTGCTGTCTGTGGGTCTCTGCTTGAGGCCTTGAGACAGGAAAATCACTTCTAAAAGATAAAAAAACCCCAAACAGCAGAAACACCAAAAGAATGAAAGCTGATTAACCCTATCTGTTAGTTCAAAGGACAGGAAAGCTTGCAGATCAGAAATGTGAGGCAAGGGGCATCATTCACAGATACTTTCAAGGATTTGTAATCATTTCCATTTGATGAATAATGAACCAACAGTGTTATTATTAAAAAATTTAAATGTGACCTCTATAAGAAGTATAAGGAAAGTAAGAAATATTATTAATCTCTTTCTGTTAGGTGCAAAATGTGGCAAAGTTCTTCGACAGCTAAAAGTGGGTGGTTTCAGAGTAGATCTCTTTCCTATGTCACAAATGCCCTTCTCTCTCCTTTCTGAGGACAAAATTGTCCTTCAAAGTTGCACAAAAAAATGTGAGGAGGAAAAATGAGGATAACCAAAGGATAGTCAAAACTTGGACTTAATAGTTAAGCAGGAGCAGTTAAGCAAATTATTTCTGCAGGGTGCTGGAGGCAGTGCAGGAATGTGTGCTGTGAATGGCTGCTGCAGTTACTGTTTTGCAGGATCTGTCTCTTTTCCCCTTAAACAGAGTAGGGCTGTTGTGGATCATCTAAAATGGCAAGGCTGTAGGATCACTTATGGCAGCTGGAATTCTGAGCCAAGGACTGCAGAGCTGCCCACAGCTCTGTCCCTCCTTCAAACACTGAATTTGCAGAGATTTATGCACATTTAAAACACAAAACAGAGTTTTGGGCCTTGCTCTTTGTGGAAACCTGTTCTTCTTGATCCTAGAAGGTAGATTTAACTACAGGTATGATAATGGATTGGTGTAGCAAGGAAAAAATCAATCACATTCACAGTGATGGTTATAAATCCTCTCCCTCTTTTATCTCTGGTATCTCAGCACTTGTCTTTTCTACCTGACAATCTCTGTGCCACTTGGTTCCCTTGAGATTGCCAAGGGAGTGCAAGAAATAAGGAATGTGCTCCTTGTTTGAGTGATATCTGCAGGGTTGCTGCCATGGGAGCAGTGAAATACAGCATGAAAAGAAATTCAGGGACAGAGATTAGAGATGGGCAGGAAAATGGGAATTAAAAATGAGGAGTAGAGAAAAGAGATATGAAACTCCACCTTGTGGGGAGGAGATTCTGATTGTTGGGTGGGTGATGCATGGGTGGGGATGGTGTCAGCACAGGTTTTATCCTAAAACTGGGTGGAGAGAGCCATTACCTGGGATTGCTACCAAACTCTGCAGCTCCTGCTTAAGGTTCATAATGTCTTTGCACAGCTGGATGTCATCCATCCTGCAGAAAGAGAAAAAGCATGGTCAGACATGCAAACCCCACTCTGTGTTGATGGACTGGACAGATCTCAGCTGAGTTCATGGCCCTGGCCTTGCCTGGGACCTGTCAGCCTGAAAGGGGATCCTGACACCCTTGGCTCAGCAAGTTGAACAGAAAGCAAAGGGTATTTAACCCTAAATGCCCACTGAGCCCTTGGTTACTTGTCTTACTGGCTCTAATTTGTGCCTAGGTTCATACCTGTCACTGTGGATAATTTCAGATTTTATTTTCTTGAACATCAGAGAACTTTCTGGAGTGGGCACCTGTCTCCATAATGGTCCTGGGAAAAGACAGGAGGGGCACATTGCACTCACTGCAGCAAGAGTTTTCACTGGGGAGAGAGGAAGAGCAGCAGAGAGCCTGGGAAGGGACAGCAGAGGGTGACAGATTATTTGGCAAAGCCAGGGCAAGGTTCATATTTTACCACCAGCTTTCTTTGTGACTCTACTAATAATTCACTCTAACACCAGAGATCTGGAAACTGACATAATCTGGCATTTATCTGTTTCTGATGTTTTTTGTCTTGGGTGAATGTCCTCCATGGTTGATGTTAAATGCTTCAAATCCTTGATATGTACAGAAGTCCATTAATGTTAAGACACAGAAGACAGCTTAAATAAAGAAAAGTAACATTAGCAGAAACTGCACCTTCAGTTCTCATTGAAACTGCTGCTTCTCCTGAGAGCTGCCACTGAATCATTCCCTGGAAGGCAGCAGCCTCCAGCATTACCTTCCTGGCACAGCTTTATCCAGTGCCTCAGCCACGGGGGCAGCCAAGGCTCAGGGGCTGGCTCCAAGGGCAGCATCTGGGGCTTTCATTTTGAGATCACCCCCCGAAGAGCACAAAACCCAGCCTGTGTGATTAATTGCACATTCTCAGCTTGGATCTCAGCAACACTCTCCTTGCCCAGGGATCTCTGAGCTCTGTTTGTCACAGTCCTGGGCCTGAGGGGTGGATTGGCTGCTGCCTGAGCACCTGGAGCAGCCCAAGTGCCATCAGAGCAGGGCTGTCACCCTGTGGCATTTCAGGAGAGCAGGGCTGAGGGATTGAGTGTGTGTGAGGGGAGCCCCCAAAGGACAATGCAGCCAAATTATTGCATTAAGTGAGAAGTGGAAAAAGTAGGTGTTTCTGGCACAAAAAAGACTTTAATCACAACCCAAGAGCTTTTATTCTCCTCTCTGCCTCTGCCAGGCATGCAGGTCTCTGCAGGGAGCTGTCCTTCAGCTGCTTTGCTCTTGTTAGTAAAACAAGTTGATCCTTCTGTTATTTGCTGCTTGGGTTAACTCCATCTTGCCTGTTCTGCTACTTTCACTGTGCTATGACAGCTATTCCTGATGCCTTTTTACCCCTCTCCTCCCAAAATACAACTATGAAATACCTCTCCTAATAATCTTTATTGCTGACCTCTTTTCCTTCTTGTGTACCCCTGCCACTTCCACTGGGATCTGCTCTTTCACTGCCCATCTGTCTTGTAAGACTTGGTTTTATTGGGAAGATCAGCATGTTTGCCCTAGGATAGAGCATGGCCCTTTGCTCTGTGTTTAGGACACTTGGAGGCAGAGATGTTTTTACTGATGAATGTTCTTACTTAGGCTCCTCATATTATTCACTCTCCTCACAAGCAAAGCCTGCTTTACTCTTGAGATCCATCACACTAAATGGCACTGGAATTACTTTTATCAATTAATCTTAAATGCTGTCCTCCCAGGAGAGTATTCAAAACGTGCTGTGATGTGAGCAAGCCTCACAGCTCCTTATCCATTCCATGTTCATGCACTTTGGGTGTCATGTTGGTACATTTGCCTGAGATGACCATGCCTAACAGAGATGACAGTTTCTTGGCAAGAAATGTTCAATATTGAACTGCTCTAATCAAGTGATATCAGGCCACACTCTCAACTAGTAAAGAGAACAGTGAGTTTCTACAAAAGAGATCTCTGATAGACAGAGAGGATTTTTTTTTCCTGATTCAGAAGATTTGGCTTCATTCTGAGAAGCTCTGAAATACACTAATTAAAATACTTCACTATATCAGTTTGGCTCCCTGCCCTCACTGAGGAAATCCAAAAAGCTAATGGCAGTGCTCTTCTCTGAGGATTTTCAGCAATTTAAAATACCATCAGCAGTATATTCCAAGTGAGCAAGATCATTCATGTTCAGTAGTCCCTACAGTCCTTGTGCCTAACTTGTGGCTGAGTTGGTACTGGCCACATGTTGCAACTTTAGTTGCACTTTCTCCCCATTATTTTGGCTGGTTTTCAGTCTGACTGCAGAGCATGTAGCTGGTACTCCATGTATATTTTTATTGTCTCTTTTTCCTGAGACCTAAACTTTGCTCCTGCCTTGTAACACACAGCAGAGAAGTAAATCTGTGGCCAAAGCACTTTAGGTCTGTAACAGCTCTGTGACCACATGAATTCCAAAAATCATAAGTCAGATGACCTCTCCAGAGCCCCAGTTCTGCAGGCTGGTGCATTGTGCTGATGGACAAAAACTGAACCTACCATCTGCACCAATCCCCTTAAGCACATGGAACATCTTTCCTCCCATCTGTGCCAAACAGCCTCTGTGTTCCATCCACTCCACAGTGCTGATTAGGAAAAAAGTAATAAAAAAAGAGGTTAAATGATGAAAGGGAGGGCTGAAGGACATATGGGACCATGCCAAAGCTTCATCTATCTGACTTAATGAAAGCAGGATCTATGGTTCCTGGTAACTATAAAGCACATCCCACATCTGCTAGCAAATAATACTGAAGGCAGGGCAACAGGAGCTGCCCTGGGCAAGAGTTGTCTTGCTACCCTTGAAGGAAAGGGAAGAAGAGGAACTCCTGGAAAGGAAATCTCTTGGAAGGCCATTCAGTCTGCACTGGCACTATGAACCTTCCTTTCTTTTCCCCCTTATGCTGTGGATGTTGGAAGTGAGTAGTTACAGGAGTCCCAGAAGAAGTTAATGCTGCTTCTGAAAAAAAACCAAAAAATCCCAGTGTGTTTCTCATTTGGAAGCTGGATGGTCAGCAGGGTTTGACTGAGAGCATCTTGGTATTACTGTCAGACCTCTTTAGGAAGTAAAAAGTACTTCTGGAAGTCTTAAGGAAAACAGCAATCTGCAGAGTAGGAAGAAAAAATTCCTTTGGGTCCCCTAACCTACAGAGGTTCTCTCTCTTCTCTGGAAGAATTGGTACATTCCAGTCCCTGTGAAAACACTTTTCACATTGTACAAAAAACACCAGTGAAGCAAACAGCAGTTACAACATGGCAGTGTTTCCTCCAGGGCTGAGCTTTAAATGTCTGCCCAGGTACCCTAAGCATATGAGTTATGAGTATGATAAAACATTTCTCTGGTTAGGAGCCCAAATCCATTCCTGAAGTAATTGCAATAGGATTGAACTGGGGATGGATCCTCAGTGTGCACTTCAGTATGTGCAAAAAAGTAATTGCAATAATTCAATTGCAATTGAACTGGGGATGGATCCTCAGTGTGCTTTTGTGCATTTCTGACATGCTGGCTGCACTTCTGCTTTTCTCTTTCTTGCTGGCTTATTGCAGAACCCCCTCTGCATGCTTGGAGATATCACACAAGCACAAATCAGTCTTTTCTCTCATGGTATTTCAAGCTATATCATCACAACCTACAAGAAACAACAGAAAGAAACAACAAAAAACCAAACCTCATCATGAATAAACAGCGGGAGCAGAAGATTTTCTAAACATGGCACAAAATGACAGGAAAATAAGTGGGTCAGGGAGCCTGCAGTGCCCTGGCACAGTGACTCAGCCCCATTCCATGTTCCTGTGGTCCAGCTACCAGGGGAGAGTGCCCTGAGCACTGTCATTGCCATGCCATGCTCCAGTGGGTGACAGCATGAGTCACCTCTGCTGTCACCATCTGCACTGAGGGGAGCAGGGCAGGCAGAGCCCTCCCAGTCAGAGGCTCTGCAAGAAAATGGCAGGCAGGGCTTCTAAAAAAGAGACATTCTGTACCAGACACAAAAGAATTGTTTTGTTTTGTTTCAGTAGAAATTATTCTTCAGCAGCTGGTTTTTTCTCTCTTCTTCTCAGCCAAGGAAGAAATCTGAATTCCCCAGGGTAAGACCTAGGTGCCACCTAGAGACATGCATAGGAAAAAAGGAAAAATTCTAGTGGGAGCTCATAGAAAAATCACTTAACACCCCCCTTAATGGCCAACCCAAAAAAAGAGATGGCCAACAAGACTGACAAATACTTCATATTTGAGTGTAAGAACTATTAGTAATACCAACATAAGCATCAAATATCATTTTCATTGATTTCAGGATGAGCAGAGCAGTTCAGTGGGTCCAGAGAGATTCTGCCTTTGCTGAATGACTTTCAAAGCTAGAAATAGATCTGTGCTCCCTCTAGCATGTCTATAAGAGGAGGTCTGAGATTTTCTTTGTTTTCTGTTATTGGATTAAAGTGCTTGAAGTTAAAAAAGGAAAGTAGACCAGGTTTGCTGGTTTCCTCCCCTCTCTTCCAGGAGGGTTTGCAGGCACTTGGATTATTTTTAGTTCTATTTTAATACATTCCTGCCCCAGGAGTAAAGTGCTTGTAATTGTTGGAGTTTCTGAAGACTTTGGTAGTGCCAGTGTAGGAGCTGCCCTGAGAATCAGGTGTCATGCTAAGTCACAAGCTGACATCATTATGAGGTCTCCATGTAGGGATAAAAAGATCATCTCCTTGGTGGTGTCTCCAGTGAGCAGCCTGAATCCAGCCAAGAGCAACCAGCAGTGATGGAGAAATCTGGGGGATTGAAGGAAAGAGAGGTGTAGAAATAAAGAGAATTGGTACAGAGATGGGGATGGTGTCAAGCTGCAGACTCGAGGGACTTGAGGGGAGGCTGCCTTTGGGTACTGCAGGTGTTCATGGCTTTGCCAAAGCTGTGGGGAATCTGCAATGGTGAAAGGGTTCTTGGGACTGCAAGAGCACTATAAATTCATAGAATCACTGAACTGTTAAGATTAATGTCTTTAAGATAATGGAGTTCAACAGTTACCTGCACCATGTCCCCAGGTGCCACATGCACATGGCTTTTGAACACTTCCAGGATGGTGACTCCACCACTGCCCTGGGCAGCCTGTTCCAATGCCTGATCACCCTTTCAGTCAAAACATTTTTCCTTATATCCAATCTAATCCTTCCCTGTGCAATTGGAGTTCATTTCCTCTTGCCTTGTTGCTTGTTATGTGGGAGAAGAGACCGACCTCCACCTGATGCTCCTCTTCTCCATTTGACTCCTTTTTGTCCCTGTCAGCTTGGCTTGGTTACTTAAATCTTCTAATTATAAATCTGTGAGATCACAGGCACCATTTAATGAATGCAGAACACGTTGTTTGAGTCATTGTGGTGTGTGCTTGTCACGGTGTTATTTAGCTGAGCACCTGGTGCTGCTGGGGCTGCAGGACACAGAGCTGGCAATTGAGGGAGCAGATTGCTGACCAGCCTGCTTGGCAGGACAGCTCCCAAATCCCAGCTCCTGGCATTAACTTGCACTGCTAAAGAAGGGTGGCTTTCCTTGTTGAAAGAGCTCTCTGCTGGAGGAACAGTGCACAGAAGCTGCTGAACCACAAGTTGCACAGTAATGTAATTCAGCTATTGTTTCAGAGAATTGAAGATGGCATTTGAAATTCTCAGTCCCAGAAGGGTCATATTTAAGGTATATTTCACATAAATTCAGAACAGTGTCTGGAGAGGCTGGCTGTTTTTCATTTTCACTGACATTGCCCAATTCTCTTGAGCTTGGCCATCTCCTCTGCAGTTACAAAGTTCTACTATGAATCAATAGTAACAAGAGGAGTTTTCCTGAAATTGCCCCACTGGAGGAGAATATTTCTCCATGTGGCTAAAATTGACTAAGTTAACTTGTCTAAATATGTAGAGACAGCAGAGAAGTCAGATTTCAATTCACAAGTATCAACCCTTTGCATACAGAAGATTCTAACAAAAGCACAGAGCCTGGTTCATTTGAACTGCTCTGGTAGCTCTATTTTTGGATATTAGGCACAGGAAGCAGGAGACTCTAGGTCTGGCTGTGCATTGTCTCCAGCAGAATCAATGATACATTTCCTTCTTCATTTGCCTTCATGTTTGACCTTTTCTTATTTTTAAAAACAGAAAAGCAACTATTTGTTATCACAGCTGAAAAGAATATAAAGGTTTCTGGTATAAAATTAAACACTGACAGTCCCTTCCAGGGCTTTTCAATTCACTGGTCACTCTGCTATTTATAGCAGCAGTGAGAAGGACCAGTGAAATAGCACAGGGCAAGAGGGACACTTTATTGCAGAGCATCCTTGCCTGGAGGAAGCTCAGGTCCAAAAGGAGGGCCAGGATCTGTGAGTGCCTCGTGTGCCTGATGGGCTGGGGGGGTCTCAGGGGACAACCCCCTGTGCCTTCCCCTCATGCAAACCAGAGCACAGGTAGCCAAGAGCTGGGAAGTGTTTTTATCCCAAAGAACAGTTTGGGATAAAAGGTTAATCTGGAAACACAGTGCTAAATTTCTGCATTAAAAATTACAAGGTCAACGTTCAAAGCTGCTTCCTCTTCTAATAACAGCATTTTGTGACAAACACAGCACATATTCAATGTAGAAAATGCTGTTCAAAGAAAATTCTCTATTAAAGAACTGTTTTTCTAGCTATCCAACAGAGAAAATAATGAAAATTATTTCTAAGACAAAAACACCTCAATTACCAAGTTTGCAATTGATTAAATACTTTAATAGGTTTATCATTATACACCACAAAAATATTGCTTTTCCTTTCAGAGTATTTTAATGTACCATTTTTACATCCACACATTGAAAGGATAATGTGTTTTCCTCTGGGACTGATGGTTTGGTGCCCAACAGGGCAAAGGAGATGAGTCTGCAGAGAGACCAAACTGAACTAAGGCATTTTCCTTCCTCTGGGAGAGCTGATCTCTGCACTTTCAGCTTAAAGTGCACAGTGCAGAACTTTGCAGTTCTGTCCTGAACTCACATTCTTGAGGCTTCCAGGCTTGCATGCTAAGCTGGGAGGCTTGGCAGAGCTGGACCTTAGCAGGCACCTGACATCCTTGGGGCTCCCAGACCCTTGGCAGTCCCCTAGAAATGCTGTCCCCAATCTCAGAGACCCCGAGCTTTGACCATCTGACAGCTTTCATTACAAGAGCACCCTGTGCCATTTCCCAGCTTGCAGCTTCCTGGGTATTTCCTCAAGAACTCTGGTTATTTGCAATGTGCTTGGGAGGCAAAGCTCAGAGTGACACAGCCACAGCTTCACCCTGCCATGCAGAAGAGCCTGTGCCACACCAGGCTGTACCAGTGGCACAGCATTGGTGTCCCTCTTACAGCTGGGTTTGGTGCTTTTCCTACTGGTGCCTGATCTTCTGAAGCTGCCAGCCTGACATTTATATTCATTGAATAATGTGTATCATCACACAACTGCCTTCTCCTCCTCTACAGCCTCCCCAAGCCCATCCTATGTTCCAAGAGCAAGATACAATCAGGAAGAAAAAAAAATTGAAGGAAATCACAATAAGTGAAACTGTATTGTTAAGATTTCAGAACTCTGAAGGAGAAAAGATTTATTGCTCTTTTCCATGAAAAGACTGATCTTATCAGAAAACATTGACAACAACAACAGCTCTATTCATGAGCAAAAATCTGGGTTTGTGGTGTTACTTATTTACACTGCAGTAACAGCAAGGTGCAAAACTCAGAGAAAAGTACCAGATGCTGAACACATAAGAAAACAGTCCTAAGGGAATTCCTGCTTAGCCTGAGATGACAGAAAACAGATAACATCCAGTACAAAGGAAAAAAGGAGCAGCAAAAGAATCAAAAGTACCCAAGAAAGCAAAAGACAGAACGCCTGCTTAGCAATAATATAAGCAGTGAGTTACCACTGCTGTTCACACCTCTGACAGCCTGGTTTATCTCCTTCCACTCACTCTCCCTCCCTCTCACCCTTCCCCAGGGTGATGCTCAGTGTGAGGCTCTGTTGCCACACAAGGCATGAAGCCACTGAGAAATCAGAGTTGGTGTCACATTAATGACAAGAATTAATTCCTACATAACACTTTTAAGAGTGTTAAAGTATTTAGTTCAAAAAAGAATTAAAATTGTGAGACACTTTTAAGAGTGTTAAAGTATTTAGTTCAAAAAAGAATTAAAATTTAAAATGAACTCTGTTCATACAAAGATAGCAATTATTGCTGCCTTTTCTCACCTGAGGAAAGGAACACCATGAACACATTTTTCTGTTGCTTTGCAGCATTACTTTCTGAGTTCACCCCTGCTGCCTTTTCTCACCTGAGGAATAGAACACTCCATGAACACATTTTTCTGTTGCTTTGCAGCATTACTTTCTGAGTTCACCCAGTTATAAGACTGTTTGTTTCATATTCCCACTTTGTGTCTACTAGATTTACTGCACTCTTTTTAAATTAAAACATGGGATTTTTAAGCTGGGTTATTTAAGGTTCTCATCACCAAGGGAATTAAGCTCTCACTTCAGCAGTTCTTGTGTACTTTGGTGCTGTTTCCCTTTGCAGGGGTTGCATTAAGGCAGGCAATCAGCAGAGAGACCTCTCTGTATTTCAGCAGTTCTTGTGTCCTTTGGTGTTGTTTCCCTTTGCAGGCAATCAGCAGAGAGACCTCTCTGTATTTAAAATACCAATGTGCTGTGCATACTGCAGCTGGCACAAAGGTGAGACTCCTACCTGACCTCTGTGATGTCCTGCTGCTTTTGGAAGGAATATGGACTTTACATTTTCCCCATGAATTTGCCCTGAGTTTGAGATTCTACCACTACACCAACACCCTCCAGAAGGATCACTACTGCCTGTCCCACCCCAGCTGCTCCCAGCAAGGAATACATCAATAGCACAGCAGGACAACAGAGATCCATGGGGGTTTGCAAACCAGGAGAAGAATAAAGGTTAAAAAAGACAAGTAAAGAAAAAGTAAGCCTGATTGAAAGGAAAAAAAACCAAAAAGTAAACTAAGGATAAATTATGTACTCTGATCAGCTAATGAAGCAGTGGGACTGCAAAGTCAAGTTGCAGCAAACTTTTCTACACAAAAGGTCTGGATTTCAACCAAGCAAAAAAATAGTGTAAAATGGTCTAAAATCCTGAACAGAACTGTGAAGAATTTGGATGATTATGAGATGTTATGAGTACTCTGGAGAAGAGGGAGTCATCTACTAATGAGTAGTGAGAGTGTACAATGACCAATTTTAGTTCTGAGCCAGTGTGGAGGTGAATTTGGCCTCTTCACAGTACTAGTTTAGTGATGTAATAACCACACAGACATTAAGCAAATACACCATTGTATTTATAGCATTTTTACAGATTTAAAAAAAAAGTTTAATGAGTTTAATGAGTAAAATGTTTTCAGTAATTGCCTAAAGCAACCTAATAGGGCTTTATGTTTAATATCTTCTATTCCCTACACATTAAAAAACTGCCATTCAATATCACCTACATGGCAGAAATAACCATCCCAAAACAGCTATCACAGGTGGAAGCAACTTCCACAGTTTTAGTTCAAGGTCATCCAATAAAGTTGGCTTCAAGCTTTGCTTTCCATCTGGAAAAGCAGCAGTATCAGGCACAGGCAGATTTCCCACAGACTGTTTCATGATGACAGTGGATGCTGTTTTATAAGAATTCCATGCCTTTCCACAGGAACAGGCAGCAACTGTTGGTGAGATGATCTCACCTTTACTAATAATAATTACTGGGTCCTAACATGTTAATGTGTTTTAAAATGCATGAATTTTGCACTACAAATTATTCTGAGTTCAGTTTTTATCTGCTCTGTATCACCTAGAGGTCTGAGGGTTTGCTGCCTGTCCCTGTCAGTTAAACATCCATCATCCATTTTTACAACCATGTCTTTCAGCACAGTAGATTTCCATGCCCCCAGCAATCCTAAACTGCCTCTGAAGGCAGACACATCCACAGCAGCAACACATTAAATGTGTGTCACACAGGATGCTGCCCGAGCAGCTCCCTCAGCTTCTGGGTCTGTTATCTCACCAGGAAAGAAAAAATAAAGGAAGTAGGACAGGAGGATTAGAAAGGAAGAGAGAGTGTGCCTGTTCTGATGTGGTGTATTTGCTTTCCTCAACAGCACAGACAGATTGAACATGCACAGCTTGACCCAAAACTCTTTTTATACAGAATGTTTTCAGGAAGGAGCTGAGAGAAGCCTGAGAAGCGAAGGAGGGGGATGCTGGCAGGCTGTAAACTGATGCTTTTCTGTACATATTGTCTCCTTCAGATCTATATATGCTGAGCTCTCAGCTATTCCAAAAACAAACCAAGAAGAGCTGGAGATAGCATATGATGGCTTCAAGGTATATTTTCATTTCCTGGGCTGGCTGGAGACAGTCACAACAGCTCCTGGCATAATTTTATGAAATTTCATAGTATCAGTATCATTGAAGGAGAGATGCTACAAACAGCCACAATTCCTACATAACCTGGACATATCCTGAGGATTTCCATCCTGGGCACCAAGCAGGGCAGGGTCCTGAGACAAAAACAGGATTTGATAATGCAATTACAGACCAAATCACAATGCATCTCCTCTGCTGTGGCTGAGGTTGCCTGAGCTAAAATATGATTGTACAATATAAATTGTGGCATTACCTAATTGAGGAAGGCTTGATTTTATAATCTGAAAATTGTCTCCTTATAAACTTCAGGTCATTCGTCATAGCAAGCAGGTATTCAGCTAGAAGTGATGTGGATTTCCTGGGTATGAAGAGCACAGCTGCTTTCAGCTGCCCTCTTTGTTCTCAAGGAGGAAACAAAAATAAGGAGGAAAGCAAAGGACACATTTACAAAGGTTAATCAAATCAAATTTACCTGACTTGCAATTGGCACAATGGTTTGGGAAACATCATGACCTGTTAGTCCATTGCTTCAGCTCATTTTGCTTTCTTTATTTCTTTGTAGTGATAAAAAGAAAAACAATAATTATCAGAAAACTGGCCACTTATAAAGTATACACTACAGGATGGACTATTTCACTGTAGTATATAGCAAACAGACAAGAGTTCATCTGCTTTCCTTGCTTTTCAAAACAAAAAATTTCAGGGGACAGGCTAAGAATAAGCTGTCACACATCTAATTTTACTGAGTTTTATGCAGCAGAATTTAAAAAGCTATGTTTTGCAACAAAAATTATTACAAATTTGAAAATCAGAGATGTCAGTTAAGAGTTTCTGTAGTGTATATTTTTGCTTCACTTCAGAGTTCCAGAAAGTTTAAATGTACCTTTGTGTGACAACACTTCATCTTTAAATGCTTTAGGTTTTAATTACTGAAATGAGGCCTTACATTATATTTAGTGCACCAGTAAGGAATTTCCACTTCTCTCTGCAAGGCAGAGAAAAAGAATGTACAAAGGACTGCAAAGTAGTACAAAAGAGTGGAAAATCACATGTATTGAAACTGTACAGATATTTTCTTTACTTAATTTTTTTTTTTTTTGCTGTTTCATTTTTAAACAAGGCAAAACCTGTTTCCACTGCTCTCACAGATGGTTTTTTTCTCTATTTTGGAGAAGTTGTTGTTTTGGTTTTTTTTTTAATATAGTGATAGGCAGGCTACAGCAATATCTGTGCTTGTCTGAGAGTGAATCCCTGGTCTGTCACTAAAATCCAGCATGTGCTGCTCTGTGGGACTGGGGACAGCACATCATTGGTGGGCCTGGTACAGAGAGGCAGAGAAATTGCAGCAAGTTCATAAAGATATCATCTGAATTTTAAAGTAATTAAAGTAATTTTGGTGGGTGCCAGTACACCAGTCTGCGGGTCCCCTCCAAGCCAAACTGTTCTGTGATTCCAGGCACTGCAGAGTTTGTGCTCTGCAAACCAGGGCTGCCAGAAACAGCCTCACCCTCCTGAGAGCTCACACAAGGAAGAGTTTCCCTTGGTCACACACAGAAGTGTGAAAAATGCAAAATCCACGTCCACTGAGCAGCTGGACCTTGCTAGGCTTCTTTTTCAGTTGGGTTTGTTGGGGGTTTTTAATGGCTGATAAACTAACCCAGAGCAGTTCTCTGCCTGATGTCCTTATTTCATGGCTACATTTGCATCCTCTTCAAGGAAAGCAGCAAATTCAATTAGCAGCCTGAGAGCATATTCCCTCCATGGGTTAGACCTGGCAGAGGAAGAGCTTGCTGTGCTTTCCATCAGCAGCAGGCCTAGCTTGCAGTGTGTTGTTTTCTTGTTCTTGAGTGAGTATTTTTAAATGCAGGGAAGAGCTGTGGCACCTGCTGGTGTGTGCAAGCAGAGCTGACAGGCTGAGTGTGCCTGTGACAGAGGGAGCACCCTGAGGGCTGGGGACACTGGGCACAGCTTCAGAGCCCTGCTTTCTTTAAGCACAGCTACAGTGTACTTTTCCTGCTTTAGGATCTGGCTACAAGGGAATAAAAAGATCAGACAGACAGACAGCAACAAGAAAGAACCATTACTTTAAAAAATGTAGTTGGAAATGTGAGCTGTGCCTGGATGTGCAAGTGATACAGAATCCTTTCACTGTGTTCATGCTTTCACAAGAACTATTAAAAAAATACCAATTTAACCCAAGAGAATTTATATTCTGTTGCTAACAGCATGAAAGGCAAAGAAAGGAATACAAACATACCACACAGTTTCTCTAATACTACGTGTGTGTTTTATCCTTTTGCCCTAATTAAAGGAAAGGCTAGAGCAGATGCAAGAGCTAAAGAGAAGTGGCTCTCATTAAGGCTGGTCTGGCACTCTGTGGTCTGAGTGTGGGTGTAGAGCTGCTCGTTAGCAGTGTTCAAAGCTGAGTCTGCCTAAACCTGGCTGAGGAGGCTCAGCTTCATGTGGTTGGTTGTATAGGTCATTCCCAGGAGAATCTAGCCCTGTCAGAAGAAATCAGTTACTAAAATTCATGACCTACATACAGACTTCTGGTCTTTGGATATGGGCTATTCATTATTTCAGAAATGGAATGAAAAGAAAATATATATGGCTATACATATAGTCTTCCACAATATGTCTATGAATTAGAGTCCATGTAATTTGCTAAGTGAAACAGATACAAAACTTGGACCACTGAGATAGCTATGACTTGTACTGTTAATCTCAGCAACAGGTCATTAAAATACATTTGTCATTAAAAGATGTTTGTCATTGAAGACAAATGCAGCCAAGCCCTTCTGTCAGTGTACACTACCCAGCATGAGAGGCAGTAAAGAGCAGGTGCTGCTGTGTTACTTGGGTTTCACCACCAACAAGCTTCTCTCTGGCCATGTCATTCAGTGGCATTCACAAACTGAATTTAACTGCCTCAAGGATTAATGAGCAGAGTCAGAATATTCTGCCACACAGCAGGGAGCAGCTGGGCTGGAAAGCTGTGTGAATATCCCTGGAAAAGTGGTCATTAGGTCTGCTGCAGCTGGAAGAATGAGAGGGTCTGTGACTGTGGCTCTCCATGGCTTAGAAAAGACAGAAACTGGGGATATTGTCACCTGCCAGCTCTGCCAGGACCTTGCCAACCTCCTGGAGGCTGTGCAGGGAGAGGCTGGGAGAGCTCCTGGGCAGCTCCAGGCAGGGTGTGAGCATGAGATCTAGCCCAGGAGGAGAGCAGTGCACAGTGTGAGCACCAGGTCTGTTCATTTTCAACAAGCAAGCTCTCCTGTGTTAAATCCCTTCCTCAAACACCTGCCAGGCAATACAGAGTAAAGAGTGTGAGCATGGGGGGAAATTAAAAGAACAGACTGGATACCAGAGCAAACAGAACAATCGCTCTCATTCACTGGGCAGTTATTTCAGTGCTTTGTTTGATATAGAAAATGTCAGGAGAAGTGCAGGGTTCGATGATGAGGCTTCTTCCAGATTAAATTTATGTACAAACCAATAACCAGGGAGTGACTTGACTACCAGGAGCAGGAGTGACAAAACCTTTCCTGTTCACTTTATTTGTACCACAAAGGCATTACTAAAGGTCAGTGCCACTATAACCAGTCCTCATTCCAAAGGTGTCTAAGCAGTGATTCTGGGCAGAAGTCTTCTGGGATAACACTCAAAGGCAGATATCTGTGGTGTTTGCAGAGGGGTGAGGCCTCCAGCCTCTGGCAATGCCAGTCAGGGCACTAAAATTAACCTGCAGTGTAAGGGTCCAAGCACCAGTCCCCTGTAGTTGAACAGGAGCAGAAAGCCAGTGAGTTTTTCAGCCTACTGAAGCTTCACTAATGCCAAGGGTCTGAGCTCAGCAGGTTTCAGAGCTACTGAAGTTCTTGGCCTGTCAGCAAAGCATTTGTTTCTGACATCAGATACTCACAGACTGAGGACACTTCAAAATAATTCACTTCTTAGGAATAAGTTCTGATCTTCTAAATTTGATGATTTAGGAATATTAACCCCATTGCCTTCACCATCAGAATTGGGTTAATATTCACAAACCTTCAGTGAGGCTCCTATGCCTGACCTTTTTGGCAATTTTGAAAATCCCTCTTGGAATATTGCTATTTAATTTGATATATCAGAAAGTGTTTTGTGTTCATAACTTAATGGCTTCCATTCAACAAATGTCAAATCTTGGCTGCTATTAGTGCAGAACACAGTGTGCTCTCTTGTGACATGAGCTGTCTAAGACCACTGATGAAGTAGGAATAGAGCCTGAACTAGGTTAGACTGTGGAAGCTTCAAATCCCCTACCTGTTGATATTTTGTTCAGAAAAATATCCTTCCCACAAAGGACTGAAATCAGGTAGGAAAAGATGCTGCACAGACAAGTACTTTGCTAAAGTTTCCTTTTGTACGTAAGAGATCCATTTTATGTATTCTGCAAATTGTGCTGAATAAAAAAAGGTGCTGAATAAAAAAGCAGTAATTTCCTTTGCAACTACAAAAATCATTTCCCAGCGGCATTTTGTAAGTGCTCACCTAACTGGGATGCTCTTTATCTTTCTCCCTTTTAAAATGTCAAGCAGATAAAAGTCTTCTAAATACCATTCTTTCCTATTTTGATTAATTTTGCATAGTGTTTTCCCAGAAGGATTGGTACTTACATAAACCTGAGTTCTGATTCTCTTCTGACTAAGACTTCCCGAAGTCTCTGGATCTTTGCCATCTCAAGCTCAATTTCCTCAGGCATCATTGTTGTTTCAGCCATTGAAATGATGTCAAGTTGATCTGTGTGTGGAAGCAGAGAAAATGAATTAAGCCAGTCAGACTGTCTTAATGGTGTTTTTCAGGAATGTAAATTAAATCACAGAGCTACCTAACTATGGAGTAATTAATTCAAGCAGTAAAAAATACTCTACTGAATGCTGCGCTGACTGGTTTCTCTATTGTTTTGCTTATTACTTGCAATGTAACAGTTTAGAAGTGAAATACTCCCTAAGCCAAAGTGACAATATTTTGTTAGTCAGGCTCAATCATCCCTCTGAGGAATCCCAACCCCATCCACAGCCACAGCCACCATTCCTGAACTGATATCACCACAATCTGACTGCTACAAAACCCTCTCAGAGCAATTCTTGCAGCTCTGGAGAGTCCTACCCATAACAAAAACCCATGAACGTTCCCCACCTCCAACCCCTCTAACTATCCTTGCTGCTCCACCCTGGGAGCCAAAGCCCAGCCCCACCAAGAGGAGCCAAGGATGGGCTCAGGAATGATGCAGGACCTCGTCCTGCACGGGGCTGAGTGGCTCTCACAAGGGCACAGAAATGGGTTCAGGAGGCAAAAAGCACTTTGCAGTAATAACTTGGCAGCTGGTAAGGCCAGGGTGCTCCTGTGATTATTTCTCCATAATTGATGTATTACCTCTGTAACCCAGAGAGAAACAGGGCTATGGACTGTACTCCCTGAACGCAGAGCAACCAATTTATATGAGATGGGTTTGGGAAAAAAGCTGCTTGGCCTCTGGAAAACCCCATTCCAAGGGTTCATCATACTTGGCCTTCATGTTAAACAAGAATTTGGACACTGAAAAATAGGTTGGCTGCGTATCTTGGTACCTAAATGGAGATATATTCCTGAAAAAAGGCCTGTTTCAGCTGTATTGATTTGAAAAGGGGAAAATAGAGATGTCAAAACGTACTCAGGATAATTGTGCAGAAAAGAGCAGACAAAAAGCATCAGAAAAGAAACTTCAATTAAAATAAGAGGAGACAAATTCTGAAGTCCCTCATGACAGACTAAGCACAGCTGAGAAGAATTTCTGACAAAATGTTGGAGTAGGAATGAAACTACAAAATCTCAGCAAACAGCCTCTGTGTGAACTTAGTTCACAGTTCTCCCAAAATTGAGGCAAAGGAAAAACATTCTGTACTATATAAACAAAATATATGTCCCTTGTATTTAAAAATAGATAAAATATTTTTAAAGTTATCCCACTAGTATTATCTGCAAGTTTTTACTTCCTTTCTTAATGAAGAAAGTGGGGAGACAAATATAAAACATCACTTTTTTTTCAAGATAACAGAATCTTGAGGGAAAAAAAAGTGAGACAGATTTTGAAATGTCTGTCATGAGAGAACAGCCATGTTTCAGTAGCTGTTTTTAAACTCAAATTGCAAAACTGGTCTGTAAAGTAAGGCTGTCTTGTGTGTCTGAACACACAAATGCTGCCTGTACAAGATGGATTTCCCTATCAGAAATCATTGTGTTTGTTGGAGTATATTTAGTTGATGTGTAGCCTAAATGTCATGAGGTTCTCACAGGCCCACCTCTCATTTTCACTGCTTGCCAGAAACATAAGCAGGAGATGGGAAGTTATTCTGATGCTACCACGAATTAAAGCCAATAATACTGATAAATCAGAACATAAACCATAAATAAACTACACATACATATTATAAAAATAGCTCTCAAGAGCTCAGAAAACAGGAAAAAAAAAAAAAAAGTAACTCATTTACTTGCACTCTGCAGCTGTAGCTGTAAGTGCCCTGGTGTCACTCCCTGTGTGAGGTCAGCCTCCACCCTGTGATTTCAACAATTCAGGAACAAACAAGCTTTATGCCCCAGTGATGTGCTTAACCCAGCACAGGAATCAGCGTGACAGGCAGAAGTCTGCTCTGACCCCTCGCAGAACAGTCAGAGATTCTCCTTCACATCCCACTCAACGTGTCCTTGAACCAGAGAAAACATTTTTGAAAGCGACCCAAAATTATGCAGTGTTTCCAAAAGACTCAAACACGCAAGCAAGGCAGCAGAAGTTTGAAAGTGGAGGGAAATAAACACAGAAACCACCAGATATCAGTTCACAGCTTGTCTGCAAGCTGGGAGCTGTGGCTGGAACCCTGGAATGGAGCAGAGGTGTGACCTGGAGGGCCAGGGCAGGATTGCCACCCCAGCCCCCAGTGCTCCCCACAGACACCAACCCCTGGCTCAGCTCCTCTTCTAACACCATGGATATATTATCCATGGATAACTGGCCCACCTGGCAGCAGCTGTGCTGAAGGAGAATTAATTATTTTTCATGAAATGGTTTGAGCTCCTGGGATGTGAACCACTGGGGAAGATTATGTTAACATTATTGAGCCTTTAAGTAAAGCTCTGTCCCAGTGAACAATGACACCTCTAGTGCTCTGGAACATGATTCAAAACAGCTTCACACAGAAGTCTCTTACATTTTCAAAAAAGAAAGAGTGAACATTTTATTTTATTTAAAGCAGGTATGTAGTAGTCAACTATTTTTTATCATATATTGAGCTTTTTCTTGGTAATGAAGCAAAATTCATAAAGCAAAAGTGGAGACAACACTGAGACTAGTCACAGCCAGTGACAGGATTAAACTATTTTGTCTGTTCTGCAATCTGCAGGATAATTTTCAGTGACAAAGAAACAAGTAAAATGATATTACTATATGCACAAAAAGATAGCATGAAAATAATTACTATAGGAAAATAAAATTATCAAGCTAATGCACATAGTGAGAGGGACTGAAGAGGTAAACCTGAAGTTATTAATGCATAACTTTGCTTCAATTTAAACACAGACTGGTATAGTTAAACTGGGTATTAACTTAATGATCACACTTCATCCTCAGTGTGCCAGCCAGAAATAGAACAGTAGCCAGCTGTGTTTAAAAGCAACAAAAACCCAAATTGCCTATTAAGTCAATAAGTGCAAAGAAAACGTTAAAAGAAGCCTGAATTCACAAAGAGAAATGGGAGAACACCTCACACCTGGTGTCAATAGTTTCAGAGCAACGGGGAAGGGATGCTGTGATTAATTACCAGGGAAGGTCCTGCTGCTGTCACTGGTGCCACGCTGGTGGTGGCCCCGAGGGACAGGCTCCTGAGCTCTGCAGCCATCAGTGCTTTAATTGTCACTTGGTGTCAGAACCCAGGAAGCTCCTCTGACTGTCCTGGAGGACTGAGACCCTGGCAGGGGGCTCAGAGACCGTGGCACAGAGTCAAAAACACCTGTGCCTTTGGTTTTAACCCATGGAAAAAATGACCAGCTTTGTATGAAGATGTACAAACCACGAGAGTTTAAGCAGAATGATAGTTAATTTGTCACAGGGTGAAAAATGTAGAATTTTGGGGTCTTTAGAATGGGGGTTCAGGAGGCAAGATGGAGGGATTTGGGCATGACCTGTCCTCCTTCTCCTTCTCCTTCTCCTTCTTAGCCTCCATCTTCTGTGTGATGGTGGCACCTTTAGATTGGTTTAGAGTAGAGACAGACTGTCTAATGTAGGTGATAGGTACTGGAAAATTATTGTAATGTAGTTTTTAGTATAAAAAGATAACACAGCCCCAAGGGCAGGCAGTGTGCCATGAACCGACCTGCCAGACAGACCTCAGCAGGTCAGAAAAAGAATGTTATAGAAAAGAGAAAATAAACAACCTTGAAAAGCAGAACTGACGGATCTCGGCTTCTTCTTTGGTCATGGGGCTGGGAAAAAGACTCTTTAATACCTCAGGAGCCATTTCAGCAACATTAAACCTGAGAATTTGGAGTTGTTATCGTCACTGTAAACCGGAGAAGGTGAGGCCTGGCAGTGACACACGGGGTCCCAAATCTCTGCTGTGGAAACAAAGGATGCCACTGTCACTGCTGAGCCAGGAACAGCTCAGGACCTGCAGCCGGGCAGGAAGGCGCAGGGAGGAGCTGCAAGTGTGGGATCCACAGGGCCTGCTCCACCAGGGCCTTCTGGATCCTCTTCTTCATGGCTCTGCTGCTGCTGGAACCCTGCCACGCCTTCCAGAGCCACCTCAGTCCCTCAGCAGGAGGAGAGCTCAGCACGGGGCAATGGCCCAGCTCTCCACCACTGCTCTTCTTCACCCTTGCCATGGGTGAGCCATCCCAAATGAGACTGCTCAACCATGGCTGCTGGAGCTCCTCAGGGTGGTGGCACAGAGCAGCTGTGAGACTTCTCTGATGTGGGAACCACCCACAGCAAACCGAATCTTCAGCCCACCCGATAATGGTGCTCCTGTTAAAAATTATTTTAAGTCATTATTTTAAGTCATTATTTTAAGTCATTGCTCTGGACTGGACTTAAATTGAGCAGTTTGAGGCCTACTTCTACTCCCTTAAATTGTCCAATAATAAGCTAATCCTCAGTAAGAAAATGTTAATGGATAAGTTTTGCTCCAAATCTGGATCAGAACTTTTGGGGCTTTTTCAAAGAATTCAGTGAAATTCTCAAGCTAATCCTGTTTCACTGAAGTATATTAAGTGCTAATAGAGCAGTGTGCAGCAAGTAAACTCTTAATGCTACTTCATATACAAAAATCAAGACTCTCAAGACCACTATTAGTTGACGAGACAAAGCAGAAGTAAGCAGGAGGCACAGGTCAGAAATGGATGAACAGAGAACCAGCTATTGCCACTTAAAAACAGCATGCTTGGTGGAAATTGAAATAGTTGCAAAATGCAGAAAAATTAATTTGTTATATTTCAAAATATTCCAGATAAAAATATGCTCATGTGAAAAGAATCAGATTATTCCTGTAGTTGGTCACTAATATGTCATGAATGGAGGCTAGCCTTGCAGACAGCCTTTTTACAGCCCTTCTTTTGTTGGCTCAGAGTTGATTTTTTTTTCCTGTTTGATTTAATCCTTCTGGTGCAGGATGCAGTGGCCAATAACTAACCTGTACAGGAAAAACTACATTTAATTCCTTATTTGTAATCTAGCCTGCTGCAGCATTCTATTACTGTGAATCCTAACAATTACAAAATTTGGCATATGCGTGGCACATTGTATTTATTCAATCTTTTATGATGGAATTACCATATAAATACAATACAAACAGCTGCAATGTGTTTTGTTCCCAGATTGCCTGAGAGGCAATTGCAGTCTTGTGCAATTTCAAATGGGGGAAAGGGAGAAAAGAGGCAGTACCAGTGTGGCAGTGAGCAGGCTGCAGTGGCAGTGGGCACATCCCACACTCCTGCTGCTTTCACTGCCTGACTCTGAAAGGGAGAAAAAAGGGGCAGTACCAGTGTGACAGTGGCAGTGGGCACATCCCACACTCCTGCTGCTTTCACTGCCTGACTCTCTTGCTTTGGACACCAGCAGCAGTCTGGCTTTGGGAAACATCCCAGGAATGTCCCCATCCTGCTGCAGAATACAGCTCACAGGCCATTCCAGGGGTCCTTTCTGAAATGCTGTAACCTCCTCTTTTCCCTCAAGACAATCTCTTCCCTCTGCTTGTCAATTTGTTCTCCTATTTCTTCTCTAACACCAAGAACAGGTTGGTGATGGCACCAAGTTCAGTAAATTTGGGATGCTGCTGCTGGTTCATCAGGCTCAGTGAGCAGCTAATAGGCTGCTATTGTCTTTACAGACAACAGGAGTGTGCAGAGGCTGAGGAGCAAAAAGCTGATGTGCTGCTCCAGTCACAGTCAGATGGCAAAAGTTCTCAGAATCACTTTGCTTCCACTGCTGTCAATGCCACTGAATGCTGGAGACAACACACCTGAGTTTTGCTTCTAGCAGGAAGCTGATTTTTTCATTATTATTATTGTGCCTATTATAATTTTTGAATCCTTACTGATACTTCTCCATGAATGAGCAACACATTTAAATTTAACACATTTAAATTTTGTGTCTCTGGCACATAGAGCCATGAACAGCACTTTGGGCTGGCACAGGGAGCACAGCTCCTTCACAGGTGGCCAGGTGTGCTTTGTCCCTGCAAGCAGTGGTAGCCAAAACTTTCTGACAAAGCTGTGTCTGCTGTAAAATGCCAGAGAAGTGGCATTCAGAGTATTTGGGGCATAACACATTTGATTTGGTACATTTACTATAAAGTCAGAAAGAATTCTGTGCAAAGACCTCTGTTTCCTTTCAGTGCATGAGGATCCAGAACAGCCTTGCACTTCTGAAAATGTTAAATTTCTAAAAAAAATCAGAAGTTTCAACTGCAATGCAGCTCCCAGATGCACAGGGGGTAACTTTAGAGCCCTGAGATGTTGGCTTAAACCAGGCATCAAGGCTTCAAATATTTTTGCCAGACAGCAGGGCACCCAGAAATCCCAAAGGTGTTTTTTTCATATGCTCCATGTCTCAGCATGAACCTCTGGGCTGGCTGAGTCCCCTTACAGCTTGGCTTTGCAACAGGCAGCTGTGAAAGCTGGCAGCTCTAGGGATCCCCTTTGGCAGGAAGGATCCAGAGATGCCTCCTGAAAGCTGATCAAACACCAGGACCTCTGGGAGTGTCATGCCATCCGATATCCCTGCTTCACAACTGCCTTTTGGAGAAGGAGAAAAAGAAGTGGGGGATTTATCTGATTTGTGGGGAGTTGTGGTGCATCTTTGCTTCCAGCAGAGCTGAAGCATAGAGCACTGGCCACCTCAGCCCTGTGCTGTGTAAAGATCATTTATGTTCTGGGACAAACTGCTGGACTTGATCAGTTCCTTGCACCTGGTGCATTCTGCAGCTCCTCAGAGAGCAGGCAGAGATCAGAATTTCATGTCTGCAGAGAGACACGCAAGAGATCAGAATTTCATGTCTGCAGAGAGACACATATGACTGATTTTTTTCTCTATTCATCCAACTCTGCTCATTCAAAACCCACCACAGATCATTCTGTTTGCCATATAATTTCCTCCCCAAGAACTATCAAATCATCTGCTGTGACTGGTGATGGCTCTGTCCATCAGCCAGCTGTGGTCTGCATGTGATAGCACAATTATAACATTGGGATTTATTTTGTCCAGGTCATGAATACTTTTTTTGTTCTTTAATTACCACATATTTACAGCCTAGACATCTTCAAACATAAGTTTCTACTTCCAAGTATTTCACTCACACTCTACCATATGACCCCATTATAAAATTAGGTGAGCAGAGAATATAAAAAGCACTGTGTGTGCAATTGCCCACTGCACTTGCAGAATCACTGCCCTTTCTGCTCCACATCTAAGAGCCTCTGGTTAAAAAGATTCTTTTAGTTGCTTATCCTGTATGCTCTTGTTCTTATCTCCAACTTTGACCTTTTATTTTTTTATTATTTACCTTTGCAAGAAAGCCTGTTGGCAGCAGTCTATTCTTTCCCATTCCAGCCTTTTGTATACTTGGTCTCACTGAGATTTCTCTTGAAATACAAATGCCAGATTCACAGTGTTGAATGTTAACTCCTTCCTGTAACTCTGAAAGCCCTTTTGCTTCCTGTGGTGTTACACTCAAAGAACTGAACACAGTGCCTCCTGTCACATCTGATGGAAGTGCCTGCAGTTCCCACTGCCCAGAGAAGATTCTCAGCTGCTTTCCATCTTTTAGGCTGTACTTCTGTGGAAAAAGTTGCATTGCACTGAATACAGCTGGTTTAAAAAGTGAACCTGAAAGAGATCCTGCTTTGAGTTTTCTCACTGAACTACATATCCCCCAGCAGAAATAGACAGTCAGTGGTAAAAGTGTTTGCTAATTAAGAATGGTCTTCTTGACTAGTGTTTCCTGCCTAGAAGTTTTACAGTTAAATGATGGTTCTAACTTTCTAATTTAGGGGCAATTTTCTGCCCTTGCTCCCTATTTAAATATACATATCAGCACAAATCCATAATGATAAGATCTATAAAGATCTTGCCTCTTAAAAAAAGCATCAATTAAAGTCTTGTTTGTTATCCTGTAAAATTTATGAGCAGTAATTATTCTTGGCTTTGTTTTTTGTCAGTTTATGACAGTTTCAGATTCCCAAGTGGGAAATTATGCAACCCTTTAATCTTACACTTCCCCCAGGAAAAAAATGTCTCTAGTCTTAAGAAACTACTCTGTGCATAGAAAGCCTCATCTTGGTTGTAATGATATCCTGAAAAAAACAGCTCATTTGGCAATAGCTGTTCATCCTGCCCTGACAATAGGATCCTGTGAATCATCACCAGGCTGGAGTTCTTGTAGAAATTTTTAAAGTCATGCATAGGTCTCGATGTGATTTTCAGACTTAATGAACCTCAAAACCTATACTGCTATCCTATATTTGGATGATAAATTCCATTTGTTCTATCTTGCACTCCAGCTTTCAGCTCTCAGCACTCTCCTGACCTCTGGTGCTGTCAGCTTGTGGTGCTCACCTGCTCGTGGTGATGGGGACAGGTCCTGGGAACAGGCTCAGGTATCTGCAGGCACAGCAGGGCAGATTCAGGAAGCAGAGAAGATTAATTTTGTAGTTAAGGAGTAATCCTACTCATTAAGGTAGGATTTAGCTGTTTGAGGTCCAGTGTCCTCTGTAGCCAGACACTGCCCCTACACAGATTGCAGACTCCATGCAGGAAGTCACAAGGATCCATCCCATCAAATTAAACCATCCCTTCACCAGAGTGCCCCATCTCTGCTTTTATGTTCTTCCCTCTGGATCTGAGGGTGCCTGTGTGTGCAAGGAACTGACTCAGTACACTGGGACAATTTGCTCCTTAATTATCTGCAACTAGAGTCAGTTCTAGCTGTAAATCTGTGTTTGATTTGCTGGTTTGTAGCAATATCAGTATGATTTTCATGGCGGTGTTTTCTACTCCTGGGAGTTCTGCTAGCCTTCTCTATTTTTATAGTCTTTGATTTGTGACTCACAGTACTCTGGATACTCTGGGAGGACTTTTCCTCAGTAGTACCCTCTCTTGCAGTAGTTTAAGAGCTAATACAAAACCACATTTACAGACCAGGAAACAGGGTTTCAGTGCTCACAGAAATAAATTACCAAGAAGTCAGAACTTAATATTGAACTAAAGTTTCTTTGAAAAGATAAGAAAAAAAGCAGCTTCTTATTAAAATCTTTGCATAAACAATGAATAAAAGCCCCAGGCCTGATTTGATTATGCCATAATATTGTCATAAATACAGATTTTATTTGTGTGATAGAAATTTGCAGGATGTAAATAAATTCAGGATATGCAGAAGGATGTCCACTGATACAAATTACCTAATGGCACTTACAGGTAGGATCTTGAAAACCCTTGGGGGGTTTGACACTCCAATTACAGGGCTCAACTTTGCTACTTTGAAGTCAATTCCAAGACTGTCTGGGCAATTTGCATGCCCCAGCCAATTTCCATTCACTCAGTGATAACAAGGTTGCACACATCTCTCCAGCTGGTTAGAGGGCAAACGCATAAAAATGAGGAAAACACAGCCATGAAAACAGCAAAGGGAGTTGGAATTAATATCTCTTTATAAAAACCTTTTTAAACTCAAGTCCTATCGAATTAACAATCCCCAGACACATTATTCACGGATTCACACACAATTCTCCACTCAGCTGAAACCAAATCCTCTGCATCTCTGAGGCAATTTTCAAATATCCAGATTCTAAATCTGGCAGATTTAACCTTTTTTTCCTTATGGTGGCTGTGATAAGGCCACAAGAGCTGATGCCTTCAGATGCAAGCTGGCCTGCAAATGACTGCTCAGTAGCCAGCTCAGGGTGATCTCAGCACAGTCCTGTCACACATTAGACACAAATATCGAGCAGCACAGTGTGGCTGTGCTAGAGCCTCAGAAATCCTGACAGAGTAAAAAAGATTTGCTCACATACAGAAATTTTTCAGAGCAATTCCAGCACATGGGAAGGGCATTGTCACCCTTGATTGGTGCCACCATTTCAGAGCCCAGCTTTCAGTGCCTCAACTGAGCCACAAACTCTCTCCAAGACAACTTCAGTCCATTTGCAAAGTAGCCTGTGGTATCTCACCCAACCATTTTTGTTGTGCAGAAAGAAGGATTAAGTGGGTTTGAGTGGGATTTAAAGAAAAGCTGTCCACATAATTAGGTCTGCAGAGAATTATGACAGACTTCACAAAGTACTATAATTGAATTGTGCAAGAACAGTTTCCAGACTTCCTACTGTTATTTCCAATTTTAAATAAACTCTCGTTTGGGTACCAGTACCACATTCCTTGTTGCCAGATGCTCTAACAACAGGATTTTTTACACATTTGGCTGGTGACTTCAGGTGAGGTGTGAAAGCAATTTCCCCCAGACCACATCACATGTCAGTCTGGAACTAAGGAACCTAATTTGTCTTGCTGTAACTGAAATGACAGAGTGGCATTTCCCCATCTCTTTCTAGGAGATGCACCACTGTGTATTTCATCAGGGATTCTCCTGCTGACCTAACCACATGGAAGGGTGCCCTCATTATCCCAGCAAGACTGAAACCAGACACTTCCCCTAATGTGCTCTTCTTCTGGTTTCCACTCTTCTCTCTGCCCCTACACACAGATAAACAAATAAATAAATCTCTGCATGTGAGACAAATCAGCTAACTTCTTCAGATACTGTTTCATATACCATATATACAGACTTAGAGAAGATTTTCTTAATTACATACCCAGTCTGGAATGGTTTCCATTTAAAATGCTGCCCAGAGAAATTCTCAGTACCAAGGCAGTATGTGAGCTCATACCTCATATATGAACTCACTCTGTTTTGAAAAAGTCAATACAAACACAAATACTTGGTGCAAAGTTTGAGGTCTCCTCTAGGAGAAGTCACCTTTCTAACGAGGCAGGTGTTAGAAAAAGGAAATTTTTTTCATTTGAGCCACAAATTTCATCTCAGCGCACCTCCACATTACAAAGCATGAGATCAAGATTTTTGACATATGCTGAACGCACACTTCACCAAGAATTAGTCACCACAAACCCAACAGACCAGAATCCTGTTTCTTAAGTTGAAACCCCCTATTTATGAATTAAATATAAGCCTAAGAAGAGCTAGAAACAAATTTGTCTTTCAGTGAAATATTGGGATGCCACCAGCATGAAATCTGTTGGCTTTTAAAATGAATTAAGCCAAATTGCTTCTTTTTTCCTTCTTCTTTTCCCCTCAGGTCACCTTTCCTATTTGATTCTCTGGCTTTACAATGAGATTTTCCTATTTCATTAGGTGTTTATCTCCCCTGTTGCTATATGAAAACTTGCAACCAGCAAAGAAAATAATATTGGCTCTATTCGGGAAGAGTTATCAGACAGAATGAATAGACAAAACACTCACTATAACCTGTCTCAGAGCACTGTTCATACAGTAAATTCCACAGGAATAAATAATGAATTCACCTTTTGTTTGCAGTTTTAAGCTCTGTGTACTAATTCTTACATTTAATGGGAAGTTATTTGTAAAAAGGAAAATATAAACTCCATTTAATTATTTCTGCAGAACTCATTATGCAAAGTTAATGACCTTCTGGATTAAGTAAGCCTTTTGTGATGAATCTCATTTTTACAAATATTTATCTGAATTGATTATCTTTGACCTAATTCGTGTTGGTGCAGGCTGGGGTATAAAACAATGCTCAAGCACTGCTATAAACAGTTCATGCTATTTTATTTGCATCTGTTTGCACATTTTTCAGTTCATTTGAAATATTGATTCATTTAGAAAGATACACATCTCAAAACAGCCATCTCCCATGCTGCCTGTTTCTTTATTTGACTCACCAGCAAACACCCATTTATCCTAACCAGCATGTGATAATGCTCTGGGTTAGCCCACAAAAATGCCATTGCTACCCATTCTTCTTGGACAGCATACAAAAAATCCCCCCTGTTATTAGGGGAGGATGTTCCACAGGACCTGGAAACTGATGAGAATCCTGATCATTTGTTCTAGCAGGCAGAAAATGGTTTCTAGCTTGGATATTTTGTCTTTCTACCACTCCAGAAAGAGGAAACCTGGGAAAAATATTAAAAGGATATTCCATGAGATGGGATCCTGTTTCCTGCTCCTTGCGTATTTTACTCCACTGCAAAGGGCAGTGGATGACCTCCTTATAAACAAACACACAGAGAAGTGTCTCTTCTCCCTCGTGCACAGTGAATACAAACATGCCACAAGGACAATATTTTCTTTGCTGTAAATACCTATATATGTGGAGGACTCACAGGAGACAGTTTTTTCTTGCTTGCAACAGTGATGTAACACCTTCCCAGCATGAAAACAGTTACATCAGATTTACTCTGTTGTGGCTAACCACATACTTTCAAAACAATAAAATGAAGTGCTATGATTTTCTCCACTACAAGAATACTTTTACAAAGATGTTTTATATCCAGACTATTCTACATAAAATGTAAACTCCATTTAAAAAAAACAAAAACCTACTGAGGAAAAATCTCACATCGGCTACTACAAAATGACTGCAACTTAATAAAACCAGGAAGATGCCTGAAAAAATGCTTTGCCTGGCTAAGAGTGATGTTGGAAGAGCTCCTGTACATGCTCTTTTGTTTCTGATAGGGAATTATCCTGAAATTTCAGCTGCCTTGCAGGATATCTCTGCTGAACAGACTTGGACCACACAAGCTGAGAATGCTTTTTATGCTTTGGGTGTGGTGTGTCCAGCCTGAGACCCTGCAGCTCTGCATGCACAAACCCTGGAGCAGGAGAGCTGTGGCTGGAGCCAGAGCTGTACTTTTTCCTCTGGATGAACACAGATGAGGCAGAAAGCTGCAGTAAAGAGAGGAGGAATCAAGGGGAGGGATGAATTAAGCTCAGTCATTCATTCTAGCACATTGTGCCTGTGTGAAAGACAAGACTGAACATAGAGGAAAATGCTGCTGGAGCCAGTGCAAGAGCTGGCACCCATCCTGAGCAGGGAGTAAATGGAAATAGTTCCATAACATGTAAACCTGGAAATAGGCCTTAATATTTCCCTCCTCCCCAAATGATTGTCCTAGTACCACTGTTACATCCCTCTTGAATACTTTTTTCATTTTATCAACAAAGAAATACAGGACCACACTGGTGACTGGCTGCCTGCAGGTACCCCAGTGCCTCTCACACCACAAGCACCAGTCACTTGTCCTCACTCCAGTGACCTCCAGTGCCTCAGAGGCAGAGAAAATAACAGCCAGAAATCAAACTGCATTAGTTACCTCTTTCTAGAGGTCTGATTTGTCAGAGCAGGCACTAGCTTTCCTAGTAGCTCTCCAATTATTTAAAGAGAATGCAAAAAAGTCAGGAGTTGCAATCCCAGAGTAGCCAGCTCTTGGTATCTGCTCATTAATACCTTCACTCTGGGTGGGGGTGTGCAGGACAGAGGAGCAGACCAAGGGCACAAAATAATATTTTATTTTTCAAAATAACCTGTGTGAGATGAAAACTTGCTTAACATTTAAATAAACCATGATGCTGACAAGGCAGTTGCTATTGGATTTCCATACTCCTTTCACCTTTTCCCATGATGCTGTGAATTGAAAATACAACCTTGTTCACTTTAAGCAGCAGTTTGTCCTTCAGAGAAGGAGGAGAAAATACAGCTGCGTGCAGCTGGTGGGGAGCTTTGCACAGTGGCTGTGATCTGACAGCTCTTTCTATGAAAAAATGGATCCAAAGCAGGACACAAAAAATGAGGGAAAATTGCCTTTGAAGGTCGACCCAGAAGCCCTCATTGTCAGTTTTATTCAGTGGCACTGGGCTGGAGCTCTATCTGTGAGGAGCTATTTCAGTCTGGCTCAGGAAAGCTGCCAGGAAGGCTCTGGAAGGGGTTTCTGTGCCCAGCCCTGCATGAGCCTGAGCACTACCAGGAGGCTGGAAATAGAAACTGGAACAGTTCCTTGCTGTGGCAGGTACCTTCTCTGGTGTGGAGCTCCACTGAAATCATTGCACATTCCATCTGCAGCAAGGCTGAGCTGAAGCCACACTCCAAGGAAAGCAATTCATGCTACATCACTTCATTTTATGTCATGGAGATTTAAAAAGCAGTATTAGGAAACACACATTACTTGTTCATTTACTTCTGTCATTTTGCTCAGTGGTCAAAGGAAACAGCCTGTGGATTTCCATTTTATTCCTCACCACAGTCAGATTCTGATCCTGTAATACTAACAAAAAGCTTCAGCATTCACGTTTCAAATGCTGTGACAGTGCCAGCTACAGCTAATATTCAAGGATTTAAAACTTATTTAGTTTGGTATTTTTTAAAGACTTTTTCTATGCTTATTAATTTTTTTTTCATTCTTAAACACAAAGTCAACAAAATGTTCATTCTCAACGAGTCTTGTAAAACCTCTTTAGGAATAAATACATGAGCATCAGTTGACAAAGCAGCATATGTGCAAGTGAAATAATAGTAAAATGGCCACAGGCATTTCAAGATTTCACACCTTCAGGACATTCTCCTATGAAATTATCTGACTGCATACCAGAGAGTTTGTTTCTCTGTCTCTCCCTCCTCTGTGATGTGATTCTCTAATAACAGTGATCTAAACATCTTAGCTGGTAGGTAATTTTAGGCAACCTTAAAACCACTGGGTAATTATTATAGACATACAGTCCAATCCAGTAAAGACCAAAACTGATTTTGGTATAAAGAATTCCTTCAGACAGCAGAGAAACTGGTTCACATAACAGATTCCTACTCCAGCAAGTAAATAAATATTGAGAAAATGCTCCTCAGAAGCCAAGGAAAAAAAGGTGTTTCTCATTTGATGGGACAAGTAATTTCTCAGGGGGATGAATGCTGCTGTTCTTAAGGCCACGGGCATACAATGTGTACAGTCTGACAGCAGAGTGGGAGGTCAGAAAATCATACTGGGTTCTTGTTCTTCAGTGTATGAGGCACACAATATCTGCAGGGAGCCACAGGCAAAAGCTGGGTCCTTTCTTAAAGATCAAACAGCCAGAGCCAGAAGAGCCAAAACCATCCGGTTCTTTCTCACTGAATTCTGAGGTGAAACAGCACAAGGCTCTTCAACTCACACAGATGATGACAGCTGGCAAAAAAATGTTTTGTGCTTGCCTTTCATCTGTGGATGTGGAGTCATTCTCTAGCAAGCTCTGTTGTCACCAAGTAAATTGCTTTTGCATACTGACTTTTGATTCACCTTTCTTTAAATACACTAATACTTTCTTCCTCACAACTGGCACTGGGCAGCTACAAGTTTGAGCTGATTGAGGTCTCAGAGGC
This sequence comes from Passer montanus, assembly GCF_014805655.1. NCBI lineage: Eukaryota > Metazoa > Chordata > Aves > Passeriformes > Passeridae > Passer > Passer montanus. The sequence goes on from NW_024373256.1 coordinate 8,947,626, forward strand.
AAAGAAATGAAGGCAATTTAAGCAGAGCTTATCTATATCTGAGACAAATTGATACCTGGCTGTCACCTTCTCTTTGCATACCAGAAAGAAAGAAATTTCATAATCACAGGAGGTTTCACCCCTTGCCAAGGCAGAGACAAATGGATCCTGATTTTACTGGCTTTCAAACCACCATGGCTTGCCCTTCACTATCACATCCCACACAGTGTCTGTGCCACAGACAACATCAGCCTGAAGGAAAATGTGTGCCTCAGAACCTGCCAAACTGCAGGAACTTCAATCCCCTCCCAGGCACAGCGCCCAGAGGAAGCTGTATGGGAATCCATGGCAGGGGATGAGGAGAGAAACTACAGATTGGATTAGGAATGTGGGAACAGAAATGCATAACTGAATTTCTGTGGCTTTCTCTTGTGTGAAAAAGGATAATTTGAGGAGCAGCCGCTGGCTGCAGGGGCTCCAATGTATTTCCTAATGATTCACTGCTCAGACAGGGAGATTGAAGTGCCACTACCCTGCCAGTGCAAATGGCTCTCCAGGAAGCAAATGCTCACCCCTGCTTGCCACAGGGACAGGGGAGGGCAGAGAGACCAACCCCATGGGGCAGCCTGACACAGATTCCCAGGAGACACAGACTCATGGAAGTGCCACAGCCCCCAGATTCTGCCCCAGAATTTTCTGAAGAGAATCAAGGTGAACAGGGCTCTAGGAGATGAAGGCACAGAGCCTGGTCCAGTTTTGCTTTTACTGAAATCAGTGAGGAAATTTCCATTCCTGGCAATGGAGTCAGCACTGTGTTTTCCATTTTCAGCCAAGAAAGTGTCACTCAGGCTTCTCCATCCTTTCCCAGGGAGATCAGGTCACTGTCCTGCTCTTTTGGCTTCAACTCCATTATTCTAAAACTCACTTTGGACTGAAAGGACAGAAGTGGTAGAAATGACTGTTGATTCCTTTCTTAGTTTGAGTTGTTTTGTACAAAAGATGAACAAATCTGTTAAATCACTTTATAGTGAGATCTTTTGTTCTAATTTTACCAGTATATGAGAAAACCCAAATGTGTGTCATTAGGCTTTTGCAGTGAGCAACTTGTGCCACTGTAAATCATTCATCCTCATTCACTAAAAAACTCTCAAAATTATTTTCTCAGATATTTTTCCTTTTATGAGCTGACAAAATGTTGATAATTCATGTTTCATTGCTGATCCTGAAGGGCAGCTAACATAATTTATCCAAGGGTGCTCCTCCTGATTTCTCATAGTTTGCCCTCCAAGCATTCATTTTTCATCTCGGAGTTTTGAATCCATTTAGACTGTGCCTTTTAAGTAGGCAGACAGCAGAACATGTTTCATGGAAATAAATCAGCATTATTTATTGTCTCTGAGTCTATTTCATTAAGTAAGATTTCTATGAAAATGGAACATATTTGGCTACAGAAGAAAAGCCCTCTGGGAATAAGAATTAAAGAGTGCTGAGTTCCAAACTTTCTTGTGCTCAGTAACTACAAGAAAACTCTAGAAACCTCACCCAGGATACACAGTACTTTGCAGTGCATGCCCAATCCCAAATATAAGTTTTGATTCCTGTTTTGTAACCACCCTTGAGGCAGACATACACACACATTCTCACAAGTGGTTTCTTTGATGAAAACATGCCATGCAACTAAGACATCAGTTATCAAACACAGTAAAAAAAAATTACACAGACTGAGTCCATAATCCCACAGGCTACCAACAGCAAGGATGATTTGTGTAGTTCAAAGTGTCCTACTTTCCAAATCTAACGCATTTTTTCTGTAAAATATGTTTAAAGGAAATGAGAAAATTCATGAGCAGCAGTCTCAAATATGACAATTTAAGTTCATCTATGACTTTTTCAGCAATCATTGCCTACACTGGTTTGCCTATAAACACTGCATTACATGTTAAGTGTTCATTTCCTGCTTGGCAGAGTTGGGCACAGTTTTGGAAGCCATTAACCCTCAGATTTACGCGTGTTTCAGGTGAGAGAAATGTCTTTGCTGAGACACGTGAGTGGATGTGCAGCAGTAAGACCTTGATCCATAATAACCACCATGTTTTTGCAAAATAGCCAGAATTCCATCAGAATTCCATCTATGCAGAATCTCACAGAAGGGGTCGGGTTGGCAGGGAACACAGTGCTCATCTCCCATTCCCCGCTCAGGCACACAGCACAAAAAAAATGAAGGAAGGGCAAAACTCATGAAATATGGCAGGGAAACTATGGGAGCAAGGGTGGCCCATTGACTGATGTATTTCTGTAGCCCTGAGACACCCACAAAAAGTATCACCTGGAAAAATCTGCTTTAAGAGTCCCAGTTCCCCCCACTGCTGACCAATATTTTAGTAGGAATTCACTCTGAGGCACTAAAATATTTCCAGTTCTCCCTTTTCCTTCTTTCTCTGTCTCAGTACTGCCTGCAGCAACCAGCTGTGGGAGGTGGAATTAGAAAAATGAGACAATGTGTGTAATGGCATAAACTGGATTAGCCTCACTCTGTCAGTCATTCTCTGGGCTCTTTTGAAGCAAATAAAAACCCAAGTTACAGCCTTCCTTCATGAACTACAAGGGAAGCAGCAATGACCTGGTGGAAGAGATTAAATGGAACATTTTAGGTACACACTGCTAGCCAAAATCACCATTGACTTAGAAAAACCCTAAGCTGTGTAGGGGAATTTTAGAGCCATCTGGCTGCCATCAAAGCAGGTGAGTTTTACAACTGTTCTACAGAAAACAGCCTCCATCCTTTCTAGAAAACCCTTTCTGATTTTCAGTGTGGGAGTTCTGTCTTGGTTCCACAGATCAGACACGGCTGCTTCTCCTCTTGAAGTACAATACATATGTTAACATTAAAAATAATGAATAAGGTAAAAATCTAGAACCTGCAGCATCCTTTGAATCAGTTTTCTTTGTTCATGACAATGTTTTGTCTGATATTTTCTAAAAAGGTCTAGGGTTCACTATTAATGTTTTATTTCCATTTTTTGGTCACTTTCTTTTCAAAAATTTTACACAGTTGTGGGTTTGGGTTTTTTTAAATGGAGACATGGAAAGAATATTAATTACATTCTCCATTTGAAGCCCATGTTCAGACCTTCACAAAGCCAGCATTCCAGCTGTTTCTATAAAAAGAAGCATAACTGTGTATATTCTTCAGTTAGCCTCTTTCCCACCTATTTAATAGATGGCCTGAATAAGCCTAATTTGTTTTGTGTCTTTTATTGCCTGTAATAGATACAATTAACAATTATGGGGAATTTACAGTGACATAAGGGCATGACTGTTCACTGCATGAACAGCAGTGGTGTTTGGGTCATATAAATTCTTTTTGTACCTCTGAAACTTTTTTTTTTCTATTTTAAATCAGAGTGGTAACATGATGAGCTTGGGGAGCAGTGTTATGAGAGTATGATGGGCAGGGTCACACTGCATCCCTGACTGACTGGGGAGGTGCTGCAGTAACAGGAAGTTTTTATGCAAAGCACCAACATGGGTTTGTGCTTGTCTGTGCAATATGTGGGGCATTATGAAAGAAAGCCCAAAGGTATTTGTTTGATTATTTAATTATCAGATGACAGAAACAAAATATTAAATAACCTTTGTTTTCAGTGCTCAGCAGCAGAGGATGAAAATACAAACAATAGTCTTTCTGGCAAACAAGCTTAGAAAGATTTTGAAGACAAACTAAGTGAATGTGGTGAAATAAATTTTCACATGTACCATCCCAGGATCTCAGTGACCCTGGGACCTGTTCTATCTTCCTGCTGTTGGGAAAAAATAGAGTGATCTCAAAACTAGATCCACCCCACTGGTGCTGTTCTGAAGTGCTCTTGCCTGGACAGAACCTGTGCTACAACACTCACAGCAAGAAGGGAGAGCAAGAAAAGCCATCTGTGAAGGTTTCATGCTACTGAATCTCATGATGGGAATCTCCAGCTTCCGTAGTACTGAGCTGTAACAGGGTCCTTTCCCCTATTCTCTACATCACATTCCAGAACAGTCAGAAAGGTGGATCTCTGCAATACAGGAGTGTGGCAGCTCACTCCAATGCTGAGTTACCTTTCAAATGAAAACAGTAAACAAGTTTAATGGTGCACTTAACTGCATCAAAACATAACCTTTGCTGTTTTCTGGCATTTCTGCTTCCTTATGCTGATTCAAGCTGGAGGATTCGTGGTAAATTTTGCATTTAGCTCCAGCCCTCATACAAACTGCAGGAGGACAGAAAAGCTCAGCAGAAATGTATCTGAGAAGTGCAGTGTCCAAAAGGACGGCGAAGAACTGCTTTGTGTCCCTGTGGCTCTTTGCCTGGTGTGCAGGCAGTTATTTAATCAGGGCATTACGAGCCTCTGCCAACGGCAAGACAGATGATTCTAAATGAAGCTGTGCACTCAGTAATAAGGACTGACCAAAGTGCTCCAGTGCTCTGCTTCAGAGCAGGCTCCCCAAGACTATGCTGTAAAAATCATTTACTGGGAAGGCAGTAACCACGTTATTATCATACAAGCCTGACAATTCCTAAGCTTGTCTTTTATATGCATGCACTAGAAAACAGATGAGCTGCCCTGTACATAGTAAACCACCATTTTTAGTGTTCTCTAGTCCTTGGAAATTCCGTCTTGTATGTGAAGAGAAAGGCTTCAGGGACTTGTTAAAGAGACACGTTTAAGCAATTTGCTCCATATTTCGCTTGCACAGATCCTGACAGTCAGGTCACAGGGAATGAGACCCTCAGCTGCTCTGAACCAGCTTAACTCCAGCGGTGACCCGGCTGGCAGAGCCCATGGCAGGGTAGAAATGTGCCCGATGTACATTCCATGGCTCTGAAGTGACTCCATAACCAGTGCCCAGCAATGCTTTCAGTACCACGGACAGAGAAGCTGGCACAGAGCTCCCTTGGGTTTGACAAATTGAGGAGAAACAACCTGACCCCCACGGCGTCGGTTCTGCAATGGACACAATCAGGATGTACATTCCCTTGTGATAAGAGTGCATCCCATCACCAGGCACTGACAGGGAGCAGCACTCTGCTGTGCAGTGTGTACAGATACACAAGTTCTACCTCCAAAGACATCCTGATTTAATACAACAAATCCTCAGAGTAAAAAGGGCAAATTCATATGCTGTAATAAACTTCTGCTTTTGTTAATGATCTTAATAAACATTTCATATTTCAAACAATGTGCAAATATCAAGGGCTAATTGTTAACATCAGTAACAAAGGGGATGACAGTTTTTCAGCTCCTTCACAGACAGTCTGGCGACTACTGTCATCCTGCCATGCAATTTAGGATGACTGTAAGGAAGCATTACAGAAAATAGTAAGATCTATTTCTTTTAAATCAATGCAAAAGTGTGACCAGCAGTCAGTGTTAGTATTTAAATAGGAAAGATAGGCAGGAATCATCTAAACCAGTTACTATAAATAGCTTTTTCCACAGTATTTTAAAAAAGCTGAAGTCTAAGAGCAAACAAAAGAAATCAATTATTCGAATATATAATATAATAATTTTCTGCTTTTCAAAGAACAGATCATGGTCTCTAGATTAATTCCTATTCCTATCTGAATTGTTATACACAGAGAAATATTCTCATTAAACTGAAACTAGTGTGTAGAAGGGCAGCTCAGAGCAGAGCCAGGGTGCACACCTGGACATGGGGTCCTAGTCCTGCCAACAGCCCACTCTGATGCTGGGCACCAAGCTGTGATTTGGGTGGCAGCTCAATGCTGAGCACATATTTTTGAGCAGATCAGATCTCCCTCTCTGCCTGCACATTGCTCTCTTCCAAACAGACCACCTTTTGTTCAAAACTTGCAAGACATAACCTTTCCTGGCACCTCAGGATACCAGGTTTTATTACCATTATTATTACAAGTGCCGCACTGCACTCAGCTCCCGAGTGCTGGAACAAAACCAGACACAGTTATGAGAACAAGGAAAGGAAAACACATCTGTATCGTGCCACGGAACCTGCAAAACTGTTGCATGTGTCTGACTCAACCAACTCAGTCAACAGCGATTCAGTCTTCGAGTCCATTTTAGAAAGTGTGGAGTTTCTCAGTGCTGAATCCGTGCCAGGCACTGCAACAAAACCAACACTGCAACTGAAGCAGCAGTTGGAGAATTACACCCTGTCATCAGCATATGGTAGACAATAACATAGCCATGAGAAACTGAAGCTAGACGTGAAGTATCATTCCAGAACACAGCGCTCTCTGAAAAGTAAACACAGCAGATGCACTGGCTAAAATCTGCTACCAAGGTGCTGCAAAGCCATGCCATGTTTAAAATCATCCAGGTGAGACTTCACAATTCACATCAAAAGATGGGTGGGGAACCAAGGATATCAGCAACCCCAGCACCAGCCAAGTTGAAGATGTCACAACAGATAGCACACGAAGCTTATATTCCTGTGGCCAAACCAAACACTTGATGAAACTCAGAAAATATTTCTCTTGATACTGTCTAGTACAGTTTTTGTAACTAGCTTTTCAAGATCTCTTGCCTCAGTGGTTACCTGGAAAATTATAAGGGGTTTGCAAGCTTATTAGGTTGTAAAGAAGAGAGTTCTGCCAGTAGAAGAATAATAGCTGGTATCTTACAGACAACAAGGTCCCATGGATAATGTGAATTGGCAGTGATGTATCTTTTAACTATTCATTCCATCTGCACTTCGGACAGGTTATGTCAATTGCTGCTTCCTGGAAAATTATGATTTCAAGAAAGCTCTCCCAGCACAGAACATTTGTTGAGCTCATCAATACAGAGCAACCACTGGAGGTGTGAATTAAGCGCTGTATTGCTGCACCCTCTGCCTGAGATAACAGAATAAAGTGGTCGTCATCTGTGCTTTCCAAACGTCAAACACGTTAAAGACTACCAACATTTATGAAAACCTCTATGTTAAACCCCACCTGCTATACAACGGGGGAGCGCAAAGGTCCCGGCGATCCTCGCTCGGCCCCCGCTCACGGCTCCCGTGCCCGGGGCACGGCGGGGCTGGAGCCGCCCGGGCCGGGCTGCCCCGCGCCCGGCACAGCCGAGCACCGGCCCAGAGGGCAAAACGGTCACAGGGACCCTGCTCCCCGAGCGGCCCGAGCCGGCCTCGCCCGGCCGGCGGGACCCGGGACCGCCCGGCCCCGCCGCAGCCGGGGCTCCCCGCCGGCCGGACCCGCACCCGCGGCCCGCACTCACTTCTGCCCAGCGCCTCCGCCTTCCACTCCGTCTCCTCCACTGCCCCGTAGCGCCGCATGGGTCTCTCGGCCTCGGCGCTGGCCGAGATGGACCGGCGGAGCTCCATGGCGGGGCTCCGCTCAGCCCATGCAGCGGCGCGGGCGCTGCGCGGGGCTCGGCGCTCGGTGCGCGGCGCGGGGCCCGCGGGCGGGGGGCCTGCCCTGCCCTGCCCTGCCCTGCTGAGTTCCTCTTGCACGGCCGAACCACTCGAGCAGGCTAGAGTTCACAAATCTGCTGGCTGCCAGGGCACGGTGGAACTGTCCATTTTCCATCTTGTGGCAGGTGCAGCGCTGAAGCACATTTCTGACCTGAGCAGCTGGGGAATAATGGCAAAATCCACAGGCACTCACAGCTTTTGCAGTCTAACACATCTCAGGCTCCTGTGCATGCAGCCTTTGGCTTTCCTAAAAGTCCTGCACTGACTGGAATGACACTCATTCCAGCATCACGTTGCCAGAAGCCAGAGAACAGCACTCAAACAAGTGATGCAATTTTGTCTCTCATTTTTCATCAGCATGCAGCTTTGCTGCTTATGCAGCCTGCTGGGAATAAAGGAAATTACTTTGCAGGAAGCACAAGTGCGGTGATTATTACTGTTATTACTACTTTTGTTGTAGGGATTTTGTGTGGATTAAATCCCTGAACAGCATTTTACAGTTGGAGCCTACCTTTCCTAGTGAGATCACATTGCACTTTACTGTGAGTGGTACAACTTCTGACATAAAGACAATGAAGCAGGAGTTAGGCAGGTTGTCCAGTGCCCTACTGCAAATCAGGGGTTTAACACTTTTTTGCCTCACTTATCAAGAATCATGGGGTACTCTGGGTGAATACTGGGAAAGCTCACTTGTTTATCACCTACTTTTGCCTGCAGTCTTGTCCTTAATCATCAACACTTCAAAAACACCACCTCTGGATTCAGTGGTACACTTACTAATTGGGCTGGCACACATTGGTGCTATTGTGTGAGCAATTTTGTTTGAGGAGTGCTTCACATGCCGGAGGCCAGAAAACCCCCACATTGCTTTTAAAATTGTAACTGAGAATTTCTCTACTTGTCTTCCTGAGAACTGGAATTAGCCAACAAGATGAGCTAGACAGTTTTAGGACATCTTCAGGGCACTCTGATTTTTCTCTGTCAGCTGTGCTCCCCAGAGATGTGCCACGAATTGAGCTCCAGACGTGCTGGAACAGCTCTTGCTGGCTGTGCAGTGCCTCATCCTCGCTGGTTTTGGCCTTTAGAGACAGAGCCCAAACAGAGCTGTGAGTCAAGCAGAAAAGCTGGTGGCAGGACTCTGCACAGCTGATTTTGGGTGACAGTGCAGCTGCCTGCTGGGGTGGGCTGGACTGACTCACTGGTAGAAGTGAGGAACACGAGTGTGGGAGGAATGAGAGTCCATCTGGGATCTGGATGAGAGTGGGACTAAGGGAAACAGACTGATCAGGGAGAAGGGCCAATTGTTAGTGGATCTGAGGACTACTTAATTTCAAACCATCCTTTCACATTTTTTAGGTAATTACATCCCAACTGCATTGTTTAAGAGATGGGGGAGTTATCCTAGAAATAGGTGAATATTTAAAGCTCTGCTTTTGTTAGTATGGCTGAAAAACACCCACTAGGCAGAAACTCGTGTGCAAAGAATTTACTTACATAAAGCAAAGAATATATAAGGTGGTTTATTGTAATTACAAAGTTTTCACCTGCCCATTTTGAAAAGTCCCAAAATCCAGTATAGGTCCAGTTCTACAGAGGTTCTGCACAAAGACTTTTGCAAGAGTAGGGCCCAAGTATATATCAATTATTTGCTAATGTAATATCAGCATTTTTGTTAGTGTGACTCTGGAGCACTGCTGCCAGTGGAATTAAATTTCTCTCCTACTGATGATGTCTTTCAGTGGACCTAGCAATATAAATTATAAATGCATTTCTTTACTCATGAAGGCTGGTTTTCTTCTGCTGAAAGCACTGTTAATGCAGAAAATACAAACATTTGGGTCTTTTTTCACTGCTCATAACATAATGCCTGGTAGAGAAACAGAGGTGCACTTTGCTCTTGCAGTCATTTTCCCTGGCAGCTTCAGTTCCCATTTCTCACTAAATCCTGCCACCAGGAGCTAGAGCTGGGCAGGAACAGTTGGCAAATCCACTCTCTTATCTCTTGCTCTCTGGCCTCTGTCAGACATCACAGATTCCCCATGGCAGACATGACTTAGATGTATCTCAGCTGTTTGTTTTTTTTTTTAATAGAAGGTCAGAATACACAGCACAAATTTGGGAAATGCAGCAGCAAAGAGTCAGGGCATAAATGCCTGGTAGAAAAAATGGAAACAATCTCTGCACTTCAAAAGCTGCAGTTCTGACCAAAACAGAGATTTCAGAAACATACTTCATTAACTTTTTTATTTCCCATTTTACTTTTGTCTTAGTGAATTTTTTCTATGTTCAATGTCTTTTTAAGGTACAAATTTCACAGAAAAACCTGCTATAGCATTTGTCAGATACATTACTAATACCATGGGTAGTGAAGTTGCCTGTTTAAGAGTCTTATTTTTGGCATTTGGAGCTAAGTCCAGTGGTATGACTGAGCTGACTGCTGTGCAGGTGAGTCACTATGCAGGTGGCTTTTGCATCAGTGATGGGTGTCCATAGCTACAAAGGAAAAACAGATGTTTGATTTCAGTAAAAATAGATGTCGACATAAATTGGTCTGGGCTATTTTAGACTTGCAAACACAGCAGGCAACAAGTAATATTTCAGCCTGTATGTGGGCATGTCCATTTTGAAGTAATAAACATCCTGTGCAAATTTTGCAAACACAGCAGCACACAGCTCCAGGCACAGCTCCTTCAGGGCCTGAGCCTTTTCTCATTTCACATAGTCCAAAATGTAAAGGTGACTTTCTGTAAGCTTCTATTTTACCTATACAAGTTGGTATCTTACAGAGAAAACTCAAAACTGCCTGCAAGCTGTGAGGCACCCAAAGACACTGTGCCAGTGTCTTGCTGATTCCTTCCCTATGCAGTGTCCGTGCTCCATTACCCCTAAGAGGCAAGTTCACTTCTGTGAGCCATTTCACTACTCCCCTCCCTGGAACTGGAAGCTGTAAAGTCACTGCCCTGACTTCTGAAAGGGTTTCTTTACAATTTGAATTTCTCTCTATATTTGTACCTGTGTTCCATTAGCAAATTTTGCTAATTTCTACCCCAAAACAGTAAGCAAAACACTGTACGGGTAATTGCCATGATGTATCAGGTGAAGTTACGAGCACAAAATAATTAATCACTGTCTGGTGACCATCCTGAACTAGATACAGAACTTATACAAAATCCTTCAGTGTCATTGGCATGTCATGGCTAATCAGCTGCAGTTAACAGTCTTGTTACATTTTGGATGTAAAAATATGTGATGCACGAAATGGAAGCAGCTGAACACCCTTGGTAGGTGAGTAAAGGTGGGTTTTAATTCCCAGAGAGGTGTAAGCAATGGCAAAACAAGAACATCACAGGCCACCAGTCTCTCAGAGGTGTATTTCTCCAGGCCAGCATAGAAAAGGAAAAAGCAAACAAATAGAGGTGGAAAAAGGAATCATAAAAATTTGAATTTTCTTTCCCAAATATTTGAGCAATGAAAGGAAAGCTGCTATCCTGGCAAATCAAAGAAATAATGAGAGTTTTTTCTTATGTATGCACACACAAAGTGCGTGTTAGCTACAGTAAGGTACTAACTCCAGGGAAGAGTTGTAACTTCAATTTCTCTGCCACCAAGTTACACCCTGTAAAAGGACACACAATTCAGAATGAAGCTGACACTTCCTCCACAGCTAAAGGATCTTGTGTGCTGCAGAACTTCGTGTGCATGGTTTGAGTCCATATGGGCCAAACCCTGCATTTCTCACAGCCATCTGGGAGCTTGTGCATTTTGGTTCTGTTGTAACTGGATAAAGCACAGTGACAGAAATGGGGAACAGTTCTCATTCCCAGGCAGTTCTCAATGTCCCAAAATCTCTGGTGACTGAAGTACCTAACAGGCTACATACCCATGCTCCCTCCTGGTCTCTGATTCTGTCAGTCTTGAGGGGGTAAAATGGAAAGGGTGACTTATCAATATCCCATTTTTAAGGTCTTCTGGCAGAGGGGAGCATTAGCATAGGTGTCCCTGCTCCTCACTTACACACCCCTAGGTGTGTGCACACCCACCTGCTGTCATTTTCCCCCCTTTGTTTTACAGCCCCAATTCATGACTGGTTTTCCCTGAACACAGCAAACAAAACCACCCATTCTTCAGTTCCTGAAGCTCTCTCATGTACCCTCTGCTACAGCAGAGCTGTCCTTGACAGTGTCTTTTCTGACCCTACTTCACACCTCATTAGACTTTTCCAGGCCCAAGATTTCTTTCAGCAGAAAAAGGTGTCATTGCTACTAGTGTTGCATAGCAGGGAATGATACATTCTGCTATATTCTTTGCACTAAACTGTTCTTCTATCTGGATACAAGGTGCAAGATTTTCAGGCACAACCACAATAAATTAAAAAACTGAAAAAAAAAAAAAGAGGGTGGGGAAACAGTGTTTATTAGGGTGGATGATGTTGATAATTACATGCAACACATACAGACACATAATCTGCATTCTTTGTTCTTGTTTAACGTGGGTTACAGGAACTTCAGACATGGTGGCTTAGCAAGTGCATGTGAATTCTTAGTGCAACTTGGACATTAAGAGAGGACAGTCCTTGGCTGGTTTAGAACAGGAATATTAGGCAGAGATAGAAAAAATATTATCTGAGACATATGTGAAAGTCACTGGGATTAAAACAGCATTACTGTCTACATTTAGAGGTTGCACAGCAAAAAAGGGTTTGCAAATGAGCTTCAAGAACGATGTAGCAAAGGGCTAGCAGAGCTAAAGCTATTACAGTTTATCCAAGGTATAAACAAAAACTCTGCTTACCACTACATGCACACAGAAGGCTTTGCCTGCTCTACCTAGTCATTAAATCTTTTCAGAAAGGGAGTAACATTTTATTAGAATGTTAAGGCTAGATTGATGTGGGTAGGTAATAAAATTTCATAAGAACACATAAATAACTTCTTTGAGACACAGACTCCTCTGTCACTTGAAGTGTTTGGATAAATTCCTAGAAGATGGCATTGGAGTCAACATCACTGGTTTGATTCAGGAAGAACTCTTTGCTTTGCACTACCCAAGGATTCAGACTGAGTGATGCTTTTTCTCCCTGTTGGCCTTGAAGTCTGTGAAAGAGAATTTTTCTACTTGAACTCTTTCCATAAAGCTTCCTCCTCATTCTAAATATACAAGAAGTTACAGCAGGGAATGGAGGTGGTGTCTCTCTTCCAGTTGTGGAATATATTACTCCCTTCAGCCTCAAATCTCCTGAACCATTTCCTTCCCAAGAATATCCCACACAAACTTGACTGAGTAAAGTCCTTCAGTAAGGACCCCATTTCTAACCTCTGCTCTCTAGAAAAGTTGTTTATATGTTTTTCCTACCTAAATTCCTCCATTCCTCCTGCAAATATATTATCTAGAGAAATACTTATATCAAAATTTTGCATCTTTTTAATAGAAGTCCACTGGCTTCAGCATAAGACTTTAAAGATGGGAGTTCTGTCCTGAATTTATTCAGAAATGGCAGATGACTTAATATATGCAACTAAACTCTAAAGGGAGTTAATAATCCCTCCTTAGTTTTTATTCCACTACTGTGTTAAGGTCTGTGACATCAAATTGAGATTTTTGCTGCATGTGGTCCATGAAGATCCCAAAAGAACCTTACATATGATCTGGCTTTGTTTATACACATATGAGTTAAAGATAGACAGAGCCAAAGAACAGCATTTAATGTTTATTAAGCCTTTGCAAAAACACAGACAATTTCAGTCAACTTGAAATTCATTATTTTAGTAAAATTCAAGTATTTCTTGCACATCTCACTGGATTGGCACTAGCAGTAGAGGCAGCAGCACAAGCAGAAAGCACTGGCACTTACAGCAGAGAATTGGAAGGCTGAAGCTGCATAGATTTCAAAGGTTGTTCTATAAAGAGAATTCAACATATCAGATATGGTAACAGACTAGAGGCAGTTTCACCTTCGCTGCAGCAGGAACTGGTTATTTTATGCTGTGTTACTGGGTGGGTGCTTCTGGTGTGAAAAAGACAGAGGCCTTCTGGTGAATTTTCCAAGAAGGATGTATTTAGCATACTAGTAAGCACAGAAGGTTCATTTACATAAAAGATTTCAGTAGAAAAATAAATTTTGAAATTCTCATTTTATCAAATTCAGATTCCACATCTCCACAACCATCCAGAATAACATGGAGCTGGAACTGATATAAATGTCTGCTCATCCCATTTGCTCTTAGAGAGGATCCATGACATAAAAATATCACCTGACTGCAGGCCTAATAGCTATTGGCAGTGTGTTGCTCCTTCCTGAGCACCTCTGTGATGTAAAATTCTGTTCATCCTGCTGGTTGTGGAATCTGCATGTTCAGCTGGCAGTAAGATCAGTGCAATTCCTGGAAATAGTCATAAAGCCATTATGACTGTTTTTGAAAGGGTAGCAGAGAGATATTAGGATAAACCTTGCCCATCTTTTTTCTTCTTTCTTTTTTTTATTCCCCCAGGAAATTACTGAGTTGTTAGAAGAAGCAAACAAAACTTTACATATGTGTCAAATAGGGTTGGACCAGATGACCTGGGATGGACATAGAGATGTCCTTTCCAACCTCAGCCATTCTGTTATCCTGTGAAATTAATCTTCTAAGCCAAAAAGATATCAAGGAATAATGAAGGTTCTAACAACTAAGGGATTAAGTCCTCAGACTAAACTATGAGAGGAAGAAAATCTTTAGAATGTCCATAAATTTATCCACACTGAGAAATTGTCCCAATGCAGCTTCATTATTTTGCATTTTGTGGGTCTGAAATGTTTGTCAGACCAATCAGTGCTCACAATTAAAAGGGAAAAACCACTTTTTTTTATGTGAAAAGGGATTTGTGTTACTTAGCTGTCAAATGCCTTAAGAGAAATGGAGAAAGTGAAAGGATTATGCAGGATCTAAAGTCTACTGAAATATAAGAGCCACAGGCTTCCATTACATGAAAGAACTGTACTTCAAGTAATAAAAGATGGAAAGAAATTCTGAACTTCCCAGCAAAAGAAACCTGAAGACAAAACAGGATTTAGCTCAAATTCCCAAGCAAAAATCTGATAGCACAAAAGCAAGAGCAATAAAGCACAGCTTGTATAAGCTTCTAAGCCATTTAAAATGAAAGATGGATCTTTCCTTTATTAGTTAGTCCTGATGAAAAAAGGCATCAGCATTATACAGATCATGAGTTATAAATTCTTGATTCATCTAGAAATTCAGTTTCACCTACCATACCCATGAAGAAAGATTTTTTTCTCTGAGTTACAGCAAAATATCACATACTGCTTACAGTAAACCAACAGCATTTCACTCTTTCTGTAATTACATTATTTTCCAGTTTCCCTCTCCAAGTGAATGCTATTAATCATTAAACACTTAAGGCACAAGCAGAAATAAAAATAAATAGCATCTGTAAAATAAAAAAAAGTTAAATACTTAATTTTCACACCTTACCTGAAACTTTTAGCTCTTACTAAATAGAAGAGACTTTAGAATACAGTCTGATCCCAAGAATATCAACACAAAGAAACCACTACTTGCTCCTTTATCCTGAGGACTTCATACACACAAGAACAGCTGAACAGCTATAGCTGTCTGAAGCGTCTGTTCACTCATTTTTTTAAATAGACAAAATTCAGTAGTTCCTCTGTGCATTCCTACTCCTCCTGGGATGTCCAGCATCAGCTCAATTCACACTTTGTGATTCACGCAGCAACGTCCAGCAGGGGAATTCAACTCACCAAATATAAGAATCTACATGGAAGCTATTGACACAGCAGCCACTCATCTGAGCCTCCACGTCACAGAGGGACAGAAATGGGCCCTTCAGTGCACATTCCAACATGCAGGGTTAAACCAACTAGCCAAGCTGGAGATCTCCACGGCAAAGGTGTCAAAAGTCAATTAAAATTAATTCCACCTTGAGGCTGTAGGCAGGTGGGCTCTTCCACATCTGCCTGTGCAGCTGAAGATGGAATTGCAGAGACCTGTCCATCCTGAGAGGGAAGGCACCTCCTCCCCCTGCCTGCCAGCAGAACAGGCTGTGGAAGCAGCCCCTGCCTTCTACCTCCTCCCACTGCTGCTGTCCTCTGCTCATGGGGGCACTTTGCATCACTCCTGAGCACTGGGTCATGCTAAACTAGTTGATTTTACCTGAAACAGATTGGGCAGTGCTTGCATGATCCCTTTCCCTTTCTCAGCTAAGCAGCACTGGGCTCCTACAGTGACAAATAATTGTTAGCAATATATTAAGCAGTACAACTGCTGGCCAAAAGAATGGATATTTATAGCCCAAGCAGGCTTTGGGACACTATTTAGACAAGGCTGAGGAATTCAGACATTCCTCAAAGGGGTTTATTATTCTTGTAAGAGAGGGATGAGTCTTCTCTTTAGAATCAGACCCATTAAATCAGACACTCTTTCAAGCTTACCACTTTGTAACTTCAAGGCATAAAATCCCATTCTAGTATAGCAAGGGCTCCTTTACTGGTCTGGTTTCAGCTTACTGCAATCATAGAAATTTGCACAGTTCCTGTTTTGAGATACATATGCACATTTAAAAAATACCCATATCCAGACCTGATCCTCAAGCTGACAAAGCAAATCCATAATTAATTTTCACCTTCACCTAATCTCCTATGTATAATTACCCAGTGTCTTCTATGAATAGGAATGTTTAAAAGCCATTTGAGGAAAAAATGGAAGTTCCTGATATATATATAGCTGGATTCTCCCATTCTTGCTACCTTCCATGTTCTTTTACATCAAAATTTTAATTATATCTTCAGCATGATGAAATAGCTGAAAAGAGTAGAGGAGTCAAGACTCCCATGGCCCTGGAGGAGCAAAGGAAGCAGTGGCTGCACACAGAACCAAAGCTCCCTGCAGTGCTTGGGGGGTTCCACCATGCAGGAGCTGCTTGACTGACCCCAAGGGTCAATGGGCAGCACCCACCCCAAAGGGCTCTGACCAAAGCAATCTTTATCTCCCAGCTAAGATAAAACATGTACAAATATAGTCCAGGTTTGCATATTCTATGAAATAATACATTTCCTATATAAATTTTCATTTAGAATAAAACTTTGGCCCCATAGAAATGTGGGCTTTACAAACACAGCACTTTTGTTTCCTCTCAATTAAACAAATTCAATGCCACTTCTTAGATATGGAATCCATTACATTTTGTTCTGCAAAGTAATCTTGCATTGATAACAATTGTCAAGTCCAACAACTGATGATTTAATGTTCTATTCTCCTTTTTCTAGCAATTACAAGTTGCTTGAAAATTAAATTACAGTTAATATTTCTCCTCAGTGAGGCAGTCTGACATGATGTACAAATGCTTACATTGCCCTGTAAGTCAGTTGTTTCCAGATGAGATGCGCTGACAGCATGAAAATAATTAAATGTCAATATACAACTGGCCTATTTTATGAAAAATAAACAGGCACAAAGACAAACTGTTCCACTGCTTATACTAGCCACCAAATGTTGAGATAACTGCTTATTTTAAACACAACATGAGGCTGCAGTGTAATTTACTGACTTTCACAAACCCAGTTTAGCAATTTAGAATATGTTCAGAACTAAAGTTCTTATTTGTCTGATGATTCTTTGTCTGCATTGACCTTCTCTCCTTGGAGCCACATGAATGCTGACTTTGCTGTGCCATCTCCACTCTGTTGGGAAAAGCAAATGAAGGAAGCCCAGACAAAGCCACAGAGCCCAGTGTAAGCTGTTCTCAGGTGAACTGGGATCAGGATGAAGTTTGACAGCTGTGTGGGAAGGAGAGAGAGCTCAGTTAGTGCTCCAGGCATTTTACCCACCCAACACCTGCACTGCTCCTCCTGGGGTCAGACACAGCGTGGACAGGACAGGACCCCAGGTTCTACAGCAGGAAAGGCTCACAGAGTCACCCTGAGGACTCACCTGCACAAAAGGCCAGTACATCAGTCCAGTCTGAAAGGAAAACAAATCATTTGTTATTCTTATGGATTTCAACCACCGAGATTCATTTTTTCCACATTCAGTGATGACTGAAATGTATTTGAGTAAAGTTAATAAAAGCTGTTTAATTACAAAAGGAGTTGCTTAACCTAGAGGTTGCCATATTAAACTTCTAATGATCTTCATGAGCCTCTATGCTCTGAGTTTTTCAAACACCTCATTTTAACTAATTTTAAACACAAAACCCTAAGCACAGTTAATTCTTCACAGACATCTGACACCAGACACAATAAATGCATTTACCAGATGGGTGAACAAATGTTTGAGCATGTGAACATTTGTTTCAGCCATTAATGAAAAATACCACTGAACACTATTTATTTCACACTTGCAGTGCTCCTTCTACTTACTCATACACGTAAGGCATATTTAGAAAAATCAATGGATAATTTACTCATAGAACATAAGGCTGATGGAAACCTTATGTTTTGATAGGCTATAGTGGGCACTGCTTTTAGCATCATCTTCCATAGGAATAAAAATAATCCTTTTCCATCCCACCTATATAGTTCTACAATATGAAGAGAAATTCACATTGCAATCACATCTTCTCCTGTTACTTTTTTTCCCCTGCTAATCCATCCATAATTCTTCTTGCATCTGAGAAACCTTTAACATTCTCAGCTTGCTCAGCTCTGAGGTAGCATAGATAATTTTGTCTTGTGTATGCAGAAATGCAAATCAAAGCCAGCTGTTTGTAGCAAAGCCTTCTTAAAACAAGGGGGCTTGTTTCTGGAAGTGAGAAGATTGTCACTGAAAAGTACAGGATAAAATTTTTCTCAAATAAAGTGTCTCTGTAATTAATTATTTTAATACATGTACAAGTGTTGTCAGTAGTGTCACTAACTAAACACTGGTGTGTGGGTAGTTCTTAAGACAAAAGATAAAAAAACCTGGAATCAATGTTGTATTGTAGGGCTGTCACTCAAATAGATCTGGGTGCAACTGTTATGTAATATAAACACTGTACATTTCTTAAAGGCATAATTTCACCCATCTGGCAGCACTGCCCAACCCTAACTGCCTTTACTTCACGTGACTGCTGGCACTTAAAGCTTCCTACACATAATCAAATAATGGAGTGAAAGAAAAAAAGAGTAAAAAAGAGTGTTGGAGGAAGGAATATTATCTTTTTTGTTGTTGTTGTCTAGCTGTGACATAAGTAACTTGCTTGCCTCACCTTATATGTATTCCAAAATTTCTTTTTACAGTCTGAAAAGATGTCCTCTTTCCTCTGAAGGATGCTCATACCTGGTGGTAAAATATTTACAACAATCAGAGAAAGTGCAAAAAATGAATGTTCAGATTTTGCAGTGACATCCCAGACCCTTCTCAAAATACCTTACAACATATTTGAAAGAAAAGGTGATATTGTTACACAAATACCATTCTGACTGCCTAATAGTGGTACATGAAATCTCCTCATCTCTGGACTTGACTCCCAGCACGGGCACCCGAGATCAGCTGGGATTTACTGGGTGTGCAGGGGTTGTGGCATCTGTTTCTGTGCCACACCACACACCACTGGTGTAGCAGTGGAACAGAGAGGATAAAAGCAGCTTTTGCACCTTTGAGAGAGAGAATAAGGCATTTTGCACATAAGCAGAGGCTCCTTGGTCTGACTCTGGGATCTTTCTAGGTATTTCCATGCCTTGGGGTTATCGATCTCAATGGATACATTATTTTACTGCTACCCAATTCAGGGACTTTTACTAGCCCCTTTCAGGTCCTTCAGATCCTTCTGGTCCTTGGGCAATTCTCAGCTTAAGTTGTGACATAGTTAAGCTCTTGAATGGAAGTATCTGGTGTTTGATGTCGTTTCTTGCTTCATTTCTCTTCAATCACAAATTGAGTAATTTCCCTGTTGGAGTGATAGTATGCAGATCTCCCAGTCCCAGACAAAAAGAGGACCTGTCTTACTCTTCCACCACATTAAGTTTAAGTTAAATGAGAGCATTTAATTACATTAGTCTCACCTATTACTTTTCTTATTCCCTCACGTTTATTTCTGAAATAGATACTAGACTTATTTAAAGTGTCTTGTTACTTGTTAGCTTTTGAGATTAGCCATTAGTAGCATGCTTTATTTCTATAGACTCTCACAGTAGAAGCTGCTTCGCTGAACGAAGGCATTTCCTGACATTTACACCCGTGTTTTGGAAAATGAGACAGCTGATGCTGAGAACCGAGCACAGCAATTCAAACAGACATGGATGCTGCAATCCTCGTAAGGTGCTTTCCATTCTTTGCTGCTAATTAAAAGCTACGCGCCCGACCGAGCTCAGGGCAGGCCTCCTTTGCTCCAGCACCGCTCCTGGAAAGCTCTCAAGTGCCACAGGCGGCTCAGCGCCCGCGGGCACCCTCGGAGGGAGCTGCGGGGTCTGCAGAGCGCCCGGCCGCGGCCCCGCTCCGCGCCAGCGGCGCTCCGGGGCGCGGGAGCCGCTCGGGGCGGACAGGCAGGGGGTCCCCAGCCTCCCTTGGGTCCCGCTCTGTGTCCGAGGCAGGCGCGGGTCGCGGAGCGGGGCCGCTGCCGGGGCTCTCCGGCACTCACCCGTGTAGAAGGCGAGGACGGCGACGGGCGCGCCCAGCAGCTGATCGCAGAGCACCTTGCCCAGCACGGCGGGCGGGCGGCGGCCGGGCAGCGCCCGCTCCAGCGCCCGCAGCCACACGTAGCTGAAGTTGCCGTGGAAGGCCAGGGCCACCAGCGCCACGCGGCGCGTCTGCGCCCAGTCGGGCGGCTGTCCCCGCAGCAGCTGCTGCGCCGCGTCCCCGGCCGCGAAGAGCCCCCCGTAGAGCAGCACGTTGCACAGCCAGGGGAAGCGCCGCACGCCGCGCAGCAGCGCCCCGGCCATCGCCCGCCGCCGCTTCCGCCGCTGCCTCCTCCTCCTCCTCCTCCTCCTCCTCCTTCTCCTTCTCCTCCTCCTTCCCACGGGTATTCGGAGCGCCGCCTCGCCATCCCCGCGGCCCCGGAGCGCTCCCTGTGCCGGGGAGGGCCGGCTCCCCACGCCGCGCCCCGGCGGGTGGTGGATGGCCCCGGGGGATGGCAGGGCAGTCAGCTCGTGGGCTCGCTTCTCCAGTGCCTGTGCAGTCATCCCGGAGATGTAGGTGACCGTGTCACCTGCGCTCTGGCTTAAGTAGCACTATGGGGTCACTGTGCACTAGTGCCGCAGCTACTGAGTGACAAATGAAAACTAGGCACTGTTTCCTTATTATCTTTTTTGTAATTATTTCCTTGTTGCGTGCTTACATGAGCAGGTTCCTCTTTTCAGTTTTGCGCCTGTTTTGCAGTCTGAGCAGGGCCGATGCGCACCTGCTGAGCAGCAGCAGCCCCTGGGGTTCCTCTGCTTTGCCCTCTGCTGCTGAGACAGCTTGAGGAGAAAGCCAAATGGTGTGAGGTTATTGAAGAGACTGGTGTACACGGCTTTGTACACACAGAACCAGCGCCACAAAGCGGATCTGAAGTCCACGTAGTGAGGTGACACTGAGTAGTGACAGCACGTAGTGAAGCGTCCTGCAAGACCTTGGCCACGGAAGGGAAGGAGCGCATCCGGGAGCGCCCGGAGCTTCCCCTTGCTCCTGGCAACGGGCTCGGCTTGACTGAGGGAACCATCTCCAGGCAGGAGGTGGTAGTTCGCTCTGTGACCTGGATTAGTGCCTCTGAAACTATCACGAATTCTTCCGTGAACAACTGAAAATAGGCAGGGATGGCTTGTAGACCTAAGTAAATGTACTAACGTGCAGAGCGCGCTGTGCCAGGGCCCGGCGCTGCCCCTCCAGCCCTCACACCGGCACACCCCTGCGCAAACAACGCCAGCTGCCAACTGTGCTGTTAAACAGCAGCAGTGCACTAATAGGACGAGGGATATGTACCAAAAGTAACTCCAGCTTGGAAGAACACAAATAAAGCTCAGGAAAAGCCCAGGGTTTGGGTCTCCGGGGGCTGCTTCTCGGACGGGAGCCCACAGGCAGGTGCGCGCTGTCCGCCGCGGCTGTGCAGCGTTCCGCCGCGGGATCCGTACGCGGAGAAAAGGCTTTGATGACCCCGTAGGCGACAGCGGGGTGACAACCGAGAGGTTCGCGGAGGCTGGAGCCATGCAGCGCCCTGTCGGGGTCCGGCCTGCCACAACCCGCCGCGGCGGGGACTCGAACCCGGGTATTCGGAGATCCCCTCCAGAACCGGCACCCATCACTCGGATGGCGCTCCCTGCACATGCGCTAAGATCTGTCACTGACCCGGGCTCTCTCCGGGACTGTTCCATCAGCTGGCGTGGGGGGGAACGACCTCAGGCAGTGCGCGGAGCGAAGGGCCGACCCCGGCCCCGCCGCGCCGTGCGCAGTGTGCCCGCCGCGCATCCCCCCGCCGCTGCGGCGCGGTGGTGCGTGCGG